>NW_017728948.1:79120446-79133862 GCF_001723895.1 Crocodylus porosus
CGGGAGGCTGAATAGGTTCAGGCCCTTCAGACTCTCTTCATAGGGCCTGCTCTGCTGCCCCTTGACTATGTGAGTGGCCCTCCTCTGGAGCCTCTCTATGGTAGCCACATCCCTCTTGAAGTGCGGTGCCCAGAACTGGATGCAGTACTCCAGCTGTGGCTTGACCAAAGCCGCATCGAGGGGAAGGATCGCCTCCCTGGACCTGCTTGTGATGCATCTGTAGATGCACAAGGTGCAGATAACTTGACTGGCTGCTTCCTCACATTGGTGAACAATGTTTATTTTAGAGTCAGCAATGACTCCAAGATCCCTTTCTGCCACTGTGTTAACAAAGAACGGTGTTTCCCAGCCTATAGCTGTGTTGCTGGTTCCTTTTCCCTAGATGTAGTACCTTGCATGTGTCTGCGTTGAATTCTATCCTATTCCCATCTACCCACCTCTGTAATTTGTCTAAATCTAGCTGGATTGTGTCCCTCCCCTCCAGCGTGCCCACCTCACCTCCTTGATGTTGTCAGTGAATTTGGACAGCGTGCATTCCACCCCTGCATCCAGATCGCTGATAAAGATGTTGAACAGTACACGCCCCAGGATCAAGCCCTTGGGGACTCCACTGCCCACATCCTCCAGCTCGAAAATGACCTATGCACCACCACTCTCTGAGTGTGACCATCTAGCCAATTTACTACCCATCTGACTGTGTAGGCATCAATGCCGCAGTCAACAAGTTTTTTTAAGAGAATGTGGTGGGAAACTGTCAAAGCCCTTCTTAAAGTCCAGGAAGATGACATCCACCCCAGCACCCTTGTTCAGGAACTTTGTGACCTGATCACAAAAAGAAACCAGGTTAGTCAGGCAGGACCTGCTCTCAGTGAACCCATGTTGGTTGCCCCTGAGCATTACCTCCACTGCTGGGCCCTTGCAGATATGCTCCTTGATAACTTTCTGAAAGGTCTTCCCAAGGACCGAGGTGAGACTGACTAGTCTATAATTGCCTGGGTCCTCCTTTCTCCCCTTCTTGTAAATGGGGACCACACTGGCCTTTTTCCAATCCTCTGGTACCTGGCCAGTGCCCCATGAGCACTCATAGAGCCGTGCCAGGGGCCCTGCTATGACCCTTGCCAATTCCCTCAGCACCTGGGGGTGAAGAGCATCTGGACCTACTGATTTAAACACATCCAGCCCCTCCAAAAGTTCCCTAACTAGATCGTCCCTGATCCTAGGCATGGCGGTGCCTTCCCTGGGTCCGGCCGCAATTCTAGTGGGGAGATGTCCCAGTCCCTGTTCAGGAATATGGAGGCAGAGAATTCATTAAAGAGGTCAGCTTTTTCGTTTGCCACAATCATCAGATTGCCAAATGAAATGAGATCACCAGATCACTGTATTTTTTTCAAATCCTGCTTGGTTAGGTTAATGGCACAGATACTTTAATCATGCCCTAATGTACCAGCTCTGAACCTATTAAAATGGGAAGAAACAATGGGAACATAGGTTTTGCCACACTGGATTGGACCTGAAGTAAATCCAATCCAGCTTCCTTGCTCCAACAGTGTCCAGTACCAGAGGTTTTCTATCACAGTGTGTTCCACAGTTCAATTACTAGTGCAGAAAAGTTTACTTTCCTAGTTGTGATTTTATCATCTCAACATCTCTCTTCCTTCACCATCAATTATTTTAGACATGCTTGTGCATACACACAGATATTTTACCATAATTTGTCTTGTTCATCCCCTTTCTAAAGGGAATTATGCCAGTCTGTTCAATCTCTCTGAATATTTTTTAGGTCTTTGCACATTCTTGTCCTCCTCTAAACTCTCCAGTATTTTTATCATTCACACTCCTCCTACTCTTGTTTCATTCTCATCTCTCTGCCTGGCTTTAGTACTTCTCAGTGTTTGCTCCTATGCCTGGGGATCATGGGATAGTGGAGGTTCACCACAACAGTTTAAAGAGAACTTTCTGTGACAGTTGATGGTGGAAGAGTACAGCTTCCCACAAAACCCCTCCTGACTGAACAAACTTTGGCCACTCAGCAGAACAGTATTTAAAAGCTCTTGCTTTGCTATCAGTAGTCTACACTGCTTTAAAGAGGACCAGACAAAAGCAGTACTAACTATACTGTTTCATATATCTGAGCTTGACTGCTTGTCTGAAATTACCTAGCAAGCACGGAGTGTAACAAGCAGGGGTTGCACCCTGTAGGAGAACCAGGGATGGGGCATTGGAGCTCATGGCTTCAAGAGCAGGGAGGTTCAGAAATCTTACCCAAAATAGTTCCTGACAGCTGCTGCCGCCGCCACAAGCTCTGCCTCTCAGCTCTTGCTCTTAAGGCAGCAGCCACGTGGTGTTTGAGCACTGGCTGCTGCTGCAAGAGGAATGCTGCGGGGTTGTTTAAATTGACAGGGGAGTGAAGACTCAGCAGGGGTGGGGGAAAATTTTGGCACCACCCTAAGTTGGCACCTGGGGCTGGTACCCCTTTTGCCCACCCTTAGTTATGCTACTGGGAGCATTGAAATATTGGTTCAAGCACCAATTCTTTCCTAGTATGCAGTCTATAACTGAGAAGTCATTGACCCTTTCCTCAGACTAGCCCTTAATAGTATCAGTCCCTCAGCCTCTTGACAGGTGTGCATCTGTTTCCAGTGAATGAAGTGGCAAAACTTCCATTGACATCAGTGGAAGCAAGGTTGGATTCTTTGTCTAGTGTTGCCATGCACTCTCAATCCTTCCTGCTAGAGCACTCATTGCTACAAGTCCTGCCCATTGTGAAATAACTGAAGTAATAATGCCTGAGGTATGTGAGTTACTGATATCTCTCACACAGATGCAAATGGTTGTGAAAGAAATAGAGACACTGACAGGA
Source organism: Crocodylus porosus (assembly GCF_001723895.1). Classification (NCBI taxonomy): domain Eukaryota; kingdom Metazoa; phylum Chordata; order Crocodylia; family Crocodylidae; genus Crocodylus; species Crocodylus porosus. Next base: position 79,123,307 of record NW_017728948.1, read on the forward strand.
TTCTTAGTATTAACTTTTGTGGAGTAATATCAAGAATGGTTTGGTTGGTAAGAGCTTTGTGAATGAGGAGAGAGATGACAGAAATGGAATCAGGCTACATTGCAATCTGCACACTGGGAATGGACATTGTTTACAAGAGGACACAGGAGACCAAACATCACACTGCTTTTAACTGTACCATAAGTAGTTCTTGTTTACTTATAACAGTGACCTGCGGCATCTGACTTTTTTTTAAAGCCTTCAGCCACATATATATAGATGAATATTGCCTCAAAGTCTCATTACATTGAACTATATTTGAAGTTTTATGAGTTTTCTATCCTATGGGTCTGTCTGAAATATGTGAAAGGTAACAAAGTTTTAGAAATAAAGTACTGGGATTTAATTAAATACAGCAAAGGGGCTCCCCTCCCCTGCCCTATACCTCTCACGTATTTTCCAGGCACGTCTCCTTTATTTTATTACCACTACATTAACAGATCCACTTCAAGGAGCTGATCATGACCTAGGAAATAGAAAGAGACAAAAACTGGAAGAGTTAGAAAGGACAATGGAAACCTAAAAGGAATTTTATGTTCCTTTGGCAGTAATTAATGCGGTGCAGTATTAAAAAAAACCCATGTTAAAATCATGCTGAGTGCTGGGGAAGAATGCAGGGCAGATATTCCATACACAGTCAAAAACTTGATATTTAGCCTGCAGAACTTCAGTATCATTCTCTTTTTGGTAGATTCCACTTGCCCTTTTATTATACATGTAATACGGTTAGCATACTAACTGGTAAATAAGAACATTGATATTACTGTGAAACACTACTTAAAGGAAACAGTTTCTGCAGCCATAGCATTATAAAAAGAAATACTCAGCAGTTAAACCAATGATTTTTAAGTGGACTTCAGAATAATTTAAACTAAAGATATATATATATGTGTAAATCAATAAAAAACGGTTGGCTCCTAATAAAACATGAGATTTATATATGTTATAATGTGCAATTAAAGTTCCTTATACACAAATACATCCCAAAAGCTAATATCTCCAAGTTTTGCAATGAAGCCTGAGAGTAATTCTCAGAATTTGATTGCTGTACATAAACAAGAGTTCTCATCCTTTTTCATCAGCCTCCTCTTGACCTGATTCATCACTGATGATCTGGTGTCACTATTCACCATAACTTAAGATTCATTTTCATGGTAAGAAACAGCTCTCACAAATTCTGCTTTGCAGCAATATGATATGAGTCAGAGATACAGAAGAAGCAACCGATGAGAGAGATGGCTTATGTGTACACAAAGATGTGCTGGGTAAGCAACAAGAAGAGGTAGGCAGAAGGCAGATGTAGTTAGTCAGCAGTTCTGAGATTGTGCCAGCTGCTACCACCCCAGTTCTGACATGGGGCCCAAGTTAGCAAAGCACTCAAGCATGCGCTCAAGTCAATGGCTAAGTATAGACAGTCTAAAAGCCCGAGGCTGAATCGATTCAAGCTTTTCAGGTTAGTCTAAGCTGCGTAGATTGAACTGATAATCAAGTGAACAGATATTCACTTTTGATTCCAGAAATGCACCCACATGCCTGCAGTAGTCCAGGCCAGAAGCCAGAGGCGCTAGAGCACCCCTCCCTGCTTGGCTGAACAGACAGCTTGGGCTAAGGCTTGCCCATCCATGCTGCAAGGGAGGGGGTTTGCTGAAGGACTGTGAGTTAACTTGACTCTGGAGGGGATCTGGGACAGAAGTTCAATAAACCCATTTAACCTAAATCAGTTAAGTCTGATATTGCATCCATCCAGATTTATTTTAAATTAGTTTCAGCCATTTTGAAAGTGGTTTGTGTGTGTCGCAGGACACTCCTGTGCCCTGCTCCTAGTGAGGTATGAACTTAAGGGGGAAGGTGTGTCGCACCTGCACTGAAGTACCCTGCTCCTAGGAAAAGGTACAGGTGCTGGTTGCCGGGGCAACTGCAGTTTGGTCAGCTGACTGGAAGAGGGCAGGGCCTGGCCTATATAAACAGCCTAGGCTGAGGTCAAGTAGGTAGATTTTCATTAATATTCAAGGGAGAAGGAGCTCTGCTAGAGAAGGTAGCCTAGAGAAGCTTGGTGGCCTGAGCAGCTTTGGTTTGAGGACTGGGTGGAGAATGCTTTGGTAAGGGTTTGACTGATGATTAGCCAGGTGGCTTAGAGGTTTCTGTTTAGCCAGGAGGCTTAGTTCTGAGTTGAAGCTGATGGGCTTGCATTAATGTTTTTGGTTGTTTGTTGTTACTCTGGAGGACCAGGTGAGGCTAATAGGGATTGGAAGAGGCCTCATAGGGGATCCACAGCAGTGTGGGGACCCTGGTGCCAGAGAGGATACTGCATTTAGAAATGCACTGATCTCAGCCCTGAGAATGGGCACAGTGCATTGGGGCCAAGTAAGGTTGAGGCTGCCTGAGCCCCACAGGGGTTGTAGGCCTGAGGATGGGGTGTACTGGCCCCAGCCCTGAGAAGGCACAGTGCATTGGGGGCCAGGCATAGCTATGACCACCTGAGCCCCAGGGAGGACACACAGGCAAGAAGCCCCAGGGAGGATGTTTACTTAATTCCCCAGAGGGGAAGTTGGGGGCCAGGCATAACTATGGCCAGCTGAGCCCCAATTGTGAGGCTAGGCCCCAGTGTTGGCAGGGAGCACAAGGCTAGGCCCCAGTGCAGGCCATGAGAGTGGGATGAGCCCAGGGAGCACCTGTGAGGGTGCGGGCAACTGAGACTAGCCCAGAGGATGTCCGTGAGGGTGCAGCAAGGGATTTTGATTAGACAATGTCCGGTACCTCTGAGAGGCGTGGGGTGTGGTATCAGGGGTAGTAGGAGCCATGCATAGCTCTGAAGGCTTTAGGGCATGGAGTCAGCAAAGACTGGGCACAGACCATGATACATCAAGGGTACCATGTTCAAGGGGCTGAAAAGGCAGCCTCCCGTAGCACTAATGACATCAAAGACATGATGGGTGAGAATGAGGGTGTATTGATGCCAACTTGGCACGGTAGGGAGTGCTAGGAAAGATCACGGCTGCTCCTAGGACCCTGCCCAATGACAGTGTGCACTGAATTTCCATTGATACAGGTTTGAAACCAGTTTCTGATCACTTATACCAGTTTATTTGTAACTTCTGATCCTAGCCAATGAGGCTAAGGGTAGAAACAGATGTTTCATTTGACTTGGTTCTGATTGATCTGAGTCAAAATCTGGGAGTGGCATAGCCCTTTACACAAGTTGTCTCTGGAATGAAAGGCTATTAGCTTGATTTAGACTCAATTGTCCTGGGGAAAAAGTGTTATCTAAAAACCGAGGTTGGACTTCTCCTAGGGCAAACAGGATTCTACAGATGTACAAACTCATTGTCGCACGTTAAGTACCTGTGACACATCTGAGAGTGCTTTTTCCCAGAACTATCATGGCTTATGCAATTTGACTGGCAATTAACTTGAATATGTAAACCTTTGCGCCTGTTGTGATGCGAATCAACCCAGGATAAACCCCCCCCCCCTTTTTTTTTTTCTTTTACCTTGGGTTCCCATATAACAGGCTTTGTCCCAAGATAAACCTAATGCTTGTTTTTACCCCTAGTCATTTGCCTAAAGATAAGCATGTGCATATGAAAGAGCTTGCTGAATGCCATTTAAACTGGATGAACTTTTGCTTAAAGTGACACCATGGTTGCTTATAGATTTGTTTTAAAAAAAACAAACAAACCAAAAACCCCCAAACAGAGCTTTACTTTATAATTGGTGGGCTCTCATGCCAAACCCAGAAGAGACATCACACTAGTTGGACTTGCCCAACATCTGTATAGACCAGGTGCTTTAGTGGGGCTTTTTTGGTGTTTTTGTCTAATAGCTGATTGAATCAACTTTAGATAAAAGCTCCAAACAGCCTCACTGAAGCACCCATCTATACAGACACTGTGGTGCTGGGTCCAACTAACCTGCTGCTGCTTCTGGTAAAACATGTTTTTGGGTTTTTTTGTTGTTTGTTTGTTTTTTTTTAACATCTGTAAGCAGCCATTGTACCCTGGTTCATTACCAATTTAACTTATGCTGTCCAGGTAAGGGTTAAACTGGTTTAAGTGAATCCATACTTAGGTACTGAATTAACTGCATTGCAAAGCACTGATATGGGTCCCTTTTAAACCAGATTAACTAAAGGAGATTAATCCAGTTTAACTAGATTAATCAAATCAATCCCTAATACTAATTTAATTAGATTAACTAGTCCAATTTAGTTAAACTGGTGCAATTTCCTAGACAGTTGGTCTCAGAATGAGCAGCAGCTTTCTTTTTAAGTAACTCCCCTGCTACCCATGGGATTACTCAGGAGAAAGATGGCCTGATTCACCTAATGGTCTCACATTCTGGCCCTTAGTAGTGTACCCTTTGTAGCAATGTTACAGAGAAAAGCGCTTGCCAGATAAATAAAAGAACTGCAGCAAACTTACTTTTCTCTGCTAAGGAGATAAGCGCTGTGCTGGTACTTGTGCTGTAGGAAATGAAGCACTTGGCCAGCAAAGAAAAATTAAAAAACCTGGCATGACCCAGGGAGGAAGCAGCAGAAATACATCCTAAAACATAATGAGAGAATAACCTTGATAGACCTAAAGACTTCTTTTCTGCTTCCCCTGTCTCCTTCATGTACATTGGAATGTGGTGACAGTTCCAATAAACCTCATTAAATCTTTACAGAATTACCTTCCTTTTAGCTTTTCAGAATTCCACTCGTATTGCATGCTTCATGCATGTCCTGCAATGAGCCTGTTCCCTTAACATAAAACTCCTGTGAGATGTTTTCCAATAGGACTATTAACAAAGCAATTATTTTTTCAGTGCAACATTCATTTGCACAACAATCTGCCAGCCATCCTCAATGCAGTATTTGAAGAAAATGTAGTTTTCATTTGGGTATAAAGCTGATTGCATGATCAATCAATTTTAGTAGTGTTCTGGGCTAGCTTTCTAGTGTGCTTCCAGTCATAAACTTTAAAAATAAAAATTGGGGAGCTACTTGAAATTCAAAAGAATGAAGAATTCAAGTCTACACTTACAAACTTATTTCAAACAACCTACAGCGCACAGTTGCTTCAGCCTGTAACTTTGGTTTTGTTCTAAAAACAAAGACGGCCTACAAATACACATTAGGACCTGATGTCATTTATTGGGGCATGTGGACCTGTAGTTTTGTTTTGGTCACATGGCTAATGTATAGCTGTGAAATGTGAAATGTGAAAAATATTGTTAGAGTTGCAAGTAGCAACAACTTCTCTTCCTTTCTTCACAAATGGAAAGGGTGGAACCTTTTTCTTATTAAAAATATTTTAGAAATCCAAGCAAACTGCAATGTAAAGAAATAATAAGGCACGATTTGGGGTACAACTCCAAATTCGGAGCACTGCAAAACAGCAGATTCACACAAACCAAGGAAGCGTACACATGTCATTTGTACCCATCAGTTTTTGAAAATCTATTTTTGGGCCTCACATAATCCCTCACTCATTTACCATTTGATGTTTAATTGTTCTAGATCATAAGTAGCTGAAATCCCTATCTTGCCACCCAATTTCATGCTTCTTAAAGTGCTTTCTCATCAGTCAAACATGATGCCAGGAAGGCTTCAGCTGTTTTAATTTTGCAGATTTGCTTGCTTTATTTGTGCAGATTTGTATATTAGCATATAACACTTATTGCAATATATATTAAATCTGTATCCCAAAATGTGTTCATGGAATCAAGCATTGATGAAGTCCTTAAAGGAATTCCAGAACAACTGCTGAAGGATACAAATGATCATCTGCTTCTTTTGCATTTGCCTTAAATAAATCCAAATGGAAATGGTGTTTTATAGCACAGACAGCTAGGGGCCAGCACCAGCTCATGTTTGTATCTGTGACCACCAAAGTCTGCTCCAGAAGTCCCCTGGGCAATTGCTGCTTATTTGTATGGCACACAATTTGCATACTCTAACGAGATGGGTTATAATTGGCCTTCATTGATTTTGTTTTCATTGAGCTAAAATAGAGTTAGAGCTTCTTAGGCTATGAGAGCTGATTGATTTGCGGTAGAATTCAGAACTATTCAGTTGAAGAAATAATTAATTATGTTCTTATTTAGTAATCATCAGAGTCCGAGCTTGTTTCTTACCAGCTCAGTGGGCACAGATGATTTTTGCTTTTAGACTGAGTCCCTGCTTTTAAGAGCTGTGATATAGCTGCAATATGCACGCCACAATTTTACAACAGATGCATGTACAGACTCCATTCTATACCCCTTTACATCAATATATCTTCCTACATAAATACCTTCATCCCCATCCTATGAAGTTCTTTTTTTTTCTATAGTCAGTTTTGATTGGTCCTTTCAAATACCTGGTGATATGGCTTGCCAAACTTTGTTTTGGAAAATAAACCAATTTTAAAACTGAAACAAAAATTAAAAGAAAAAAATGCTGAAAAACAACACATGAAAAGATCAGTTTTGAAGAAACAAAATGTATAATGCTTTAGAATATTTTAGATGGACTAAATAACCTTGTTTTGAGCAAGAACCAGTGGTGAATAGATTCACTCGGTTGCTGATTATATGCTGTGAAAAAACTCTATAAAGCTGCAGCAGTGTTTGGATATGTATCTGTGGTTGAGTGTTATGTAATTATGTTATAACTGGAAATACAAATGCTGTCCCTTATTGCGGTTTTCTCATGAGATTTTTTTTTACTTAAAAGCTAGTGGTATGCTTTTCAGTGGATGGTCTGGTGGAAGTATATTTTATAAGCTGCTTCTGTGGGGGCTGAAAGCAAGACTAGAGTGGCCTTATGCAGAAAAGTTAGCTTCGGCAGATATGTAATGGTGACTATGTATATGGTACATCTAGTGCATACTTCGTATCTTCTAGTTGCAGCATAATATGGTACCAAGACTTGTTAGTTCTGTTAAGTGGTGACTCTTACTGCAACTATTGGGTTATGTACTAATGAATTGATTCTAAGCACTTTCTGTGCTGTTGCCAGGAAAGCAGAGCTCAATGCATAAACTGAAACAAGTAAGTAAACAAAGAAACCTCTGGGCAAGTACCACCACAGGTGAAATGGTTCTTAAATATAAGGACTTCCTGTGACTTGTTTGGATGAAACCTTTTGATTTACGGATTACTATGCAGAGGACACGCATGTTCGCAATGTGAGTATTATACTAAAATTTGGAGTGGCCCATAGCTCTTCATAAATGTGAAAGGAAAATCAGATGTTTGCTATAAGCCTGAGTAAGGGACAGTAACTAGTTGTGCTGCCTCAAGAGCCAGGACTCAAGCTGCAAGTTGGAGAACAATTCAATGTTTTCTTTCCCTTTGCGCCATGGGAGAACTGATTTCTGACAGCCCTTTTTACTGCCACATATTCTCTCCTGAACAGCTACTCTGGTCTTCATAGAGTCAAAATTCTTTCAACTGCCTTTTGGGGAATGAATTATTCAACAGGGATTAGGTAGCCAATAGAAACCCTGCCCACCCACTTCCTGCCCATCTTTGCTGAAGAGGAAACAGTATTACCTGAAAAGGATTCTTCCTCATTTTGCTGTCCTTTACAATACAGGTATTGGGTTCCAGGAATAAAAGAAGTGCTTTATACCCTTTAAGCTCCAATTATAATGGTCCATTTTCTGGCCCAGTAGTTATAACAGCACCAGAGTTGATCAAAAGATTTTAAAACAATCCATAAAATATTCTATTATTTTCATTTAAAAAATAGTTTAAATCGAAATCTTCAATTTTTGAAATTTATGAAGATTATTTCTTGTCTCTTCCCTTTTTTCCTTCATTTATCCGTCTTCCCCCCACCCTTTGTTTCTATTATGCTACTGAAAAGGACATGAAAATTAAAAAAACAAAAGGCTAAGTTTTTTACAATTTTTTTTGAAAAGTGAATACAAATGAGCACTTTCTCATGAATATTTTCCAGTTTGGAAAAAGGGTATTTCGACATAACAAAACTTCTACCCAAAAAGAATTTTAACCCAGCTTTTCCTGTATAGGCATTTTAAAAAACATATGTCAAAGTGTATTTTAATAATGGTGAACAAACCTGAATAACTCTACTACTTACAGGCCATATCTACATGCGTGGTGGACTGCGCTCATTTAGTACTTGCATAACCAAGTACTAAATGACTGCGTAGTAACTGGTGTTACTATGCAGTAGCATCTCCGCACAGGTTTTTTCCTGATGCTAGTGTTACCATTGTTTTCTGATGTTACTGTTACTATGCAGTAACTTATTACTACTGTGCAGTAGTGTTGTGTCATATCATGATTAGTGCCCCCAATGCTACTGCTCATTGCTCCTGTGCAGCAGCATCTTGTGTAGCCATGGCCACTGAGACAGCGAAGGTACAGACTGGCTCCAAAGCTCATAAAGTCGATGGTAATCTTTCCTATTGACCTAAATCAGTTTTGAATCAGATGCTAAGGGATGGATCCACAGAAAGACTTAAGTTTTACGACATATAGTGTTGCTGCTTAGTACAGTCCACAACCCTGGGTTGGGTGCTTAGGTTATTTGTATAGTTCATGGAGAGCTTAAGAATGGGAGCCATAAATCCCCGTAATTGGTTAACTGGACATGCTAGGGCTAGTGGTGTATACTACGCCCTAATTTCTCTCTAGAACTTAGTTGCTGACCTGGGCTGTAGGGAAGCACCTTTCACTGATTAGGGTTCACAACCCTAAATCATATCCTGGAAGAGTCAGCCTTTTCTAAGAAGAAGCTGTCCTGATCTTTTACCCAATAGATCAGTGATTAGAAACTCTTCTGTGAAGTAGGAGACTGGGGTGCAATTCCCTTCCTTTTCTGAGGGGAAATTTGAACACACACCTTGCTTCTGCCCCTTGCATCTGTCAACTGAATAGTTTAACCATCAAGTTGTAATTAGGGCTCTGGGAATCCAGGCTTTTCCTCTTCCCTGTAAGCTTCCTGTGAGGTTATTAAGTCATGCTGTCTCTGTGTGGCCTGAAGAATGCAGAGCAGAAGTGCTTCAGGAATAGGGACTGAGAAGTGATATCCCAGACTACAGATTGACAGAGCAGTTAGTGGGGACAGGGGAGATGCACTTTAAACCCCCTTAGGCAGAGGAAGGAACTGAATGAGGATCTTTTGTATTTCGAGAGGAAGAGTACATCCACTGGGATCTCTGCTGGGGAGGGGGCTCTTCTCAGCCAGACTGGCTGACCTACTCCACCGGGCTTTAAACTAAGCCTGCGGGGGGATGGGGGGACTACTGTCACTGCTGGCCCACTGAGCAACCCTTGCAAAGCCAGCAGACCAAGGCACTTAAGGGAGCCCACCCCTGCCCCAGCCCTGGAATGAACTGTAGGCAAGGCAAGGGCCTCCAAGGGGACACATGCTAGGAACTTGGGAACAAGCAGGAGGAACTTGTCCTCCTGCTTAACACAAATAACTATGATGTCATAAGGATAACGGAGACCTGGTGGGACTCCACCCATGACTGGGCCACAGGTATAGATGGATATACCCTGTACAGGAGGGATCAAGTGGACAAAAGCTGGGGGGATGTAGCTCTCTATGTCAAGGAAAGCTGTGCATCCCTGCAAGCCAACACTGGGACCCATGGTGGACTTGAGACCCTCTGGGTTAAAATCCATGGAGAACACGGCACAGGGATACTATGATAAGAGTCTACTATAGACCCCCTACCCAGGGTCAAGACCTTGACCAGGCGTTTGCCAGGGAATTGGCTGAGGCTGCGTGCTCCTGGTCCATGGTTGTCATGGGAGACTTTAACTACCTGGACATCTTGTGGGAGGAGCTGTCAGCAAATCCGAGCAGTCGCAAAGCTTTCTCTCATGTGGATGACCTCTATCTGATGCAGGAAGTCTATGGGCTGAAGAGAGAGAAAGTGCTGCTCAACCTGGTGCTAGGAACTGGGGGATGACCTAATCAGCAACCTAATGATTGAAGGGAAGTCAGCGGGCCCTGATGTTTTACACCCAAGGGTACTCAAAGAGCTGGCAGGCATCATAGCTTAGCCCCTGGCATGGATCTTTGAGAACTCCTGGTGCTCAGGTGAAGTGCCCGATGACTGGAGGAAGGCCAATGTGGTTCCTATCTTCAAAAAAGGGAGGAAAGTGGATCTGGCAAACTACAGGCCCATCAGCCTGACCTCTATCTTGGGGAAGGTCTTGGTCAAAGAGGCCATCCTATACAGGCTAGCTGATGGCAATATGCTGAGGGATACCCAGCATGGATTTGTTGTGGGTAGGTCTTGCTTGACCAATCTCATTTCCTTTTATGACCAGGTATCCTATCACCTGGACAAGGGGGAAGAGATTGATGTCATATATTTTGACTTTAAAAAAGCCTTTGATCTGGTATCCTATGATCACCTCTTGGTAAAACTGGCTAACTGTGGCCTCGACCTCACCATGATCTGCTAGCTGGGGAATTGGCTCCGCAGCAGGACCCAGAGGGTGGTGGTTGATGGAAGTCAATCATTGTGGTGCCCTGTGACCAGTGGGGTCCCTCAAGGCTCTGT
>NW_017728948.1:79134192-79137167 GCF_001723895.1 Crocodylus porosus
CCTTTGTACTCGGCCTTGGTGAGGCCGCAGCTGGAGTACTGCGTCCAGTTTTGGGCTCCACAATTCAAAAAGAATGTGGAGAAGCTTGAGAAAACGCAGAGGACAGGCACATGCATGATCAGAGGTCAGGATAACCTCATGACGAGAGGCTGAGAGCCATGGGACTTTTCAACCTGGAAAAGCACAGTTTCTGGTGATCTGGTGGCCACCTACAAGTTTATTAGGGGTGTTCACCAGGATCTGGGGAAACATCTGTTCACCAGAGTGCCCCAAGGGATGTCAAGATAGAATGGTCACAAACTTCTCTGCGACTGTTTTAGACTGGACATAAGGAAGAACAACTTTACTGTCTGAGCCTCCAAGGTTTGGAATAGACTGAGGTGGTTCAAGCACCCACTTTGAATGCCTTCAAGACATTTTTGTATGTTTATCTTGCTGGGATCCTATGATCCCTGCTGACTTCCTGCCCCTGGGCAGGGGGTTGGACTCAATGATCCTCTGGGGTCCTTTCCAGCCTGAATATCTTTCTATGAAATCTATTTGGCTGGATGATACCATTTAGTGAATTTAAGTTCAGCCCTAGTCACAGTGACATGAAGGAGTGAGCATGGAGTGATTTTTAAAAATAAATTATTATGTTTTGCAATGACTGTTCATGTTGCTGCATTTTTGTTTGCTTGATAGACATCTTTCCCTAAGCCTGTATTGTTCATTTAGTAGATAATTTCTGTCTTTGATCTTCTGTATTGATCTGTAGGAAATTTTAAGGAAAACAAATATATACTCTAGAAAACTTACTGAAGGAAGCAATCCAAAATTATCAGGATGTCTGAGTTAAGCAAGCCTTTTCCATCTTTAATTTCTATAATTCTGTGACTATTGGATATTTCATGTGTAGGGCAATCATTTAGGTCAATAGATATGGAGAAGGTAGAAATAGAAATCCACAGGTCTATAAGGAAGGGGGATATTGCTCTTAGTCCATAGGGGATTTGGTGGCATTGTCTTGGTGTTGATGTTTGCTTATGGATGGTGTAAAGTTTCTTCTTAAAGCATAGTGTGGTTGTATCAGAAGATAACTACTTCTTCTAGAGGATTCCTACATAGTACTTACCTGCTAATGATTATTGGCTTGTTTCTTCTGCCTATGACACATCTGTGGATTGAATGAACAAGTACTGTCTGTCAGGAGCACTATATCTTTTCAATGTAGAAAAATCTAGACATTAAAGTAAACTTGAAGAATGTGAAGTTTGTGTTTAATATATCCAGGTTAGAATATTTTAAATACTGATATTTAAAAAACAAAGAGAAATTTGAGAAGTTCTGTGTAAAAAAGCAGTTATTAATCCTAACATTAAGTCCTCTCTCCATTAAAGATATCGACACTCATAAATATGATCATATAAGTGCCACTTGGCATTAGCACAGTGGGTTTGCACTGGCAAAACTGCACCAGTGCAAGTTGCCTTAATACAGAGAGGGTTATACTGCTCCTAGAAATCTGGTTCTCTTGCAGTACTTTGAAGCTCCTAGTTCTCATTCCAGGCAAAACCAGGAGCTGAAGTGGAAAGTTAGGGTTTGTTGGCATTTCAACAGCTTGTCTGTTTTTTTCAATATAAGGATTGGAAACAAAACTTTAAAATTGTATTTTGATAGGAAAACACCATTCCTCTCTCTCTCGATTTTCTTCCCCCCCCACCACTCTGTCTACTTTGGTTTTGAGAGACTTGAGCTATGAGACTTTCACCATTTTCCTTGAGATTTTTTTGTCTTTTATATCGGTTCTGGGTTGAGAGTTATATTTTCAGTAAATATGAGTCCCCTCCTACCTGAATTCAAATTACTCAGAGGCCTACTGTCTCAGTTAAATCAATTTTTACAGGTTTCCTTTCTGTGTTAGTTTAGAGGTAGCATGTTAAACAGGGCTGAACAATCTTCCTTTCAAGAAAATCGCAAGACTTTTGCCTTTCATTGCACTGAAAGCAGGATTGGGTCTTCAGTCTGTTTTAAAAAATTCATTCTATGGGCATTCCAAACTCTGTAGCTTAAAAATGAATGAATGTATCAAAGACCAGTTCTTTCTACTAGACTGATAGTTTCTGTAGATGGGAACTTTCTACACAGATATGCTCCAGATAATGAATGAGATCCGTAATCAGCTGTGGAGCAGATGAGCACCTGGGGGGTTGTAAGGATTATTGGACTGCTTACCCAGTAGCTTCAGCTATTGCACTGTAAAGATAATGAATGATTAATTGGTCTCATACTTTATGTTAACTGATAGCAGTGCTTCAGCCACTCTCACCAGAGTGACAATGAGGGGCAGTAGAGAAAATACTATGTTCTGAATCAGAAAAATGAGGAGAAATGTAGGATGAGGGACAGAAGCATCAACTATAAGATACAAGAGAGTTAGCTTTTCACTTGTTCTACTTTTCCCATAGCTTTTGTATCACAAATCAGACAGTGAGGAGGGGAGGTCAGCAAAACTAGAGTAGTCTTTACCGAAAAGTTCTGGAGACTCCCATTGCCTGGCATTTGACTGCATAAAAAGTTAAACCATGGACAATATCATGGAAGTGGGATATTTTCTTTCTGTACATCTTCTCCTTTGCTACAGGTCCTGATTCCAGCTTTTCAGGGGCATGCATCACAACCATGCCAGGTATCTTAAGAATCTGCTCCAGTGTTAAACACACCAAATGGATTTATGTATAAAACCTTGCCGATGGCTGGCTCTGCTCGCTACATGCAGGCTTATAGTTTCTAGGGTTGGAAGGGACCTGAGCAGATCATCTAGTCCGAACCCCTGCCGTGGCAGGAAAGAATACTGGGGTCAAACGACCCCAGCAAGGTGTTCATCTAACCTCCTCTTAAACACCCCCAGGGTAGGGGCCTGCACCACTTCTCTTGGAAGTTGGTTCCAGACCCTAGCCGCCCTGACCGTGAAGTAGCACCTCCTGATGTCTAAC
>NW_017728948.1:79140174-79142079 GCF_001723895.1 Crocodylus porosus
AGCCCTCCTCGAAGCACCATTCCTGTAGCCGCCAGTTGGTCTCCGCGATGCACGTTTCATGCCATCTGCCTCGTCCACTCACTGGCAGGATAGAAGAGAAAACCACCTGTGCGCCCATCTCCTTCAGCACGCACCCCAGAGCATGGTAGTCCTCCATCAGGTGATCAGGGCTCTTCCTGGCCGCATTGTTAGTGCTCACATGGACTAGGACCATCGGGTAATAATTGGTGGGCTGGATGACGGTTTGGAGCATCCCTTTCACGTCCTGAATCCTTGCTCCAGGTAGGCAGTATACCTCGCATGCCGAGGGGTCCTGGCGACAGATGGGGCCCTCCGTACCTCTCAGGATGGAGTCAACAATGACGATCACACGACGCTTCTTCCTCCTGGCCTTCTTGCCTCCTTCAGCTTGCATGGGACGCGGTGAGCGTGGAGTTGCCTCCTCCCTGGTTTTGTCCTCTCCTTCCTCCTCCTCCAGGGCTGCCAGGGCTTTGTACCTGTTCTCCAGCTGGACTGGAGGAACTGGTGCTGCTGTGTTTCGAGCAGCCCTGGCACGGGAGGTGACCGTCTGCCACTTAGCAGTGGAGGGCTCATCTTGAGGTGCATCCTCCTTGGTTGTACAACCCTGCAGGGAAAGAAAATATCTGTCAATTTCCTCCTCTGCCTCCCTGATTCCCCTCAGCCTGCTAACTTCCTCCTGGAGCTCCCTCACCTGTGCCTCCAGGGCCCTAAGGTGGGCGCCTGCAGGACAGGTGTGGGGGTCTCCAGTCCCTGCCCCCCTAGGCCTTGCTGGTCAGCTCCCGCAGGCCAGGGGGTTGGGGGATGCCAGCCCCCTGTGGACTCCATCTGGGTGGAGGCCTCAGACAAGCCCCGGGAAGGCCGTGCCCCCCGGGCAGGTGCCCTGGCAGCACCCAGTAACCACCCAGTTTGCCAGCTTAGAAAAGCATCAAATGATTGGTGAGGTTTTCATAGACATTAGACATTAGGGCTGGAAGGGACCTCGGGAGATCATTGAGTCCAGCCCCCTCATCGAGTCCAGCCCCCACGGTGTTCCCAGCAATCATGTAGTAGCTGGAGGGAGGCTGGCCATGTCCCTACCTGAGGCGAGGTCAACAGTTGGGACCTGGGTGAGGGCTACACCCTGCTTCACCCTGGTTGGTCTGTTTGTAATCTGGGGGCAGAGCCTCCGGAGGGTATAAAAAGAGCAGTGTGCCCAGCACTTGCGGCTGCTGCATCAAGGGACAGAGGACAGGTAAAGAAGAAGCTGGTGCGAGCTGGCCAGCAGGGCAGAGATGTTGCCCCAAAGAGCCCCCTCACCAGATAGGAGCAGTGAGTGACTGTGTCTCCAGCCCTGCTACTAAGGAGTGAGGTGAAGAGTGCACAGCTCAGTGCATGGAGCCAGACAGTGCATGAGGCAGCTTGGGTCTGCAACTTCTGGTGTGCAGCCAGATAGTTGGTATGCAGATGGTGCACAGCATGGTCTGGGAGTGGACCGGGATTCTAGGAGCTGTGCAGGGCACCTCGGGTCCATAACCCCTGGCAAGTGGCCAGGCCTTCGGTGCATTGGTGGTGCATGGAGAGAGACCCTGGGAGCTGTTTGGGTGGCTTGGGTCCTCCATCTCTGTCGAGAGGCCAGGAAACTCCATGTCAATAGCGGAACACAGAGGGTTCAGGAACATCAAGACCCTGGGAACCCCTAGCAGTGGCTCGGGTCTCTACCCCTGGGCACAGGGCCAGTGCCTTGGAGCAGGCAATGCTGTGCGGAAGGCTGGGGAGGGACCAAGCCACGGTGCTGCTTGACTTCATAGACACAAGGGCTGGAAGGGGCCTCAGAAGATCATCGAGTCCAGCCCCCTGCCCAAAGGGCAGGAAGTCAGCAGGGATCATAGGATCCCAGCAAGATAA
>NW_017728948.1:79142914-79173102 GCF_001723895.1 Crocodylus porosus
ACCCCACTGGTCACAGGACACCATGATGAGCGACTTCCATCAATTACTACCCTCTGGGTTTGAATACGGAGCCAATTTTCCAGCCAGTGGATCGTGGTGGACCCAAGGCCACAGGTGGCCAGTTTTGCCAAGAGGTGATCATGGGATATCAGATTGACGGTTTTTTTGAAGTCAAGATATATGACGTTAATCTCTTCTCCCTTATCCAGGTGATAGGTCACCTGGTTGTAGAAGGAAACGAGATCTGTCAAGCAAGACCTACCCACAACAAACCCGTGCTGGCTATCCCTCAGGATGTTGAGATGGGCGAGGCCTCTAACCCTTGGTATAAGGAGGAACTGGTGGCACATGTGGCCTGAAGGGGGCCCTCTGATAAGGAGCTCTGTGTGATGGAAAGCCCCTGTAGGAGGTAGAGGTGCTAGACTCCAGGAGACAGAGACAACTCTGCCAGGAAGTTGTGAGTTACCCATGAGGGGCCCACAGGGGAGGACCCTGGGGAGTTTTAAAGTGGGGGAAGACATGTAGGCTATTCCTTTGGGATTGGGAAAGGTCTGGGAGCTTGGGGCTTTCTCCTGTTTTTCCACCCTGGTATCTAGGGAATGCTGCTGTTTCCAAGGCCACCCGGTTATTCTTTTAGTTATTGAAAGCATTTCATATCTATCTTCCTGTGCCTTATATATTGTATATAGCACCTTATATTTTGTGAAAAGTATTTTATATTGTAAATATTTATATGTTATGGAATTTATGATTGCATCACCATTGAAGGTATTGAGCTAATCCTTTTGGGTTGCCTTTTGATATCTTGACAGGTGTGTAGGGTTTGTATATACTCATATAAGTATTTTCTATATTGTAGTTTGCCCTGTTTCCACCCCTTGTCTTACCCTTATAAATTGTATATAGTTATGTTATAGGTTGTCTAGGCCTGACTTTGTAGGGGATGGAGGTTATTACTGGGCTGCAGCATCCCTCTACGGCACACCACTCTGCTGGTAATTCTCTCACTTGGAGAGGGAGTGCACCCCCGGGCACTATCCAGGTTACATATGCAGATGAATTTATTGCATCAAATTCCAGCTAGTGCAGTTTGTAAATATTCCCATGTCACTCCCCATTTACAACATTAGCCAACATAACTTTTATGTGCCTTCTGAACATTTTGCTGATGATGCAGCTGTGCACTATAGGCCAGTTAGTCTTACTTTGATCCTGGGCAAGCTTTTTGAAAGAATTATTCTGGCGCATGTCCACAAGGGGCCAGCAGGGGAGATTATGCTTAGGGGCAACTAACATGGGTTCATTAGAGGCAGGTCCTGTCAGACCAACCTGGTGGCCTTCTATGACCAGGTCACAAAATCCTTAGATGCAGATGTCACAGTGGACGTAGTCTTTCGGGACTTTAAGAAGGTCTTCGACACTGTCTCCCACCCCATTCTTATTAAAAAACTAGGGGACTGTGGCGTTGGCACCTACACAGTCAAATGGGTCAGTAACTGGGTGGAGGGCTGCACCCAGAGTGGTGGTGGATGGGTCATTTTTGACCTGGAGGGATGTGGGCAGTGGGGTTCTGCAGGGCCTGGTCCTTGGGCCCGCACTGTTCAACATTTTCATCAGCAACTTGGACGAGGGGGTAAAAAGCACCTTGTTCAAATTCACAGATGACACTAAGATGTGGGGGGAAATGGGAATGCTAGAAGGGAGGAATAGGCTGCAATCGGACCTAGACAGGTTACAGGGGTGGGTGGATGAGAACAGGATGGGTTTCAACACCGACAAGTGCAAGGTGCTGCACCGGGGGGGAAGAACTAGCACCATACCTACAGGCTGGGGAACTCCCTTCTCGTCAGTGCAGAGGCATAAAAGGATCTTGGAGTCATCATTGATGCCAAAATGAACATGGGCCAACAGTGTGGGGACGCTGTCAGGAAGACCAACTGTACCTTGTTGTGCATCCACAGATGCATCTTAAGCAGGTCCAAGGAGGTGATACTCCCCCTCTGTGACACTGGTCAGGCCGCAGTTGGAGTACTGCGTCCAGTTCTGGGTGCCGCACTTCAGGAGGGATGTGGACAACATGGAGAGGGTCCAGGGGAGGGCCACCTGCATGATCAGGGGGCAGCAGCGCAGGCCCTCCGAGGAGAAGCTAAGGGACCTGAACCTGTTCAGCCTCCACAAGAGAAGGCAGAGGGGGGTTTTAGTGGCTGTTCACAAACTAGTCAGAGCAGACCAGCAGGCATTGGGGGCATCCCTGTTCCCCTGAGCACTACCAGGAGTGGCTAGAAATAACAGTCACAAGCTGGCAGAGGGTAGATTTAGGCTACATAACAGGAGGCGCTACTTCACTGTCAGGGCGGCTTGGATCTGGAACCAATTTCCAAGAGAAGTGGTGCTGGCTCCTACCCTGGGGGTCTTTAAGAGGAGGCTGGATGAACACCTTGCCAGTGTTGTTTGACCCCAGTACCCTTAATAGACTCTTCACAGCATGGCAGAGGGTTAGACTTGATGATCTACTCGGGTTCCTTCCCACCCTGCCCTATGAAACTATGAAACTGTTTCGTACCTAACTTATGTGAAACACAGCTAAGGAGATGTTGAGAAAACCAGCAGGAGATGTATAAAAATGTAAAGGTAAAGCAATCAATTCTTAGGGTTTTTTTAGCAGTGCATCACTATTTTTCACCAACATCTGTGTTGAGGCTAAAGAGAGCTGTCGGAGCTGTGCTATGCAGCTGTAACCTTGTGCAAAATGGTGTCTTGTGACAACCACATCCTGTGTAGCAATCTGCCAGAAAGTATAAAGCATTCATTTTACAAAGGCAAAGAAACCCCCCCAATAATTCCTAAATGTAAACCTGAGAAAAAACATTGGAGCCACATTCTCTGTAGATTTTCAGATGAAATATTAACCCTGCAAGGCTTCATAACATCTCACAGCAGGAGAGCTGTGGGATAGAAGCTTTCTGCCAGGCAGATAATTCTGGCATGTTCTACTGCGATATTGCTGCATCTTGGATCTCACCTGTATTGGGGCTGGGCTGGCCAATATATAGTGATAAAAATGCTTTCCTCAATGAAAGGGTTTCAGAGAAAAGCTGAAAGAAAGCTAGTTAGATAGTACTTTAAAAACTATAGTCGAAAACAATATTGTGGATGGATGGATGGATGGGGAATATTGTTTGTCACATAACTTACCCTTATGCACATTCCCTTATGATAATAATCATGTTATTGACTCAGAGAAGAACCCATCGATCATACAATTACACCTAGCAATCAGATGTATGAGAGTTCAATTTTGTGAAAGGATAAATCCTTAACATTAGCAGCCTGAAGAAGTAAAGCAATGAGAAATCCTTTCAATCTGAAATGTGATAGACATGCAGCCTCAGATCTGGGTGATGTAGTTTTATAATATGTTGTTGCCAATTTGGAACTCGAGCAAAATAAAAACAAAGATAACTAGAAGAATCTCTCTAAACACAATGGAGTCTATTAAGGGTAACAAACAGGGGTTATAATTTAGGTTTATAAATATTTGTATTGCTTGTTAACAATGACAAATTTCTATAAAAAGTCAATAATTAATAATCATGAATAACTTCCATTTCTGTAGTGTGACAGCAGGGTAAATGGTAGTTCCCCCATTTGACAAAAAGGGGAAACTGATGCAAAGAGCGATTAAATTACTTGGTTATAGTCACAGAATGTCTGTGCCAGTGTCAGGGCCAAAAGCATGATTCCTTGACCGCTGATTTGCACGCTTGAGGCATATTAACCCTCCACACCCAGACTATATGTTCAGAAAGTGTAAGTGTCTCTTTGGTTTTAATTGGAATTTGAGAAATTAAGACCCACAGCAAAACTTTTTAACAGCATGCACCCATTTCAACACTAAATTACAACGTCTCCTTTATGCCATCTTGAACATTCAAGATGCCGTTACTAGATAGCAAGAATTGCATACTTCATAGCAATAATGTGTGAAGAAAAAATTTGGTTGATTTTCTAATTTGTTTCTACTTCAATTAACTTTTTCTTAACTGTGGATCTTGTCTCATAAAATGATGAACGCTTTCCAATTTATTGAAACAGTTGTTCTATAAAAGAAGAACAATATGCTTGAGCAATTCTTGGTACTGAGACATCATCATCAACCTTAATAAGAGGGAGATATAAGGTGGTTTTGGCTCCATCGAGAACATTTGTAGATTCTATCTAGAACAGATTTTATTAAAATTGCAACAAACTTTATAAAGCCCAATGTACGGTTCATTAAGAGAACATTACCTTACAATTATGATTAATTAGATTAAACTTATGAAAATGTGTTATTTGTTCAAATCAAAAGGGTTTGAGGGGGAGAAATGATGGATGATGAAAGAGTGTGATAAATGAAGAAAGCAGCTGAACTAAATTGAATGTGTATTCATCCGTTTTCACTTCATAACTAATGATAAATTGAGCATGTCACATTTAACAATACATGTCTGGGCCTAAGCACAGTCCAAGCCCCATATTCTAATGTCTTCTGTCAGGTAGCTGAATTCAAGGGATGTGATATTTTGTTTGGTGAAACCTCACAGTTCATTATTTGTCTGTCCCTGCAACTTAAATCTTAAGTGAATGTCCTTATTCTCTGCTGGAAGTAAAATAGAAGTCTTAATTAAAACAGAAAGGTATAGGAAACACAACATTCTGATGATAAAGTGCTAACTTTGTTTTAGAAAGGCTAAACATTTTTTATGAGAATATGGGTTTTTGATAATAACAAGCCCAAGCAAATCTCTTAGGATCAGAATATAGCAACCTTACACAATGTGACTACTTGTGAAGCAAATTGCTAGTCAGCATGAGGTCAGTGTCACGCTCTAGCTTAAAATATTAAGAACCTCTGTAGCCAAGTTTCTCATAATTTGGATGATTAGCTAGGCTTCTGGACTCTGAGAAGTGGAGCTAGAAACTTTACAGTAATGTAATCTCTTCTGGGATTTATCTTTCTTCCTGCTTTGAGTGAAGCTAGAAGGAATGATGGTATTTAGCATTTCTGCTTCCATTCCTGGCTGGAAGCAAGATGTGAAGATAGGAAAATGAATGAGAACGTTAAAAAAAAGTCCTTCCCTTTTTAACCTCAGAGAAGGTTGGTGCTGGGATCATGGAAAGTTCTGGCCAACATTCCATATTGGTTCTTATTTTTGTTTCTCCCATCATTCCTTATTTCAAATGTATTTGAACTCATAAGGCTAAATTTATCTTTGTTGTAACACTCCACTGGATTACATCAGGGATGAATTTTGGTCCAGATGTGTTTGGTATTTCCACAAGTAACTCAATCACGATGCTTCAGTTCCTTGAATAATACAGAGCAGAGAGTGTAAAGCAGCTGTGCTACAGTTAAAGAGTGAATTGGGGTCCATTTATAGTAAATTAAGTTAAGTACTAGGCATAATCTTCAGAGCCCTGAGATGGAGAAAGAGAATAAGAATGTCCACCAAGACAGATGTGGAAAAGAAGGCAAGCAAAGGAAGGGTTTAGCTTTGCTCACCTTATTTCTCCAGCTACAAGGCAGGAGTGACCTATGATAGCTGCCTGACGTGTCCTGCTCAGTAGAAGATTAGGTCCCTTTGTTCTGTCTGTGGTACTCCTACATTCCAGGCCTACACTGCCTCTACAGACTGGAATCCTATTCCCTGTACTCTCTTTTAGTCTGCCTACAAGTGGGATGTAGCAGCAGGAATATGAGTGAATATTTGTTTATCTGCCCCTGCCTCTCCCACATCCAGTCCACCAAGGCAAGCAATAAGGTATCAGGAGAGAGAAAGGGAAATGTGATGCAAGCAGATTAGTTTACAAAATATAAAACTGAGTTCCACACCAGATTATACAGCTACTTAATTTCCAGGGAACTTGAAGCTTTTTTAATAGGTTGGTTTAGAACAATTTTTTTTTTTTAAATTCAAGTGAATGCTGCCTTGTTTCACAGGGTGAGAAATGGGAGCTTTCTGGCTCTAGTTTCTTGCTGAATGGAGTGCAGTGCAGGTAAGCATTAACAGTTTCTCTCTCTCTCTCAACCAGAAGTACTGGTTAACTTACTCCTTTATTTTATCAGACAGGCCTGGTCAGGCTGTGAAAGATAGTCTTTAACCCTTCTGCTGCCTTTTTGCTTTACATTATCTATCACTGGCATGTTTATTTTTTAGGGAAGGTTTTGGTGAAACCTCTTAGTAAAGCCTGATCCAAAACCCAATGAATGGAGCTAGCCAGTAGAAAATGTCCCATTGGTGGATGTCAGTGGCTTAAGAGCAAGCCTTTGGCAACAACATGCAGTAGTAATGCTTTTTTATTGCTTGAATTAATGCTTGTATTTGTCAGGCAAGGAGGTATGTGCAAACTGTTTTTTTCCTTCGGCAGAAGTGATTCTATTCACGGAGCTTACGGTTTGAAGCTATCTCACCTTGCTCTGTGATCCCATCAGATTTCACTCTCCAAGCAAGATTGGTCTAAGTTATTAATTACATAATTAGTGGTAATGCTCAGCACTTTAGTATGAAGTTTTGCATCTTCAGAATGCTGCACAAACAGCAATGAATTAACCAGAAACTGCTTCAGGAAACAGCTATACACTTTATCCCCTGAGTCAAGACTGAACCAATAGTGGGTGCAGCATGGGTTCATGTGCTGCTGAGGGATGAGATGTTAAACAGACCTGATCATGTAGATTATTGAATATCATTACATTTAACTTCTTGTTAAAGTACAGAAGTTTAACCTTGCTGATCTAGTTAAGTATAATATTTGAAACTACTAGAACTACTTGAAAAATGGGACATTGGGGGAAGATTATTTTTTTTTTATGAAAAATGTCAAAATTAAATTTTCCTTGGAGAGGCAGAACATAATTGCAAGATTTGACATTTTTCAACTGGCTCTAGAAATTACACCCAGCTTAAAAAACTGGCCCCAGGTTTGCAAATGGACATGGTATTACTCACCTCCTTTCCTAAAATTGTTCTGTATAATTGTTACAGGCCTGATGGCATACGTTGGATATTAATGCACTTCAGTGGAGTGATTTGTATATTTTCTTATCTCTTTCCCTGGAACTGGTTTTAAGGGACTTGACTAAAAGGTGCAAAAGAAACTTCACTAGAGTGCCTAAGATTTGAATAACAATCAATTAAGTAATTTATTGTCACCTGTATTCATCAGACCATAGGGCCAAACACTATGTGCCTTCTCAAAAAGTCTAATGGTTTTATTTGCCAACACTAGCATATGTCACAGACATAGTTTAGACCGTAAGAATTTTAAGAGTGGGTTCCTGCTTAAATTACAGATTTTGAGATGTAACTAATTCCTCTGCACATTACCAGTTTTGTTGGTCCCTTTGCCCATTAATACAGTTTTTCTTGCAGTCTGTTTTGTCTGTTGGCAGACATTCCATGCAGTCTGTTTGCAGACATACATGCATTGTCTGTTACCTCTAGGTTTTGCTGCTTTCCAGGCAATTATCTATTGTTACCATAGGAATATCATTTTGATGATGGATGGGAGAAAAGAAGGTCCACAAGACTCCTTGTTGAGATAATGTTGACATCATAGAAGTACATGAAATAATTTAATATAAGCAAAACATAATATTTTGAGCTATCACAAGCTGCTATGGTTGAATGGATGCTATACAAAATAGAGCTAGTTTTTTCAGTGAGGATGGGTGGTGTGTGGTGGTGGTGTACCTTTTTGGAAATATTACCATATTGCTCTTGTGAAACTTGTCCAGTGACAGCAATTAGGGCCATGCAAAACAACACCATTTCGTTTCAATTTCCTCTTTGCTGTTTCAAAGGTACAGTGTTTTGTTTTGTTGTTTTATTTCATTTCAAAGCACGGTTCCATTTCGTTTCATTGAAACTTTCATGTTTTGACTCTTTTCAATGTTTTGCCTATAGGCTATAATAGGGAATCATGAAAATGCCTATAACTTTGTCATTTCTTGCCTGATTTGAATGCAAACAGCAGGGAGGGTAGCTCCTGCTAAGACCACAAAGCCTGTCACGTTTCAAGAAGATAGGTGCAGTAGTTTCTGGGAAACTGCACCTCAAGCTGATGACAAGCAAAACTCATTACATGTGTGACTTTGTGTGTGTGTTAAGGTGCGCCCTCACTGGTGCTAGGTCCTCTACATGACATGGTAGTGTGCCACAATAAGGTCATCTCCTCCTCCCCTACAGTCTCAGCTCAGTCCACCACTTTAAATAACAACAGATGATGTGTAGGGGGTGCATGTGCACCCCCTGAGATCAGCTGTGCATGCCCAGGAAGTGCCAGCCATGAAATCGGAAGTGGACCAGTGATCAGCTGCTGTGGGACCCCTCCCTCGGTTGGCGATCAGCTGCTGGGGGACCCTCCCCACCATTGCTGATCCGGTGCTCCCCCAGACTCGGGAGGCACCAGTTGCTCATGGGTAAGTAAGCAGTAGAGAAATACTAGCATCTCAGGCATTCTCAGCGAAACTGTCACAGAACCTTTCTTTCCTTTCCTGAAGGAGCTTCTTCTCTGGCAGCTGCCCAGGGCCCTGCATCCTTCCAGTCAGCTGATCGGGGACAGGTGCTAGGGGTGTTGGTCTAAGGACATGGTACTAGCAGACAAGATTCTTTGGGTCAATCTGGTATCTTTTAGTAGACTACCTGAATAGTTGGAGAAATGTATCTTAGCAAGCTTTTGGGTTGAAAAACCCTTTGTCAGGCTGAGGAAACACCTGCAGTTGGTGTGTGCGCTCTTCCTGGATGGAAGGAATAGTAAGGAAGCCAGAGGCTGTCATGCAATGCAGGCAGGAAAGCCAGTCACTGAAAATGGAAATGGAGGGGTCAGGGGTGAGGGACAGGTTGGGGTGGGGGGAAAGGGGGATGTAGCAGGTAAAAGTGGATAGGTACCTGGAGAGTCAGATGTCCAGCAGGTTGTAGCATGTCAGAATTCCAATGGTTATATTGAATCCTTGAGTTTCTGTACTTAGGAGGTTGTTGAAGTGCAGTTCATTTGTGAAAAGTGGTTTGTAAATTAGCTTTGAAGATCAGGCCTGAAAGACTGGAGGCAGCTAGTTGGGTGTTCTTGTCTTCGATAGACTTTTGGTGTGCACTCATTCTGGTGCGCAGTTGTTGCTTAGTGTCTCCTACGTATTTTCTCCCATCTCTTTGCTGCTAGTAGAATTGGAAGAATCATGCCTGGTAGTTGTAGGAAAGAGGCTGTCACTCAGTTTGGGGGGGAAGGGGGAGGAACTTAAAGTTCTCCCTCTACTCCCTCTTTCATCCCTCCCTTAAGGCTTGCCAGCTGCCTTTCTAGCATGCTTCATAGAGGGTTTCATAGTATGGGTGTGCAAAAAAGGCCCTATTTGATTCAGATTCGGCCCAAATTGGGGACAGAGATTCAAGTAGTTGACTTGGATCATTGTCCCTGATTAGATTGGCTGAATCTGAAGATTCAGTGCTGATTCAGAGAATCAGCAATTTGGACATAGACACAGCTTTAAATGTTTTTTCTACATACCTCGAGGTACCAGGGAGGGCTCATGAATGCTGCAGTGCTGGGGCAGATGGAATGTTCCACAGGAGTGCAGGTTCCCCTGCCCATGTGTTCAGCAGTGAACCCGGAAGTGGACAGGGAGCACGGTGGGGGCTCCCCCATACCTCCTGGCTTGGTGATCAGCCACGGGGGGACCCCAGGTACCCTCCCAGACCCAGGAGGCACCAGTCACTGAGCTGGGGGGAGGGTCATGGGGGGGCCCCCCGCGTACTCTCCAGCGGACCCAGAAGTGGACTGGAGTGCTTTAATAAATATAAAAATATAAATGTATGTAGTATGTGTTCTTAAAATTCCATATTATAATATGCAATATATGCTGTGCTTCCCTGCACAATGAATGAAATGCACACTGTGAGAAAAAGCACAGATTTCTTTTCTGGGGGAAAAGAATCAAAATAGACTAACAAAAACAAAAAAAGGATTGTGGGGGAGGAATAAATTGAAAGGAATGAATATAATCAAAAAGGGTATAGAAAGCAAAAGGTATTTAATTTCACTTGCTAGTAACAGGCTAGCAAGTAGGAAGCGATAGTCTTTCTCTGACGCTGTTGAGCTCCTGGAAGACACAGCTCAGTAACTGACCTCAGGCACAGAGAAAGCTCTGTTTCAACAGTGCTGCTTTTTATGCTGTTTTTCCATCCCTTCCACAGAGCACTGGGATTGGAAGGGACCTCAGGGAAGGATCACAGTCATTGGCCAGCTACACAGTCAATAGGAGAGCAGTTCTTGCCTCCTCTTCCCCCTTCCTCTTCTTAGTTTTTGTTTAGCTGCAAGCAAGCCCAGCTTTGAAACTTGAAATGTTTTGAAACTTGAAATATTTCAACTGCCCTCATTTCTTTTTGAGGCTGTTTCAGAGCCTTTTGTTTTGTTTCAATTTTGCTGTTTCGAGCTCAACACATTGAAAGAACATTGAAACGAAAAACCTGGTGAAATTTCATACAGTCCTAACCGCAATGCCCTTTCCACTCTGTATGAGGCAGTCATTCCCTCTTCTTTCCCCTCCATTTTAATTACCATTGTTTTTGAAAGGAAAACCAAGAGATCATTTGGCAAAACTATGGTATGCAGTGACTAACATTTATGAAAGGAATACTGGCTGGTGAGGAAATTCAATCTGGAGTTCTCAATGTGACTAGTGATTTTAGATGCCTCAGTGTTTAGGTGCCCACCTGGATGAGCCTTAAAGGGGCTGTGTGTGCAACACTTTCTAAACTTCAGGCCCCTTTAAAATTGGACACAAAGATGGAGTAGTGCAAACATCACTAATTCATTTTTAAAATTTTAGTTCTTCATCTTTAAATAAAATAGTGCAAGTATCTTGCACATCCCACACCACCACATAGAAAAGACAGAAGGCCTAGAGGAGACATGGTCTTGGGGATCATTAAAGTGAAATGTGAGTCATGTTCATTAAAGGCGAGCTAGCAGAATGTTTGATATTAGTGGCTGTGTAATGATTAGAGCTTCCTGTAATAATGATGATGGTGATTCAACTATATGAATTGAACATTCATTCTAAGTTAATTCACATCCTTTTAACTAATAAGTTATTTAAGGGAAGGGGGAGGGAAAAGCTCTTACTTCTAGCTGACAATTTTAATAGACCAATCAAGTGAATAATGTGATGGCAAGTTATTTACCAAAATTGTAATCCAATAAATTTGGGGAAATAAGGATACAGATTTCATGATGTAGGCTTATTTTTATTTATTTATTAATGTCCTGCATTAGTGGGATCTGAATCCAACTGAAATGTAAATGTATGGTGGCAATTAGCTTTATACATCTTAATTTATTGAGAATAGAAGGTCTTATTTTGCTATAACACTTCTACGTATAACACCACGGTGTTATGAGGTAGAGTTGGAAGGCAAATTAATTAAGGATGAGAATATAGGCTCATTTTTTTTTTAAGCAGAACTCCCAGGCAATGTAATGGTTTACCACTCTCTCAAGGGTGTAAAGTAAAAAGGTGTGTGTGGCACAATTGTTTAGGTGATAGAATGGGGTTTAATTAGAAGCAATGAGGTGAAAGGAAGGAAAGGAAAATTTGGGGTAAATAACAGGGAAAAATCTTGCAGCTATTGTGGCTTTACAAAAGTCCCTTAAGGGAATAGCAGACCCTTTTAGGGGGTCATTTAAATCTACAACAGAAAAGATACTAAACAAGCTTCTATACTGGCTGGAAGAAGGACTAGTGAATGGATAGATTTTTTGCATATGTAGTTCTAATGATTCTAAAGATCTGTGTCCTCACTACTTGTATACTACAGAAGGGGACATCTCAGAAGATTTAACACTTACATTCCATTTAAGCAGCTACATAACAGCTGATGCCTTTATTTGAAAAATCCAAGTCCCTTGAGTCAGATAGTCCCCCTTCAGCTTCCTACTCAAGCAAGTAGACCTATAGTCATAGAGGAAACAAGAAAGAAATGTGCTAATATATACAGGTATACATTTGAAGAACAAACCTATCCATTCCTGGTATGAATACTACTTCTGGGCAATGTATCTATGAGCTGCTGACTGTGCAGTCATTACTGCTCAGTCATTTAGTGCTTGTTTCTACTTGCTTATACTGAGTTACTGCACAGTAGCACCACTGAATGGCTTTTTTGTGATGCTGACTGCAGTAGCCTAATACTACTGAGCAGTCAGTATTTTATGTAGACGCAGCCCTACAAGGGCACAAGAGTGCAATGTTTGGGTTGCGAACACTGTACAGAAATAAGTTTTACATAATAAAATTATGTTTAATCTATTATTTTGTTAATTCCATGAACATGTTTACTAATAGTTAAACAATTATTTTGTTTTACTGCAGATTTGGAGATGGACATAGATCCAACCTAAATCTCTATAAGTAGACATCCACCAGACTAGGTGAATTCCATAGCCTCATCTGAACCCTAAGATTTGGTTTAAACTCTGGGTTAAACAACCTGATATCGTTATGCACCCAAGTTTTTGGTGACTTCTGAAACGCTACCTGCTATGCATAATGATTCAGTGTAGAATCAAAAACATGTAGGATTGGAAAGGAACTTTCAGAAGGTTATTTTTGGAGTTCCAGTCATGTTTGTGACATTCATAGTCTAATCAGCAAGGGCTCCTAGTGCCAGTAATTGCCTTCTATATGAATAATTGCAGGTATCTGTTATGTTGTGTATTATTCGCATGGAGTTGAACATACGGTTATTTGAGACATAATAGCTCCAATTAGCTTGGAGAATGTTTCCTTGAGGATTCTGTAAAAGATTCTTGAGGAGAATTGCATAGAAGGACTCACTTATTACCCTTCTGTTCGCAAGGTTATGGTGGGGACAGGGAGCTGTCCAGCGTTATTTACAGGATTCATGCTGGAATATTGACTTTTTAAATTACATTACTTTAACTGAGGGTTTCTGGGAATTTTCTAGGCAACCTTAGAGGATCTGTTTCTTCACAGCTAGATGCAAATTCTCATTCACAAACAGTATGGGATTTTGGAAGAAAGTTTTGGAAATGTTCTTAGACAGGCAAAATCACATCATAGTCATTATACACCTCTAAAATGGAGGATGATTGATTTTGTAGTGGAGGCACAAAATGAGACTCAGGAGATCTGGGTTTAGTTCCAAGCTCTGCCATAAACTATGTCTCTGACCCGGGGAAGAGTCACTTAAGAGATTATTTTAGAAGGTGATGCACACCACTGATGTTGGCTGGAATTGTGGCTGACCATCTCTTCTGAGTTAGACCCTTACTCTGTACAACTGTAACAAAAGAACCCCAATATCCTGCTTCTTAGTAATATAGTCCAGAAAATGAACTGGTTTCGACATGTCATTATATTTTTTATCAAAGATTCCTATTTACTTCCAGAAACCAAAACATGCTTAGGTAGAAAACACTCCATATTTGTAAAACCTTGAGATTATCTGGATATCACATTGTAAAATATTTGGATTGTGGAGATCACTAGTCAGAGCTCTGGATGTGTACAGGCCCTAATTATTTATTTCTTGACTTGGTCCTTATTAGGAAAAAAATATCCTGATAAAGTTGTAGTGAAATTGGTCTCTATTTACGACCTTAACCATATCCTAACAAATGTTTTGAGGGTATTGCCTCTGCACTGCAGTCTCTCCACAATGACATTACTGCCAGTCTTGTTTGCTGTAATCCTTCTGTGCTGAATGAGAAAATTGCCTTTGGCTTTACTATGAAATTCATGGAGTCCTCAGCTTGAAATTGTCAAAAGAGGTGTTTTTTTTAAAATTCTGCCTGGTCATTCATCTATGCACATTTAGCTCCTTGGGGAACCACGTGAAAATGTGATTTCTCCCCCCCACCCCCACACCTTCACTCTATTTTCCCTTCTGCTCTACCACCTCCCTTCCTCATCTTCACTGAGGTACCTATTAGCTCTCTCTTTCCCTAACACTAGTCTAGCTGCAATGAAAGTGCTTTTTAATGTAGGAGATGTACTTCAGCCATAACACTGGGGTCACTGTCTGAGTAACATTTTATGGGATTGATTAAACTTTAGCACCATAACTGTTGACTTTACAGGCCTGGGAAGAGACTCAGAGTGCTAAGCTCTGGATAATTTGTGCTTCACAATTTTTTAAAATCAAATAGAGATAAGGGTTTAATGTCTTTGAAAAAGCAGCCATCTATTTCTTTCTGAGCCTCCTTTTTTATAAGATCCCCAACTTTTAAAATGAAATAATGTCTTTTTACACTAATGAAGTAAAGTTACAGTAAATAACTGTATAAAAAGGTGTTCAGCCTAATCGAAGGAATGTGAGAAAAGATTTAACGTTATCCTCCTTTGCTCCATATGTGAGCACATCATATTTTTTCACTGCTAGGAAATGAATGAGTATGTGCTCTTGGTTGAGTTTTCAAGGTTGCAAGAACATGTAGTTCATTGTCGCAGATAATTCTTTGAGGTAATGTTGGCAGGATGGAGCAAAGTGGCAGAGAGGCAAAATTAACACGCAAGGCTCTTGCCTCCATTCAGCGCTTACCTGAGCATTGACTGTACTGAGGAGAAAATGCAGAAAACTGCCAGGTTGTTAATTGCCTGGACAGGGACACAGGAAATCCAATTCCTGGTTCTCTTACAGATGTCCTGTCCGATGCTGGGAAACTTGTCTGTTATCTCTCGGTTTCCCACCTGTAAAATGAGATTAATAATTTGTCCTTTCTGCTAACTTTTGTGTTCAACATAAACAAGTCAGATTCTTCTGGGCAGGGATTAGTTCTTACTATGTGGGTATGTCCATAGAGCAAAATAAAGTAATGATTTTGGCAGGTGCTAGAATACTTGCACTAATGTTATCAAGAGTAACAAGAGCAGTGAAGGGATGGCAGAAGAGACATTAGTGTGAGTTAATGGATTCTTGTATCTACTCTGGTGGCATGCTAAAACCCATATTCCTTTGTCTTCACTGCCATTGTTTTCTGTGCTAGGTAGTGTTGGGTGGCAGAATAAACTAGAGGGTCCTATACTCGTATCTTCATTCTGCTGTCTATAAATTCACCCTGTCTTTAAGGTGCCTAAAATGAAACTCAAGTGCCATTTATGTTTATCTCAATGTGCTCAGTATGGGCCAGGCACAATTAAATACCCATGCACCTTCAAGGTGAGGAATTCCTTTCAGATTTAAAAAGCCATGCTGGTTTGGCTGTTGAATCCAATTATGGATTGGCATCAGTTATTTCCTGATTAAGTCATTACAAAATTATTATTAAAAAAAAATAAGTAACATGGGCAATTGCCTTGTCCTAACATTTTTTGGGAAGGATAATTGCATTGCTTAAAAATGAGCTGAATTTTAAAAGTCTGTGGATTGCCATTTGAACTAAAGCATTTGTATGTTGAAAGTAAGAGTATAACCTGCCAAAGAGAAGTTCATGTAATCAGAAAGCTCAGTGAATTTTCCTCATGGAGTCTCTAAGGAATTATGTGGAAAAGCTTTGTCTTTTCACAGAGTGGGCATCCAGTGCCCTGAGATCTACTAGGGAACACTAGAGTTCAGGATATCTACCGAGGGTCACATATTGGCATGGAAAACTAGCCCTCAGTGTTGCTTTATGTGTCTGCCAGCAATATGGCATCCTTGCCTTCCTTCTGCATGTTGACCTTCCATTTTGGCTAATGAGAGACAACTTTTGAGTTACATTACATGAATTAGATGAATTACAGGTCATAAAGGTAAGAGATTGAGGAAGCCAAAAATTATGCCATGCTTAGGTATGTACCCCATAACATTGCTTTCCATCCATGCTTTGATTTAAATTGCTCCTCAGAAGAGCAACCAGTTCCCATTATGATGATCAGGCTATGGCTCAGCGAAAAGGCAAGAGAGTAGATTTTAGTTTCCCAAGTGGTTCATGACACACCTGTTTCTTTTCCCTTCAAAGACAACTGGCAGCAGTCAGCTCCTCAAACCCTGCTGTTACTCAGATACTACCCATAAGTCATTACCTTGATTATGGATACAGAATAGGGGATATGTCTCTTGTCATGCAATTACTGTGGCTTAAGGGTCTCTTGAGGATTGACAGTGTTTTTATAGACAGAGCTCTGAATTCTAGAAAGCAGAAATGGAAAAATCCCTGCTAGTTCACTGAGTCCATGTCCCCAGGTTGGTGCACTGAACTTGTGCCCATTGGTGACTTTTGTTAGTGCCTGTTAGTTTCATGATGAGGGGAATCAAAGATGGAGAAACCCAAACCACAAACTTTCCAGATGTCAAATCTGCGGAGTTCAGAAGGTTTGAAAACAAAGGTCGACTCATCATAGTACACATGCCTATATAGGAACTCTAAGGAAAAATAATTTGAATTAACTAAAGGTATGGATTTAAAGTAGATAATGTAAGTCTGTATAAATTTCTTGTGTGGACACTCTTACTCAAAATTAAAAGGGGCCTTAATTAAATTGAACTTAATTTGTTTGTAGATTAAGCAAAATAACTCAAAGCCACTTTCATTCTGTATAAGAGTGTCCATACAGGAGTTTTATGCTCTTGAACTAATCCACTTTAAAGTTAATTCAATCTAACATTCCAGATTATTTTTTTATTCAGATTTGTTTTGGATCCTGAAATCTCTATCCTCGTACCCCCAGGTCCTGCTCACATCCCCTGAAATAGGTTGGGAAAACTTTTGAATTGACAGCCTGTAATGTGAATAAGGCCAGTATCTAAATTGTATTCCTCTGAATATTGAAATATTTGAAATCCAGATGCAAAAATTCCGGTTGGAATCCATTTTTAATTTCAGCAAGTTCTATGGTGTAAGATGGATAGTCTACTTTTGGTTCCTGAAATTTCAGTGACCAGGAATCATGGCAACTCATGATTGTAAAATCACTACAACTAAAGCCATAGCATAACATTTTTCATTAAACAGATCTCTTAAATCCAGATGCTGATTCTTTTAATCACATTGAATAGTTCCTTAGTCCCTAAGCAGTCCCATTCTCATCAGTGGAGTAAAGATATCAGGATTTACCCCTTAATGTATTAGTATCAGAAACCAGTTTAATACACACAATATGTTAAACATTAGTCTCCATACAGCATGCTGTCAAAGGAGGCATTAATCAGCTTTACTTTGGAAATTAAAATAGGAACACTCTTGTAAATTACATCCATTACATTTCTGGCTTAAATTTCCCTGGTCCTTTAGACTAATGCTTAAAAGACTAACCCCACCACTCTGGTAAGTGCTTTTGTATCCATATTATACCTTTTTTCCCCTTGAAGCTGAAGAATTACATAGCCTCTGTGAAATAACTTTCCTTCTTTAGTTGTTCAATTTGATTCAAGGATTTTTGATTAAGCATTCAGGGGTTATGAATAAATAAGAACCAGCAGCCCAGTAATTGGGATATCATTACTATCTAGTAGCACATTTAATCCTCAGCTTCGCTGCACCACATAACCTTTTCCTTCCATCCTCCTCTTCAATATTGCTAACAAAAAAAAGCAATGTCACTGCAAGCTTCACAAGTTAGCATTAAAATGAATACTTTTTAATTTCTCCAGATGAGATGGGGCCCTGCGCTCTGGGACAATGCTGATGGATGATGTTTTAATGCAGCCGAAATGTTATTTTTACTGAACCAGGGAAAACTATAAATTTTGCTTCACTGCCACTGATGGCTCTATGCATAAAACTATGGTGGCACCCATTGCCCATGAATAATCACCTCAGTACGGCAGATGTTACTTTGCGGGGAAAGCAATTCTTATGCTGAAGAATTGTGGAAAGATTAATTGTCTACAGCTGTTTCATGGCCCACAGCAATCTTGATACATTTATGATAAGTTTAAGAGCTCACTAGAGGCAGCTCCTATTCCCCGTTGTGAGGTGGGGGGAGGGGGTGAATGGCTTTATTTTGACACCTGGATTCATAGAATCTGTCAGCTCCATTACAGCCTTCATAGAAGCTCTACTGCTGGCAGTTCTGAAATGATTGTGAGTGAGCTAAGATGCAAGAATTATCTATACGTAGGTAAAGAAAAGGAGACTGAGAAGAATTATTCAAATTTGTGCAAATGAATTGCTTCCATTTTTCCTCCCTCTGCCAAGTGGAAATTGAACGTAACCTGCTCTGACCTTTCTCTATTAAGTGCTGCAAATTGCAGTAAATGCACAGTTCTGAGTGCCCTAATGAGACAAAGCTCCAGCAATGCCTCATTAATAAGGAAAGTTTGACCTTGCCGGTCAGCCCTTCATTCGATATTGAAAAGAAATAGAAAAAAAAGAAGAGATGACCTGCTGTAAATTTTGAACAATACTTTTGATTTAGTTTGTATATACTCCCAACCAGACGCTTCTCAACCATTTTTTTTTCTTCCATTCCCACCTTACAAGGGAAAGAGAAGTATTTACTTATTAGACTTCTGTGTAAATCCAAGACAATAATGAAGTGGCACACGGACTCTTTCTGTGAGCTGGATAAAGATGCTTTAACATGTTTATACTGTACCTGGGCTGGGATAGTGGCTTTGATACATTCTATCATAGTCTACTGTATTCCTTGTAACATGTGCAAAATCATGGTTGGTCCATATATTGTGCCTTTATACATGCAATATATGGACATTTGAAAGCAATGCTGCAGACTACAACCCTGAACTTAGAGTGCATGTGTGTATGTTTGTCTGAGAGGGTAAGTCAGGAAGATATATTTGCCTGATAGAACAACTTTGCTGTTGACTTGACACATGTCAGATCAATGCTCGTGATCTCAATATCATGCTGTTAGGCAGGAGGGCATGACACAAAATTATACACACACACCACCTACACATATAACACTATGGGTCCACTCACATGCACGTACATACAAACATGCACTTCGGTGGTGGCTGTTAACCTGGGGTCACTTGGTGCCCTGGGTTACTTGGGGTCACTTGGTGCCCTGGAGGTACTTGGGGTCACTTGCTGCTTGGGGTTACTTGGGGGTGAAAGAAAATCCAGGAGACAGAGGAGGTGAAGGAGCAGAGCCAGGGGATCAAGCTGTGGCAGCAGAGAAAGCTGAGTTGGTCAAAGAAGCTGGGAGGAGCAGCAGAGAGATGAGGTGAAGGGCGGTGGAGAAAAAAGCCGAGAGCTGGGAGGTAAGGAGCTGGGAGATGGAGAAGCTGGAGGCTGCAGGGGGCAGAGCCAGGAAACAGAGAAGCCAGCGGCTGCAGGGGGCAAAGGGAGAAGCTGGGAGGTGGTGAGGGTTGGAGCCAGGGCTGAAGCCAGGAGGCAGGTCGGGGTTGCAGAGAGCTGGGAGTCAGAGGGCAGAACTGGGAGGAGCCGGGAGATGGCAGGGGTTAAAAGATCAGAGAGCTGGGGGGGGGAGGGGAGATGGAAGGAAGGTCAAAGGGGTGGAGGGCAGAAATTGGAGCAGGGCCAGGAGATCAGTAAGACAAACCCAACTTGGGGTTCCAAAATAACAGTTTTATTAAACAGGGAACATGCTATACAGCCCACAAAGTTATTGGTTCCAGTGTAACTGATGATATTGCTTTGGTTAACTTACAGGAACAATATCAATATAAAACAGTAAAAATCAATACGAATATAATAGGAATACAATATAAAACAGTAAAAATCAATAAAAAAATAACAGAACACTATTTACAATATAAAAAGGGGCTTGTCACAATTATGGACTACAAGAACTTAGCTTATCTATGACTTTTTTTTAACTACTTATAAGGGATAGAGAGAGCAGAGAGAAAGTCAGAAATGGTTGGGGAAGGGGAGGGAATGTGTTTTTAACTTAAAAAAAAAAAAAAAGAAATACTGGGGGTTTTACTACACTGCTATTCTAGTTTCTATACTGTCTCAGATGATACACAGTTTAAAGGTCATTGCATTTAATTAACTAATATACCCTGCAAACCCAAACTAAGAAGCTTTGCTTAGAAATTATTAAGAAATTATTTTCTTCCTGTGAATATTTTTTGATCACAATTAAAGCATCTGTGCTTTTTTACTATATTTTTTTTGGCTGTTTTGGAAACCAGAAACTGAAAGTTTTCATTTCCAGAATGGTTTTTATCATAACAGGCTTTTGATAAAAATATTTTTCATACAAATTCAGTTTAATAATCTTTTTCCTAGTGAAAAAAGTAGGAGTGTTTCAGGAGTAGCATGCCTGTATTTGTGCAGTGGATAGGACGGCAAGGTTCTTGAGGTACCTCCCAAGCCAATGACTCTATGGAAAAAAAAAGTGTTTACTGAACACTTTTGACCAGCTCCTGGATTTATGCATGCATAGGTATATTAATAATTTGCTATTCGCAATTTGTCATTTGTTATTCATAATTCTCTGATTTCAAGCATTTTAAATCACTTTAGGAATTAAAAGTAATGCCATAGGACTTAGGTTAGTTGATACGTATTTGGGCTGCATCTGCACAAATGGGCATGTGTCTGTTGAGGCATCTCAAAGTAGTTTGAGATGCTGAAGAAGGTACATCATGAACTAAAAAATATACCCTGTATTCCATATTTTCTGTGCATATTCCATATTTTCACCCTCTAAGTTTAATACTGGAAATCCCAGTAACAAAAGAAAACATGCTGGAAGAAAGCAGCACAGGGCTGCTGGAGCATGCCCTGAAGCAATTGGAGGCTGGGGGCTCCAGGAGATGCGCTAGCACCTGGCCAGAGCATCTCTATGCCTGCTGCATGCCCCTGCTGCACCAGCACACTGCCTCAGTGCTTGGAAGAAATAGAAAGGGGCCAAGCTGGCTGGGACCCAGGCTCTGTCCCTGGTAAGCAGGAGTGGGGGACTGTGTGGAAGGGATGGGTCCCCCCTGCACCCCTCCTGCCAGAGTGCACAGCTTGTGCTGTCAGTGGCAGCTGGTAGCAGTGGGTCCTTGGGGCACTCATGGCCTGCTGCAGGCAGAGCCCTGAGCAGTATGTGGCACTGTCTGAGTCCCAGGAGCTACACATGGTGTACAGAGCTGGCCTGGCCTGCTGGCTTGTGACTTCAATCAGGACCAGGCCAGTTCCTGCTGGCACCCAGGACTTCCAGCACTGCAAGTGGGAGCCACGCACCATCATACCAGGCTGGATTCTGCCTCCATGTAGCAAGCCCATGAAGGCAAGAACCAGCCAGGCAGTTCTGGGAGCGCTGAGTGGTGGCAGAAGCCAGCCTGGTCCTGGTCAAAGGCAATACCAGTGGGCTGGGCTGGTTCTGTGTACCACATGTAGCCTCTGGGACTCAAGTGGTGCCATGCACAGCTGGGGGGGCCCTGCCTGCAACGGGCCATGAGTGCCCTGAGTGGCCACTGCTGGCTGCTACCACTGCTGATGGGAACTGTGTGCCATGGGCAGGATGGGGGGGGGGAGGGTCAGGTGGGCATGTGATGGACAGTCCCCACAAACCCCACACCTCCCCATGAGCCCCTTCACAATCCACCCACAAACAACTCCCACAAACTTCAACCCCACAAACCCTACACCCATGAACCCCCTCCACAATTCACCCACACATCTCCCCACAAACCCTACACCCTCCCCCACAACCTCACCACCACGAATCTTACACCCTGCATGTTCAGCCACCAGGCAGGATAGGACCTGCTGTCAGGAGCTGTGGCTGCAGGGGCAACTGCCACACTGCAGCCCTGCCCCATGCCCACACCAGTGCTGGGACATGCAGCCCCAGCTTGGGGGACTCCTAATCCCAGGAACCACTTGGAGGTTTTAATGGGTTAGGGGGGAGGGATGGAGGTGGCAGTGGGGGTGGGTGATGGATGGGGGGGGATTGAAGTGGCATTAGGGTGTATGTGATGAGCCCGGAGTGGCAGCAGGGGTATGTATGAGAGAAAGATGGGGTGGGGGAGTGCTCTGGGTAGGAGCAGCTGCTAGAGCCAGGCTTAGAGCCTTCCTGCCCCTCTAGAGCAGCCTGTGTGGGGGGAGGCCAGCCTGGAAGGGAAAGGGATTGCCCAGCTTAATCCCTGAGCTCCAGTCGCAGGCTCACTGTGATCCTCATGCCCTTCACTGGGGCCTGGGCACAAACACAGGGAACAGACCAACAAGGGCTGGCACTACTCAGAGCCACAAAACAGCAGGCAGGACAGCTGCAGCTGGACCCATATCCTGGTGCTAGGAGGGAGCTGCTGCCAGGAAGGAGTGAGAGGGGGCAGGCAGGGGCTGTGGGTCATGAGTTAGGGGTACTGGTGGGGCTGTGGGTTGCAAGTGAGGGGCAGGGGTAGGGCACTGTCATATTAGTATTGCTCAGTGCCACATAGCAGCTGTGGGTCCAGCTGCAGCTGTCTCCACATCCTGGTAAATGAAGGGGTAGGGGCAGCTCTGATTTTTCTATGATAAAAAAAATCAAAAGCAAATACCAAAGTGTATAGATATTTAGAATGTATTTTATTATGATGAAAGAGGCACTGGTAGGCTTCTAAATTGCTTTACAATCGTAAATATGTCAATAAAACTTTGCCCAACAGATCTGTCTCTTTCTATATATAGTGGAATTTTATTTTAATCATGGAAGAAAATGGATTTTAATGAGCGAATTTGGATTTTTTATCAGAGAATTTGCAATTTTTAAATGGGGAACTCCCTGCTGGTGAGGCAAGTGGTGGGACCTGGGCAGAGGATCTTGCCCAGGGCTAACATCGGGGACCCAGCTGGAAGGCAGACAAGATGGCTGACCTCCTGGCCATTTGGGGCCAGGGGGACACACTTTGACCGTTCAAAGCAGGCCATCACAATGAGTACAGATTCTAGGTGATAGCTACCTAGATGGGAAATGGGGGCACCAGAAGATATGACAGCAGTACTGCCCGAAGGCCCACTGTGTGGCCACGGCCCATCGGCAGCTAGCCCAGAGAGGTAGCTTGGCTGCAGTGCCCATACCACAGCCTAGGTTGTTGTGTGGTCCCTATCTGGGCCTGGTAGATGTGCAGCCATGGGGCCATACTTTCAAGGGGGCAGATGCTGTTTCAGGCAGCAGCCCCCACTGCCAGACTGCTGCAGTGGGTAGAGGGTGCAGGAGCCACTCTAGGTTAGGGCTGCTTCAGCATTCCAGCTGGTATTAGGGGCTAGTGTCACCAGAAACCAACAAGGTGGGCCTCAGAAGCTCCTGTCTATTTGTAATACTTGTACAGTGTGCCCTAAAGCCCATGTGGCTAACTAGTAACCCCATGAGGGGCCTATGAGTGAGTGGTACAACTAAACTCTTGGGACAACTAATGAAAAAAACAGAATAGGAATGTTGTGTGGGTCAAAGGGTCAAAAAGTGAGAATAAGTGTGCCTCAGAAGGACACCAAGCAGAGGCTGCACCCACTGGTCCTCAAAAACATCCAAGGAGCTGGGAGATGCTGCCCACTGGTGCTCAGTCCATGCATGTTTCTAAGCAAAAGAGAGGAAAGTGACCTCACAGTTTCCAGGCACCTTCCTGGCCAGACTGTCCTTCCTGCTCAAGTACAGGTCCCACTTGGCTAGGTCTAGGAGGAGGTTGATCAGGAGGTTCTGGGACTTAGTGGGACCATGGATGGGGTGTCCAAAAACAAAAAGATGAGGGGTAAAATTCAACCAGAACCTCAGGAGGAGGTTCTTCAGGTAGATGTTGAGGGGCTGCAGCCTGGCACCCTTGAGGCTTATGTGCACCAGGGTCTCCCTCTGCCTGCAGAAGGGGCAGGAGACTGGGGTGTCTGTGAAGCTTACCACATACATACTCATGGTGATGGCTTCATGGAGGAGACACCAGATGAGGTCCCTAGTGGCTTGTGGGATGAGGGTGGAGTACCGACTCTACTACTGGGGTGTGCCAGCCATACCCTTGCCAAGCAGGTCCTGCCATTTGGTGTCTGGGTGGGACGTGAGGGTGGCATGATGGATGGTGTAGAGGTGGCAGTGATGGACGGTGGAAAAGCAGACTGGGCTGGTGTTCTCCAGCTGGCTTAGGTGGTGGAGTGGGAAGCCTTGCAAGGCTGGGCAAGGACCTACTCCATGACAAACTTTGCTGGGCTGGAGGACATGGAGGAGTGTGGGGGTGAGGACCACCACGATGTAGGACCTGGGTCAACAAGGGCAAGGGTGGCAGGAGATGGGGCAGATTTCACCTCCTGGACCAGACAGCAGGTCACACATGTCATGGGTAGACCCATGCACCGGGCCAATGTAACGGGGCCCACCCACTCCTGCCTATTGTAGTCCAGGAGATCTCCAACATGGTTGACACCAGCCAGGAGCAAACTCTGGGGCACCTCTGCTGTTGGAACCTCCAGCTGGGGGTTCCAGAGGAGAGGCTTGATGAGCAGATTGGCATCCTGGGCAAGTGTTGCAGGGGACCTGGAGGCGGAGATCAGCCTCCAGGCTCAGAGAAGCCCTACAGGCCAAGGAGCTGCCACTTGTATTGGAGCCCCTGGAAGTGGCAGAGGAAGGCATGCCCCAGGTGGCCCCATGTCACATGGCTAATGACACTGTATAGTAGGGCTGTGCGAGGCTTCAGACAGAGCTTTAGATCCGGAGAAGCTTTGGATGCTTCAGGATCCAAAGCAGCACATCTGAGTTGAAGCGTTGGCCTCGTTAGGCTTCCTGAAGTGGTTTGGAGCTTCCGAAGAGCTGTGGAGCTGCCCTGGAGATCCAGCCATAGGGTATAATGGGGAAACAATAAAATATCTATAACGTTATTGTTTTTTGTCTGATTTGGATGAAATTTTCAGAGATAGTAGACTCTGTAGAGGGTATGAAGCCTGCCAAGTTTCAAGAAGATAGGTGCAGGTGTTTGGGGGGAGCTGCACCCCAAATTTGTGAAAGCAAAACTCCTATCACACCTATGTGTTACAACACACTGTGTCAAAACTGCAGGGATGGTAGCTCTTACTGAGGCCACAAAGCCTGCCAGGTTTCAAGAAGATCAGTGCAGGGGCTTGTGGGGAACTGCCCCTCAAGCTACACGCACATCCTGGACCCAGTCAAGGTGGTGATAACTGAAAGGGGTCAGCTGGATGCCAGAGGAGTGAGCCAGGGCAGAGTGTGGCAAAGAGATATTAAACCCAGTCCAACTGGGAGTGGCATGCCTGCTCTTCCCCAACCCTCATACAGGTGAAGGCAGGGGGGTCACTAGGATGACAGGCATGTAAGATATCCACCAGGGAGTAGTCCATTAGGAGCTCCCTGATGACACACAGCAGCCTGGTTCTGCTCCCTGCTTGACTAGTCTCATGCATTTAGGGTGACATTAAAGTCCCTGCCAAGGACGAGGCACTCATGAGGATTTAGGGTGCTGATGTAAACAGGCCTGAGAACAGAGTGGCCACCCCAAAAGAGGAGGTTGAGAAGTGACTACAGAAGCCCTGCCTCCCCGCTCCAGCTGTCATTGGCCTGAGTTGTCAGGGTCTCCTCCAAGAATACAACAAGAGGAGAGCACCCGGCATCTCTGGAGACCCTTCCTGGAACTGTAGATGTTTGGGGCTCGTGATCTTAACCTACCTCACTGCTGGTGGTGGAGGGTGTGGAGTAGATGGTTCAGCAGGGGCCTTGGGCATCTCAATGCCTGGTGTGGGGCTCACTGACTCA
Organism: Crocodylus porosus; assembly: GCF_001723895.1. Taxonomy (NCBI): domain Eukaryota; kingdom Metazoa; phylum Chordata; order Crocodylia; family Crocodylidae; genus Crocodylus; species Crocodylus porosus. The sequence continues at coordinate 79,168,545 of NW_017728948.1, forward strand.
CTCAGCACCCTCCCATAAGAACAGAGGGCATCCATCTACGAAAGTGCAGGCCAGCCTATAGATCCAGGCGTTGCAGGTTTTGGGCCCCTTGCCTTCCCTTGCCAGTGCCCTTGCAGTGGTGAGGAAGCTGTCAAAATCTCCCCAGTCATTCAAGGCAAGCTGTACTTTGCTGGTGGACCACCGGGTGTAGTCACAGTCAGGAAATGCAAGTAGCTCGCCCCTGGAGACCTCTGGGACTGAGAGGTCTGTAGGATGCATGGAGCCTCCTGGTTATCAGGCATCCTCCTCCTGGTCCTGGGGCTTAGCAGGCTCCTTAGGCACCTTCTGAACCCCCCAGTCTGTTAAGACCCCAGACACTGATTGGTACTGGGAGAGGTCTGTGGCCTCTTGGGACAGGGGTGGAGTCAAGGGTGGGGTGGGGCTCCCTCACAAGATGGTAGGGTAGCAGTGGAGCGCTGGGGGGGTCTGTGTAGGGTGTCTGATAGTCTTTTGTTTAGGGGACTCCACCCTGACCCCTTTTGGTGTGGGACCATGAGGCAGGCTGGAAGTGAGGATTTTGTGGGAAGGGGAAGGAGGAGACCCATCAGGCACCAGGGTAGTATCAGTGCAAGTCTCATGGTCCTGGGAGACAGGACTTCCTCCCTCAGAACTCACCAGGGTGAGCCCCAGGCTACCCTATCTCCCCTAGATTGTTGGAGGGCTCCACTGATGGACCTTTCATTGGCTCAGCCTCAGTCTCAGCCTTGGCACCCATGGTCTCAAGGGATAGGCCCTGGTCAGTGGAGTGATGGGCTTCCTCCATGGGCTCTTGTCTAGCATCTGTGAAATCTCCTCCACAGGAATCACTCATTTGATCTCTTTCCCAGGGTTGGGGTGTCAAGCGCAGCCAGGGAGGCCCCCTGAAAGCTGGGCCACTCCTTCCCCCATGTAGTGGTCTGGGGGGTGGGGAAAGAGGAGTCTTTCACATCAGAAGATTCCACTTGTTCCCAGGCCTTCCTTTTGGCTTTGCACCAGAGGTCACCTGCACCGACTCATCCATGGGGTGGTCCTCAGGTGGACAGGCTCCAGTAGAAGTTGAGGGTCAGGGGATAGCTACAGCTGGGGCATGATTGGGGGTATGGGGGCCCTGCTCCCTTCTCTCCCATTGGCTGCTGCTGCCCTCCCCGGGACCCCACCAAACTTGGTTTGGGGGCAGGGTTCCCTGAACTCACATGGGCCTGGATGATGTGGCTGAAGTACTAGGGGGACGTGAGGTGTACCAGTGGGACCTGTAGATGCCCTCTTCTCCTGGCCCATGGTGCTCTCATGATGTAAGTACCCCAGGGTGTGGCACCTAAAGCATTGCAGATCCCCTGGTGTATAGAAAACCCTCACCAGGGCCCCCTGAAAAGGAATCACTAGGCATCCTTCAGCCTCCAGCCACGCTCTCATCACCAGCTGGAACATAACCTGGCAATGGAAAGAGTGCATGTGGTGGAGGCTGGCGTCTTGGCACCCCAGCGAGAGGGCCACCATTGGGGAGATAACGCTCCCCAGGGTTTGGAGCTGGGGGAGAAGAGCCCAATTAGAGATATAGGGAGGGACGGAGCCGAGGTCCACCCCAGTCTCCAGCTCTTCCAGGGGCTAGAGGGGGACATACTTGTCATCCACCATGAGCCCCTCTCCACTGCCTTTTGTGCAGTAGCCTCTGAGGCAAGGTAAAAGACCCCCTTGCCATGAAAGCAGGAGGATGCTATGACCTTGGGGGCCCCCACTATCTGAGTCAGGGCCTGCACCCAGGTCTCAAAGTACAGATTCTCTCGCTTTGATAGTTGCACTTCATTCTGTGCATGCAGTTGAGTGCTGGAAACGGGGCCCCACCAGCCAAGCTGGAAGGGCCAGTGGTGGAGGGTCTAGGCCCCATGACTTGGCCACAAGCTAGAAGAGAGCAGATTTAGATTGGATATTAGGAGGAACTTCTTCACAGTTCGAGTGGCCAAGGTCTGGAACGGGCTCCCAAGGGAGGTGGTGCTCTCCCCTACCCTGGGGGTCTTCAAGCGAAGGTTTGATGTGTATCTAGCTGGGGTAATGTAGGCCCAGCACTCTTTCCTGCTTATGCAGGGGGTCGGACTCGATGATCTATTGAGGTCCCTTCCGACCCTAGCATCTATGAATCTATGACTTTGGGTCACTGTGTAGGAGGCTGAAAAGGACCCCTTCCCACTGCCCTTGGCCTTGGTCCCTGATAGCAGGAGGAATGGCCTGGCCAGGGCAGACCCCCTGACCCCATTTTCTCTCTGCCAGTGCCCTGCCTGCCCCTGCAGCAGAGGTTGCAGACTTCTCTACCCCCAGAGAGGTTGGTTGGACTCTGCCTCTGGGGTGGGGGCTGCAGAGACATGGCATCCCTTTGGGTTCTTGGATGGGATCTGCCCCCATAGTGGGGGCTGCAGGAAGCTCTGTGGGGGCATCTGCTCTCCAGAAGGTTCCTGCCCCACCATTGTTTTACATGAGATTGGGGAAGAGAAGAAAGCCAAAATATCCAGTGGGGCTCTCTACTAGGGGTAGGTGGCTGAAGCTCACTGAGCTACAGCTTGACAGGAAAAAAACTGGGAGGGCTATGCTTGAGGAATGTCGGGGCAGGAGGAAAACACACACAGGGGCTGGGGAGAATCAAGCTGGCTTACTCAGCCACACAACAAACACCAGGGCAGGGGAAGTGGACCACAGGATTTAACACACAAAAGGGCAAAAAACACAAAGGGAAGGCTGCTGAGGCAGATGTAAGAGATGGCTGGAGCAGTGGAGGGGCATTGTTTGTTGAAGATCAGTCCAGGAGCCCCTCAGGCCTCCAGCCAGGTGCTCAGCAGCAGGCAGGAAAACAAAGCAGGATCAGATGCCGTGAGGCAGCTGTGGGGGAGGGTAGGCGCAATCAGTCAATTAGGGACTAATCCAGTGCAGGTGTGGCATTGAGTGGCGCAGGGTAGTGCAGCAGGGAATCTCTCTCTCCTGAGAAGGGGCAACAGCAAGACAGACAATAGCAGTAGCAGCAACAGTGGTAGTATCCATCCAGTTGAGGCACTCAGGGTGTTCTTCAGGTGAAAGTAGAGGTGAAGGTAGGAGCTTCATGCCAAGGCAGCTGGGGCAGGCAAGGCACCTTTAGGCTCCAGCAGTGGTAGTGGGGGAGGGGTCCACAGGCAGTGCGGGCTCCCTCCCCAGGCCATCTGTCCTCTGACCTTGGTGGTGGGCTGGGCAGCAGGCTGGAATAGGGGTGCAGTGTAGTATGCTGGGCCCCTCCCAGAGGGGAGGCAGTGGAGTGCAGCAGAGGATCCCCTGTTGTGGTGGGGGCAACAACAGCAGTAGTAGCTTAAGGCAGGAAGGGGTATGGACAACTTACCCCCAAAAGCTCTGAGAACAAGCCAGCATTTAGTGGCAGCTAGAGGCAGGAAGGGGCCTGGCCATTTTTTCCCCAGAAATTCCTGGGACTGGAATTGTAGCAAGCAGCAGCCTAGGACAGGAAGGGGTATAGCTAATTTCCTCCTAGAGGCTCTTCCCTCAGAAGCTTCTGAGGACAAGTAGTCTTGAGTGGCTCACCAGGGTAGCTTTTTATACTTTTGAGGCTAGCATAGGTGATGCCTCAAGCCTTTAGCGCCCCCTGGCTGAAGATTCAGGAGGAGCTAGGCAGTTTCAGTTTGCCCCAAACCAAAGTTCAGGCACAAATCTCTGGTAAAAAATTGTGCCACTGCTACTTGAGCTGCTGCAAACACACTGTGCCTGCAGGTGTGGACATGTCCCAGAAGTAGTAAATAGCAGTAATTTTTTGAATAGCACATTGGCAGAAATTTGCTCACATACATGCCACTTATTGGGCAATTATGAATAGTAAATAAGCTAGTAAAAATTGAGTCCATTCGCAAATTATTTATCAATCAAAATGATGGGGATAAATTTGCCAAATAAGTTAATTTCAAGGACCAATTGGATTGGCTGTATTATAAATTACTAGCAGCTTCTAAAAACACCTTATTTGAGATCTGTTGGTAGCTCAGATATCTAGGATGAAAAATTACACAAAACTCCAGCAAAATGGAACCAACTGTAGGATTTGTAGCACCTAGTTAGAATGTCTGCCACTGTCAGCTTGCTTGCTGAAAACCTAGCAAAGACATGCGGTCAGTTTGTTAACGAGTGAGCCTGATGGAACTACTCACCTGATTTTAGTATGTCCTTAGCAGTTTGTTAATGAGAGATTTATTTGGATACTTAAATAGGCACAAAGCATCCATTTTGAAAAAAGCTAAGGAGGATAGTTGGAAAAGCGCTGAGGTCCCGGGGGAGGGGAGCCAGGTGTCCAAGGAGAGTGGTCGCTCCTTAAGGAGACGATCCTCCAAGCCCAAAGGAAGGTAATCCCAACGAGGACCAAAGGAAGCAGGAGAGCACACAAGCCTCTGTGGCTCAGCAAAAGAATCTGGGAATGTCTCCTTGCTAAAAAGGAGGCTTACACCCAGTGGAAAGAAGGGGTCATCACCAGGGAGGGCTATTCTGTAGTTGCTTGGGGACAGTTAGGAAGGCCAAGGCAGAG
>NW_017728948.1:79175381-79188320 GCF_001723895.1 Crocodylus porosus
CTTCCAAGAGAAGTGGTGCAGGCTCCTACCCTGGGGGTGTTTAAGAGGAGGTTAGATGAACATCTTGCTGGGGTCATATTCTTTCCTGCCACGGCAGGGGGTCGGACTAGATGATCTGCTCAGGTCCCTTCCGACCCTACAAACTATGAAACTATGAAAATAATGGGTTTACGTGTCAGATGCTCCTAGTAGCCTGCTGAGTGTGAATATTTAGAACATGTTGGTGAGGTATCTTTTTGCTTTGCTGGTCATCTTTAATGTTATCTAGGACCAGAGTAAAGTGATTGTGTTTGTAATATGCCTGTTTATTACATAATGTGTTATTAACTTGGGGTTGATAAATTACTGAAACAAGTGAATCTGCATTATTGTTAGTGCAAGGGAGTAACTGATATAGTTCCTCATGCTATAGGCTAATTGTTAATGTCAGGCTAATGACACAGAAACACACTTTCAATCAAAGATGCTTTTTATGGATTTGATGTACTGGAAACTGATGTTATAGATCTCACTTTCATAATAACAGCCAAGTGAGTATTGAAGTGAATAGGGCCTCATGAGGGTACAATTCTATACGCATGCATGCTGTTGCAGAATTAGTGCTGTGGGTATTGAAGAAAACACCTGAAGGGAAGTATAGGGGTGTGTGAATCTTCAGGTGCTGACTTGATTCAGAGGAGATTTGGCTCAACTTGGTAGCCAAATCTCCAAATCCAAATCAAATCAGGAAACCAATAAAAAAGTCTGAATCATCAATTTGGAGAGATTTGGGCAGTCCCTACTCGCTGCTGCAGAAAGCTGAACGTGGACTCTGTGCTGGTAAGTAGGGGGCAGGGGAGGGGACCATGGGGGCACTCCTGCCAGGCCCCATCCCCTGCCTGCTCCCCCAGTTCCCCTGAGCCCCGCCACTCATGGCTGCCCTGTCTGGCCCCACCTCCTGGATCTTTAAAAAAACAAAACAAAACAAAAAAAAGCCCCCTTCACCAACTGCTGCTAGGTAGGGGTGCAATCCCTGACTGCCCTGCACTGTGTGGGGGGGCTCTGCCATAAGCCCCCCAATACCCACCCACCTGGTCCAAGCTCCTGGCTCTTTTTTTAAGAGCCCCAACCTCACCAGCTGCTGCAGCGGCCATTGGGGCTTCTGGAGACTTGTGGCAGAGTCCCCCATGTAGTGTGGCGCAGTGGGAGCAGCAGACATTGCCTGCTTGCCTGGCAGGAGCCGGTGAGTGGGGACTTTTTTTTTTTTTTTTTTTTAAGAGTTGGGGCTAGGAGAGTGGGCAGGGCATGGGGGCTTGTCACAGAGTCCCCCATGCAGCGTGATGTAGCAGTGAAGTAGATCCTGTGGAACATTATAAGTAGGTGTGTGCACATTTGTACACATGCATGTGCACACATGAATGGATGGGCAGATAAAATCTACTCCTGATGCTTAGGCTCCAGTTCTACAATTACATACGCATGGACATATATGTGCAGTTATGTGAACATCCATTGCATTTTTATCTGTCTGCCTATAGGCATAACAGAGCAGATTTGCACTTTTAAGTCGGTGTCTCAGTCTTTTGCAGCAGGACCGTTCCTTACACTGGTTGTGTTATAAAGAACACCTTGGATCAGAGAGAAATACACACAGTGGTGCAAGTTGAAACTTACATTTTAAAGGTATGCTTCCAGGTTATGCAAGCCCTTCTTAAATGTAAATTTTTTTGTAGTTCTGATGGAGGGCTTCTGCTATGAATTGTATAAAGTAAAAACCCTGTATAAGTGAAACATGCCAGTAGTCTAGATTTCCATGGAATCTTTCAAGTTTGGAACAATTACCAGTATATTTTAAACTTGTTTTTAGATGTACTATATAGCTATAATTTTCCCAACCCTCTAAGCGCTGTTCTGTGAAACCCAAGGAACTAATGGCATGTCTACACAGGGCACTTACCAGGCCCAGCATGACTATACTTAAGCACAGAGTGCCACTCTGCATGGCTGTGTCTTGAATTGGAAACAGTTTATGCAGTGGTTCTCAACCTTTTTAGACTCAAGGCACCATTGGAAAATGTCAGCTTGGCTTTCACTTGGTTTTTAACTATGGAAAAATAATAGAGCAATTCTTCGGTTACAAAGAACTCGGAGTACAACAGGTCAGAATGTTTTTTGGCACTGTGGTTTCTTGTTTGAAATCTCTTGGTTTATCTTGTGAATCATGTGTAGGTGTTTGCACACTTGGTGCTAATATTTACTGGCAAATGTGGTGTATTAAAAAGGATCTTGTGTCACCCCAGGCTGTCATGGCACCCTGGTTGAGAATCACTGATTTAGCTGCATAAGTACACTGCTAGAGCAGGCTAATTAGTACTGCTTGATGACATGACCAATTTGCCTGCTGCTATGCCAGTTAGCCTGCCTTTGGTACCATATAAACCTGGCTATGCTGCTTCTAATTTAGGATGCAGTCCATGGAGAACAGCGTAGCATGCATAATGGCTCCCCAGTCTGGTGGGTTAAGTTTACTGCTTAGATATAGTTTAATGGACCTGGCTATATAACCAGATTGTGTGTGTGTGTGAGAGAGAGAGTATTCATAGATAGTATAAAAAAACAACTAAACTCTTCCTATTTTTTCCATATTGACTTAAGTGATAGGACCGTATGATATAAATATTTACTGGCATTCATTTCCTGTGGTATCCACAGCTATGACACTGGTAAAAGAGCATCATTTCTTTCTGTTACTCTATAAATAATAGAGGTAAGTGTTTCATTTATAATGAGTGACACATTTGATGCCACCTATTTTTCTATTAATAAATTGTCTGGGAGTAGCTCTTGGTTTTACCAGATTAATTCAGCCTGATTTACAGAATCAGCTTGAATGATTTCTACAGATCTTGTCTGCAGATTGTTTGTGAACAGGTTGTTACAAAAGTCAGATGGTGTTGGTTAATTTAGCTTGGATGTAAATCACACGATTCATTTCTTTTCCATGATTGGATGAGCATAAGTTTTAGACCCAAGTTTTCACTTACAAATACCTGGAATTATGAGGGCAAATGTTCTTTTTATATGAGTGTTCCCCAATGGTTGCTTAAAACTTACTGTTTCTGCAAACCTTCCTGCAAAAATAATTTGTTTGAACATTTGTGGGAAGCAAGCACAAAACAGGTTGCCAGCATGAGTAGAATAAATTGTATTAAATCCAGACATGTTCACATACAACTTTTTATAGTGTTTATTCTCCCCAGTAAAGGATGTCAGCTAGGCCCAATGAGAAACCTAAAGTATCTATTCAACTCCTACTTGCTTCAGTATCTTCCAGAATTGGGCCTTAACTATACTTCAATGACTGTGAACATTCAATAAAATATTAACTGTCTGTAATCTGAAGCGTCTTGCCAAAAAGTTGGGTTAATGTTCTGTAATACTCCGTTGTGAAACTTTAGTGGTGTTTACTCCAAGGAGCAGGAAAAGTATTTAAAAAAAACAAAAAAACCCCCCAAAAAACAAAAAAACCAAAAAAACCTCCATTAAAATGTTATTTTGTGGTGCTGTCATTTAGCTAAAATATGATGCATCTGATTTCAATTAGATATTTTCTACCAGTTGAAATCAGGTATAATTAACTTTTGTCTTTTGACAAGTCCTTCTGAGGCATACATTAATTAAATATGGATAATGCATAGAGACAACTAGATCACCAGGGTAGAAATCAATTGAGGAGTTCTGATGATACCATAAACCACAAGAACAGAGTGCGTGCAGTTAGTAATCACATCAAAAGACTGTGATTGCTTTGGAACTTAGTGATCCTTCAACAGTCATTATTATTTAATATGAAGCACAGAAGAAAAGGGTGGCATTTCATACAAAGGCAAGACCATTTTTTCCTCTGGATCCTTTGATATTGGAAATTTTTTCACTGTGCACTGCAAGAAAATGCCATACTGATAGTAGGGGTAGGGATTCAGTAAGCATATTCTGGGGTCGTACAGGATTAATGAAGACTTTATTGTAATTATTTGTATCTTTTAGAAAAGAATTTGGGCTGGATCCTTCATAGCTATCTATAGAGCTATGCTGATTTACCATTATTTTGTGACTCAGCCCTGGATATTCTCTTTGCTAGGTTTAAACAAATCCCTAAAAAAATTTAGCATTTTTCAATAACACTGTAAATATATTGAAATAAAGTATATGAATAGTAATAGCTTGTATTTAGCCTAGCAGCCTTTAGTCAGAAACTAGCTGATTTCCTTATGTACACATACAACCTCCACATCTGATCCCAAACATGCTGTTGTCCCATTAAAAAGGTGATTTTGGAAAAATGTATCATATGGATATATCTGCTTTCTAAAATATCCATTTTATAAGCACAGTAACTCTGTGGGTTACATGATGCACATTCTTCTATGTTGCTCTTGAGTATTTATTTTCATCTTAGAGTTATTGGGAATTGGGAAGATGAGGAGAGAGTAACAAGGAATGTTTTAATTCTTAATTTACAATGTTCAGCCTGAGAGGTTCCATGCTGAAAGATCAATTTATGTTCCTTTTAGTCATGCTGTGATGCTATTAAAAATATCAGACCTGAAGTGTTTTCTGCAGGCAAAGAGGGTATTGCTCAAATTCTCTTTACCATTGCTTAAAAGACCTTTCAAAAGTGTGAGAAGTCTCCAAGTCATTATGTTTGTAGGTTTTACAAGGGATAATAGAACATCACTTTGCACCTATCTACAGTCAACTGTATTTATTTGACTTGTGCAATACTGGAATCTTGCTTTGATCTTTTTAGATCCGATAGTGGCATAGTCTGATACTAAGAAATGAGCAACAGCACTGAGCAACTGTGGCCATATTTAGAATGCTAGTTACCCCAGAAATCAATACTGATGCTTAAGATAAATGTCTTGACTCAAATTCCTCTCTCCCTACTTTCCAGCTCCCACCATCCATACTTTTCTACAGAGCTTTCCATCAATGCTAGCATCCGTCCTATATAACACACGACTTCTTGAAAGAACACATTGGAGAGAAAGGAACCTCTGACCCAAAAGGGGGGAAAAAAAAAAAAAGAACCTTTGTGTGCTGCCGTCTTGGGACGTGATACTGTCTACAAGTTACCCCTTTGAAATGTTTTGTTTGAAACGAGTGTTGATATCTGCAAAAATCTCTTATTTTGCCAGCTATAAAAGACGGTGTGTCTGATGGCTGGGATGTGTGTAAGGAGGTCTTGGCTGGAGAGTCTTTGGGGAGTTCAAGGAGAGCTGGGAGGCCTCGGGCACCTCTCCAGTATGCACTGAGGAAGGAGTCTCCAGAATCAGTGGTGTACAGTAAGCATAGGAAGACTCGCATGCACACAGCCCTGCTTTGTCTAACAGAATCAAGGGGAGGTCAAAGCGTGTTTGTCTCAAACACTTTCAGATAAATTTGCCTTTATGTTTAATGCTATATGTAAATACATATTCAAAAAAAGCACAAGTTATTTTGAGAGCCTCAGTTCTTGGTGTCTAACTAGAAATGCATTACTAGCATCTGATTTTCAGAGGGAAGCTGCTCAATGCTTTTTCAGAACCATGTTACTTTAAAGTGGGGGTAGCTAACCTATAGCATATGTGCCACGTGGGCAGCCTTTTGTATGTGGCATGTGGCAAATCAGTGAGGAAACAGGCAGCACAGTAGTGTACAGGACAAATAGCAGATTGGGTAGGGAACACGAAACAAAGCAGATCAGCAAATTGGCCAGAGGAAGGAAACTGGAGTGATACTAGGGGAGGGTGCAGGATTAAGTTGTGGCACACCTGTCAAGAACACCCAAAATTGTTGGTTACTATTGAAATTATCCATCCATCCATCTGTCTAAAATTTAAACCAGTTGCCCACAGCAGTGTCTATCTGTAAATCGCATTTTAAATATCAATTTTTTTTATTTGCCAAAGCTTTGGCCTCCATTTTAATATGGCAATGCTAGCATTTAAGTGTATTTTTGTGAGGTGTCTGGAGTGTTGTGGTGGATAGGCACCATATAAATAACATTTATTGTTATTATCATTATATGCTGCATTCACTCTGTTTTGCTACCATTAATAAACCATTCAAGCAATGTTGTTGCAATGTATAATATTAGCAGTATGCTCCTTAGGGGAACATATAACTGGGTATTTAATATTCTATGCATTTCCCAGCCCATCTCTACACTGGCACAGATGTTACATAGTGTTCAAAGTTCAATGTAAAAAAATGGCATGGGTATGCAAAGATAAAAAAAAATCCTACAACACACACTGCTGTAACTCACAAAATGTACATTGCTGTCAAAATTATGCTAGATTTAGGTAATATTCAATTAATGGAAGTGCCTGTAGCTTTAGGGATTTAGCTTTAGGTAATTTCATGCCCTTCCTCCAATACTGTGTATAATGGATGGGTTGTTTTAAAAGCTGGCCTCCTTTTTTTGCACTTGCAGTTAGAACTGTACCAATCAGTAATATTTTGGTGTGGTGACAAAACCAAAACAATTGGAAAAACAAATTGCATAAGGATGACTAGTAATGAACATGTCATGGTTTTCTCGCTGAATAAAAACCCAAAGAATGTTGCATCAGAGTGGATGAATCATTTTAACTCGACCTGAAATGGAATATTTGGTTTTCAGTATTTTTTTTTTAAATTTGTTATACATTAATGCTTTCAGTCACCCTCAAAATTTGATTTTTTTTTTTTTGGGGGGTGGGGAATAAGCAGTTTGTCTGAACACTTCCACTCAACACAACATGCAGATGATAAAGCTTTTGGGATGTCTAAGTATTATTAGCAGGTGGGGTCAGGTATTCAAGTGTCATTAATTCCACCCATAAATAACAACATGTCCTGGTTAAGACTGGGTGGAAGACCAGGGCCTAATGCCTAGGTTTTCAGACTAACACCCCTTAGCTCCCATTGCTTTTAGGGAAGCAGGTGAGTGCTGGGCTCTTTGGAGAACGAGGCCTCCTCTAAGTAGAACAGTGTGATTTCCTTTGGGCAGAACTTTAGTTTCACTAGGAATACTGGCTTTGAAGTTTGGCTCTTCATCTTTAGAGCTGTCAGTAGTCTTGACCAAAGAGCATACTCTGCTCCCTGAATGCCAAAACCTGCAGTGCTGATGAGGCTTCTTGGAAAAACTGGAACAACCTATGACAAGAGTAAGAATAGTGGTAACAGGAGACCTTAGCCTCTTGGCAGATGGCCTATGACTGTGGAACTCTACTTGCCCCTAACCTCACAGGTGAGCTAAGGATGACCTGGAGTATGGAACATATTTGCTTTAGCCCCTGCTTGGCCCAATAACAGCTGATCCAGTGCATGGCAGCTGCAGCTGGACCCTGGAGCTGTTTTGGCAGAGCTGATTCCAGTGCCACTGTTATTACGGGGCCAGGCTGGAACCAGAGAAAAGATGAAAGGGGAAGTGAGGTGGGGGAGGACAAGCAGAGGGAGGGCGGGCAGGCAGGGTTGGAGCCACCAGGGAGAGTGCAGGTACCAAAAGGTGCAGATATTGGGGGGGTACAAGTATCAGGGAGGTGGGGAGTACATGCTGGGGGGGCAGGCAACAGGGGTGAAGTGATATGGGGGGGTAGGGGGCAGGGTTCAAGTTTCTTGATATATATATATTTTTTTCCCCCCCGCGCTGTCTGACCCCTGCCACTGCTTTCCCCACTGCAGCACTGGGAGGGAATGAATTTATGATAACACTCCAATAATTAGATTACAAACATTGAAAATTATAACAGACTTGTAAATTGTCTGCATATAGAATCTAATTATTGGAGGGGCTCATCTTAATTTCAGATTTGTCTTGGATTCGGGTAAATACTGGAATAGTTGTGAAGATGCAATGACACGAGCTTTGGCATAGGCTGCATTATCCTGAATGGTAGCTTGGATGCTATTCAGATTGTTAGTCCATGCTGAATAGTGTGAAATGGGCTGTATTCAATTTGGATTCAGCCTGAATCGAGGACAGTGATTCAATTTGTTGATTCCGATCACTGTCCCTAATTTGATTTGGCCAAATCTGAATCTGAAGATTCAATGCTGATTCAGAGAATCAGTGATTCAGACAGACCCATCTTTAAATGTTTTTTCTACATACCTTAAGGTACCAGGCACGGCTTGTGAATACTGTGATGGTGGGGCAGATTGTGGGGCAGGAGGACAGGACAGCCCTCCACATGTTTGGCGGTGAACCTGTAAGTGGACTGGAAGTGTTTTTGGTCCGCTTCTGAGTCTGCTGCCAAGCGTGCTGGGACCCACCCCTGCCCCTCTGGGATGCGCCATCCTCCCTAGCATCACAGCATTCACGAGCCACCTGCAACCTAGAGGTATATAGAAAAAACGTTTAAAGCTGTGTCTGTTTGAATTGCTGAATCTCTCCGAATCGATTTGGAGGGCTCTGATTCAATTTGGAAAGATTAAAGGGTCCTCTGATTCGATTTGGATTCGGAGGTTCAGCTACAGAATCGGGCTGAATGTCCACCTAACTGAATCAGGGACCAAAGCTTTGCACAGCCCTAATGCTGAAGTCTTTGCAGCTGTATCATATGTGCCATAAGTGGTCAAGCAGGTTAGATTGTCTAAATATACTATAACTTTATCTCCAATTTCCTAAAATGCTATGTCTCATGGGGATGCATTTAGACAGGCATATAAATAAGTGTTCTCCTGGTTATTTTGCAATATCAGGTACTTTGTGCCAGTTTTTAAATAACTAAAACCCAACATATCTTAAATTTGGTGACCAAAAATGATAAATCAGTAGCAATGGGTTAAATTATGTTAATGTTGTAGCACTAAGTCCCAAACTGGGGGGGCAAGGGTCAAAGCCAATCTGCCATTCTCATAGTCTAAACACAATCTCAGATGGATCCCACTTAAATGGGTAAGGGGTCCTAGAAGAGGGATGGTTGAGAACCTTGGGCCTAGATCATGCCTCCTGAATGATCCTTGTGTTGGGGCAGAATGGAACTGTCCCAAGAGAATCATCAGAGGCTTTCAGTGGGTATAGGAAGTACAGAAACAGCTGCACCCATCTAAAATTCACAGCATGAACTTTTCCCAAACTCAGGCCACCACTTCGGGATTTCGGTGGATCCCTCAGTGGACAGGATGACTAGGTAACAATCCCAGCACCTCGCAGCTCATTGAGACTCTAATTTTACCCAGCCTATTTGCTGTTGCCCAAACAGTTGCATTTAAAGCATGGTCAGGGTTGAGATGTATGGTCATAGGAGAGTAGGGTTGGAAGGTAACATGTGAGGTCACCTAGTCCTGTCCACTTCTCAAGGAATAATTGCCCATGACTTAAACCATCCCAAGCAAGTATTTGTCTAATCTGCTCTTGAAAACTTCCAAGGATGGAGATTTCACAACTTCTCGAGGTAGATTGTTCCAATACTTGACCATCCTCATAGTCAAAGTTATTTGTAATCTCCAACCTAAATTTTCTGTGGGCATGTGTCTGCTGTGCTTGCTATCTCCCCTCAGGGTCTCACCTGTCACGACTTTGAAGATGGGGAAAAATGGTTAGATGTTAATCCCTGAGGGGCTAAAGCACCACAGACCACCCAGCAGTTGGTTAACAAAGTGTGAAGCTTTATTGTGCTTGGGTACAGTTGCTAATCACTGCTCCTAATTGCCTCATGTACTAGGAAGTGGTGATACCACTGCCCTGCTTAGTGGTGTCTTCCCTGCTTTCCTCCCCAATAACCATCTCTTCACCATCATCTCCCCTCTGCGAAGCCCTAGAGCCAGGTAACCTCCTGGGAGCAATCCCCTGACCACCGTGAATCCTGACAGTCCCCTGCCATCCACTCCCCATCAAGTAAGTCTCCCCTAGCTCACCCCATCTCCTCAGATTCGGCGCTCGTTCACTAGGGGTTTCGCTTACTGCTCCCTGCAGCTTCTTCCTCTTCTCCGGTCCCCCAAGAGCAGAGTCCAGGTTCTCCTGTCCTGCCTTCTGAGCATGGCAGCATTCTAATTACCCTAATTTTTCCCTGGTGAACTAAACCCTCCACTGCTGTGGTCCCAGTTCCTCTGGTTGTCCAGGGCCCAGGTCTGCTTAGTAACGGGACTTTGGTTTGAGCCTGTTACATTCTCCTACTGAAACTTGAGGCCATTGCTTCTAATCCTGTCCTCTATGGTAGTAGTCCTTGATGAATTTCATTTGATTGGTTGCAGACCCTTTCTCCAGTCTACCCAGGACATTCTGGATCTTATTCCTGCCCTCTAGAGTGTCAACAACTCTACTCGGCTTGGTGTAATTTTCAAATTTGCTAAGTGTGCACTAAATCCCATCATATAAGTCATTCATAAAAATGTTGAACAGTACTGGACCCCAGACAGACCTTGGGGGACCCCACTTGATACCACTTTCCATTGGGAGGATCTCAATATCTACAAGGTTAGTGTGCCAGACACTCCCATCTTTGACAGTGATAAAAACTATTGGGTGCAATCTTTAATGGGTCCTATTGGGGGCCACTTCTGCAGTCCCAGTACCTCTACAGTAGCCAACTGAACTGGGGTGAACTGGGCCAGGGGTGGATTCAGGAGGGGGTGCACAGGTGCAGTTGCACTCCCTTTTCCCCCTCCCCCATCCCATTTTGATTCCTGTTCCACTCAAAGTTTAAACCCAACTGCCTGGCAGTAGCAGCAGCATTTCTGTTCAGGCAGCAGTGAGAATGTCAACTGAATTCTTGGCTCATTAAAATCTACCTGATTCTTTCTAAACTCTTCTTTTTACAGGTGTTAATTAACTCATTTTTAATGGTCTTGATGTTCCACTAATCCAGCTAACCTTTCTTCTGAAATTCTGCTGTTTGTTAGCAGCTCCTGGTAATATAGCTCCTATTTTACAGCCCTGAAGACTATTTTAACTCATTTAATAAAGCTGTATTAGTTTTTGCTCCAGTCTTAAACTGAATAATACAGCCCTAGTCCCCTAGCATATTAGTAATGCTTTTATATTCTTTTTTACATGGAGAAAAATATGTTGTGTTATATGTGATGATGCACCATACCATTTGCACCCCCTTTTCAAAATCCTTGATTCACCCATGAATTGGACCATGGTGTTGTGAACGTTTGTAGTTTGTAAGGGCTCTGCTGTTCTTCCACCCTGGGCAGGACCCTGCTTTACCAAAGGTGTTTGTGTTACCAGGAACATTACAGTCCTTATCTCTGCCTTCTGCCTTCAGTCTGACAGATGGCGAAGAATGGGTTGACTGATTCCTCCATCCCTGTAATCGCACCATAGTGAGTATAGGTCATTGTCCCATGGGTCATTCCTGCAAAACAACCATTCTCTGGATGATCTCTCTTCTGATTCCCAAAAGATCCTTTTTGGTCCCTTATCTGGAGTCATAGGCTTATCCCTCTTGAACCTGGGTAATCCCTTTGCCATGGCAATGCTGACTTTTGCTATGCCCAGTTTGCTATGCTATGCTCCACTCATGGCATGGTTTGCATTTCGCTCTGTCCTGTCTCACATTTTCCAAACAGCATGTGCAGTGTCTTCCACTTCTCTGCATTTGTCTTTCCAGTCTTCAATATCCATATCCTTTTGTCCTGATTCTATTTCTAACTTGATCTTCCATCTTAGCCAAATGCACAGTGTCCTTTAAGGACAAGCCCCTCAGGGATTGATTTTTCTGTATGTAAATTCAGATTCACATGCTTGAATTCTTATTAAAGATGTGTTTAGGGTGCTGGATACTTTTCTTGCTGACATAAGCAGCCTCTGCCACGCTGCATGCTTTTTGGTGTTTTCCATAGGCTTCATACCCATGACCCCTGCAACCCAACTGCCCATACGGGTTCAAAGACGTAGAAAAGTACATGTTGCCAAGGTGTATGCCTGAAGTCTGGGTGTCTGAGTTGTTTAAGTCTCTATTGGGCCTGTCACTGGCAATAATACAAGGCAGGGGATATTCCCTGGCTGAGCCTGAGATTCAGTGGTTGGATTAAAAACACTCATGGACTAAGGTTATAAACCTTTTACTCTTCCATCTCTTAATGCATGCATTTCAGTGTCACTGACTGGCTCACCTAGGAACTCCAGAAATGTTATCCTATCTGCTGTACATAAGGTATGGCCAGGGTTGAGAAGCAAGGAGAGTTGAGAGTTTTACTCCAAAGTATGTTTATTAAGGGATAACACAATGCATTAACAAGCAGTGGGTTAGTTACCTTGCTAAGTGGATGTCTTATTCTAATAATGTTGATCAGATAGCCATGGGACAGTATATCACTTCAGCAGTCTTAGAGGTGTCTGATCACGTTCTCTACACCCTTACCTTTTATTAGTTTTACTTGCCTAATCTAATGCATGTGCATACTTTATTATGATTTCCCTATGTCTATTGGCTTAACCTTCACTTATGCCCACTCCCACTTCACTCATGACCATACAAAGTGAGGTCTTCTTACATCATTTTCTGCTTGACAACAAGGTAAATACTAGGGGTGTGCAAAGTGGGCAGTATTCAATTCAGATTTGGATTCAGCCTGAGTCAGGGACAGTGATTTGATTTGTTGATTCGGATCACTGTCCCTGATTTGATTTGACTGAATCCAAATCTGAAGATTCAATGCTGATTTGGAGAATCAGTGATTCAGACAGACACAGCTTTAAATGTTTTTTCTACATACCGTGAGGTACCAGGCATGGCTTATGAATGCTGTGATGGTAGGGCGGATGGAGTGCAGAATGCAAGGTTCTCCACCTTGGGAAGAAAAACCTGCAACATCCTTATAGGCTCGGCAGTGCTACCCTGGCTAGCACTATGGAAGAAAGAGACTTGGGGGTCATCATTGACCACAAGATGTACATCAGCCTGCAATGTGATGCTGCGGCTACTAAAGCAACCAAAATGCTGGCTTGCATCCATAGATGCTTCTCAAGCAAATCCC
>NW_017728948.1:79188791-79190718 GCF_001723895.1 Crocodylus porosus
TGGTTCAAGCGCCTACAGTGAACACCTTCAAGAGTAAATTGGATGCTTATCTTGCTGGGTCCCTTCCAGCCCTAATGTCTATGAAATCTAAGGGCCCTCTGTGCTCGGTGGTGAACATGTAAGTGGACTGGAAGTACTTCCAGGCATGTTGGGGAGCATGCTGAGGGTCCCCCCTGTGCCCTCCAGCTCAGCTATGGGCTATAGGGGGACCCCAGGTGCCCCCCAGACCCAGGAGGTACCAGTCACCGAGCTGGGGTGGGTGCGGGGAGAGAGGGCCCAGACCCAGAAGTGGACTAGAAGTGCTTCTCCCCAACACACTCCTGTGGGATGCTCCATCCTCCTCAGCATCACAGCATTCATGAGCCCCCTGCTACCTACAGGTATGTAGAAAAAACATTTAAAGCTGTGTCTGTGTGTGAATCGCTAAATCTTTCTGAATCTCTCTAAATCGGTTCAGAGGGTTCTGATTTGATTCAGAGAGATTAAAGGGTCCTCTGATTCAATTTGGATTAAGAGATTCAGCCACTGAATCATGCTGAATCTCCACCAAATTGAATCAGGGATCAAAGCTTCACACAGCCCTAGTAAATACTTCAGTTTAACTTTACTCATTACAAAGTTTTAGCATGGCCTTGGCAGTCTTGTGCAACTTTCTGATAAACTTAGTTTTTGTTAGTCTCATGTAATTTGGACATGTGGTTGAGGGTTTAATAATTCTACTAAGGTAGGCTTTTTGGCCTACAGTGCAGACTGTGCGTGTGCGCGAGAAAAAGAGAAAAGCACCTTCCTGTCTCTTCTCATACTGTATATGTATGAACCCAAAGACAACTCATACATAGTCTTTTATGGCATAAATGGTGGTAACATTTACTCTTCCTTCCTAAAATGAGGGCCCTATAGCCCTTTTTTCCAACCTCCAACCATGCAGCGTTATAGATTTATTGCGGTCCGGAAACCTTTGGCTAAGGTTGTCTAAATTATAGAAAACAATTCCACTTTGGGAAAAGCAAAGTGTAAAGTTCAGTGTTGTTTTTGAGGGCTGTATTAATTTGTGTTAAGGATCTCAGCTGTATGAATCTCCTCCTTAATGGCTTGCAAAGCAAAAGCAATGTGACCTTTTCTGTTAATAAACAGAATACAAAAACTAACCATGCTTAAAATTACACTTTAAAAAAATATTAATTCCCCTGGGCACTGTGCCAAGCCCAAATATTTTTGGATGATGATGATGTTTCTGAATTCAGAAAAGGAGAAAAGCAGGGGGAGAAGCCTTCTCCACACCTGAAACACAAATTGATTAATGGATGCTTTTATTTGAGAGGATGGTATGATCAACAGGTGTACATTAAGCAAAAGCAGGTGCCATCACCGCCCACCAGATTCAACCCTCTGTAGACTGCAGTTTAGCTCTGGCTTTTATGGGCACGTCCAGATGAGAATTCACATGCATCTTGCAGCATTTCAAAGCCCTTTGAGACGCTGCAAGATGCAAGTGCAGGAACAAAAAAAATTCCCTGTGCTGCATAGTTGCAGTGTGGGGGCAAAATTTTGTTATCCAGGTACCAAAATAAAACCCAGAGGGAAAAAAGTGGGGCAGGGCATGGTCCCAGAATGTGCTGCAAGTCAACCAGAGGCTTGGTCCTCCACAGAAACACTCTGGTAGCCAGCCAGAGTGTCTCTATGGCTGGCCCTTGCCTCAGTGCTGAAGCATGCTGCCTGCCTGTGCAGGGCAAGGGGCATGCAGGCTGCAGGGACTTGGACCCAGGCTCTGTGCCAGATAAGCAGGGGATGAGGGGGGCTGGAGGAGGGGGCCTGCCTGGCCCCAGTCCCCACTCACTCCCCCAGTTGCCCCCCCACTTGCTCCCCTAGCCCCAATTATCGTTCCCCCTGCCACAGCCAGGCTGCATCCCCACAATACAGCAGCAGC
>NW_017728948.1:79190925-79196638 GCF_001723895.1 Crocodylus porosus
AGGGGAGTAAGCAGGGGAATGGTTGGGGATCTGGGGGAGTGAGTGGGAGCTGGAAGCTGGTCAGGGGGCATGTTGGGGGACTTTGGCTCCTGTTTGGGGGCTGTGGGCCCCTGCTGATAGGATGTAGCTCCTGTTGGGAGGGCTGTAGCTCCTGATGAGCTCTGTGGGGGGCAGGGGACCCACTCTTCATGAACAACCCCCCACACCTACAGTCCCCCCACAATCCACGCAAAACCCCCACACCCCCAAGCTACCCCCACAAACCCCTCACCTGCATACATCACCCTGTGGGCCAGGAATGAGGGGACTGGGGTAGGGGGCAGGGCACTGGCATATCAGTGCAGCTCGGCACTGCACATCCTGGTGAGTGAAGGGTGTATAGCTCTGACTTTTCTATGTCAAGAAAGCCAAAAGTCAATGCCAAACTGTATACATATTTAGAATTTATTTTATTATAATGATGGAAGCACTTGAAGGCTTCCAATTGCTTTAAAATTGTAAGCATAATCAAAAAACATTGCCAAACTGATTTGAGCTCTCTCTCTCTAAAACTAGAGACACAGAGTGAGACAGAGTCTAGATGCCTTTTGTTTTACTTGTGGAAAAACATGGATTTTGGGGTATTTTAAAGAGTGACTTTGGGATTTTTTTTTTTTTTTATCAGGGATTTTGCAGTTCTTAAATAGGGAACACCAGAATTCCTGCTAGTGAGGCAAGTGGCAGGACCCAGGCAGAGAAGCTTACTCAGAGATGGCACCTGGGATCCAGCTGGAGGTGGCTGAGAGAGGTCCAAAGCAGACCACTACACTGAGAACATCTTCTGGGCAATAGCTGCCCACATGGCAGTAGTGCTGTACTGAGGCCAAATGTGCTGCCACAGCCCAATGGCAGTCGACCCAGAGGTGCAGATGCCTCTAATGGCCATGCAGTCCGTATCTGGGTCTGGCAGGTGTGCAGCCCTGCGGCCACATGCTTTTGCAGGTGGCAGTAGGTCAGAGGCAGGCAGCAGCCCACACTGCCAGTTTGCTGCAGTGGGTAGGGGGTGCAGGGAACTCTCAGGGCTGCTTTAGAAGTCCAGCTGGCACAAGGGGTAGTGTCCCCAGGTGCCAACTGGCTGGGCCCAACAGCTCCTGTCTTTTTGCATTTTCCAGATATTGTGGTCCTTAAGGACCACCTAGTTAACTAATAGTTCCCACTGTGTGAGGCCAAAGGTTGCAAGATTACAACTTTTTTTTGTGGGACAACTAAGGAAAAAACAGAATAGGAGTGATGTGTGGCTCAAAGTTTCAAAATGTGAAAAGAAGTTCCCTAGAGGGGAACACCGAGCACAGCTCCCTAAGCTGCACTCACCATTCCTCAAAGGCATCCAGAGAGCCAGTGGATGCCACCCACTGGTTCTGTGTCTGGAAACATGCATGGACAAATGAGATGAAAGCAGCCCTGCAGTCCCCAGGCACCTTCCTGGCCAGAGCTTCCTTTTTGGTCATGGCCAGGGCTAGGAACAGAAGGAAGTTGACCAGGAGATCCCAGGACTCAGTGGGGCCATGGATGGGGTGCCCAAAAATAAAAAGGTGGGGGATGAAGTTCAACCAGAACTTCAGGAGGGGGTTTTGGAGGTGGAGGGGATAAAGCCTGGTTCACTCAAGGGTCATGTGCTCCAGGGTCTTCCTATGCCTGCAGAAGGGGCAGGTGACCAGGATGTCTATGAAGCTTGCCACATGTCTGTGGTGACAACTCCATGGAGGAGACACCAGCTGAGGGTCCCAGTGGCTTGTGGGATGAGGGTGGAATACAGACTCAGCCACTGGGGTGCCCCAGCCATGCTCTCGCTAAGCAGGTCCTGCCACTTGATGTCTGGGTGGGATGCGAGGGCAGCATGATGGATTGTGTAGCACACAAGCATGTAGAATTGGTGGTGCTGGATGGTGGAAAAGTGGACTTGTCTTGTGTCCTCCAGCCAGCTTAGGTGCTAGAGTAGGGAGCACTGCAAGGCTGGACAAGGTGCTGGTCCCATGACAAACTTCAGTGGGCTGGAGGACATGGGGGAGGGGGGGAATGCCACCATGGAGGACCTGGTTGACAAGGATAAGGGTGTTGGGAGGTAGGGCAGATTTCACCTCCTGGACCAGATGGCAGGTTGCACATATCATGGGTAGACCCATGCGTTGGGCCACTGCAGCAGGGTCCACCCACTCCTGTCTATTGTAGCCCAGGGGGCCTCCAATATGGTTGACACCATCCAGAATCAACCTCTGTCACAACTGGGGTGCCTCTGCTGTCGGCACGTCGAGGGGGTGGTTCTACTGGAGGGGCTTGATAAGCAGGTTGGCATCCTGGGCAAGTGTTGGAGGGGACCTGGAAGCAGAAACCAGGTTCTAGGCTCAGAGAAGGTCCTGGTAGAATTCTGGCAGCCCTCACAGGTCCTGCAGGGAGAAGTCCCACAGGCTGTGGAGCTGCCAGTCATATCAGAGCCCCAAAAGTGGTGGAGGAAAGTGCACTCCAGGTGGCCTGCAGTTGCTGCAGGGCCTGAAGGCAGAACATTAGGACCTGGCTGCAGAGGCAAACCAGGCCCTGGCCATCTGCGAGGGGCCCTTGGCTGGAAAGGGAGGCTCAGGACCTCTGCTGCTGTCCAGGGCCATCCTGGCCAGAAAAATTCCAATGCCCATCTCTGGAGCCCTTCCAGGACCTCACTCTGTCAAACACCTTCTCCTGGTCCAGGGACAGGAGTGCAAAGGATGAGCCCTTCCAGTGTGCTAGATCCAGGAAGTCCCAAACCAGGTACAGGAAGTTGAAGATGGAATGTCCAGGCACTATGTACGTCTTGTCAGGATGGATCAGGTCTGTCAGCATGGACTGCAGGCACAGTGAGATGGTCTTTGCTGCCACCTTGTAGTTCATGCAGAGGAGGGACACAGGATGCCAGTTCCTCAGGTCGTAGGGATCCCCCTTTTTCAGTAGGAGGGTCACCATGGCTCTTCAGTATGATGCGGGTAGTTCCCCACTTCCCTTTGGATTCAGTCCAGACCACAGCAAAGTCCAGGCTGAGGATGTCCCAGAAGCCCCAGTAGAACTCCACAGTCAGCCTGTCAATGCCTGGCAACAAGATGCTGGGCATCAGGTGGAGTGTGGCTGAAAACTCGGCCAGAGTGAGAGGAGCCTCCAGCCAGTCCAGTTGCTCATGCTGACCTGTGGGAGTCCCTCCCACTGGGTCTGACAGGCTTTGGTGTTGGTCAGATCCAGGGAGAAGATTTCTTTGCTCACACACCTCATCTGGATCCATGAGGGAGGTGCTGTCACCCACCAGAATGGAGGTGATGAACTTCTTGGCCCCCCGCTGCCTCTCCAGGGCATAGAAGAAGTGGGAGCCATGGTCCATCTCCTGAAGAAACTGGATATGTGAGTGGACAAAAAGCACTGCAGGTGCGATGGTTGTCCAGAGCATGAAGCTCTTTTTGCCTTTCTCGACACTTTCCACAGAGGAATGGGTTGATTTGTTCAGTGGCCAGGTACCTCTCCAGCTCTAGCCCTTCCCACTCGAGCTGCTTCCAGACTGCCTCCCTCAGCCAGGTATGCCTCCTCCCTCCCTGAGTGTAGTCGTGGCAAAAACCCCAGATGTGCACCTTCCCACCACATCCCACCTCTCTGAGATGAGGGGAAAAGCTGCCTGTTGCTCCTGCCAGGCCAACCAGAACTCCAAGAAGGCCTCCCTGAAGCCCACATCCTCCAGCAGACTGGCATTGAAATGCCAGTAGGCTGACCCCAGGCCCCAGCATGGCCTGGGCCCAGAAAAGATGGTGACCTCTGAAAGGGGTCGGCTGGATGCCAGAGGAGTGCTGGGTTGGGGTGGAGTAGATGGTTCAGCAGGGGCCTCACATATCTCAACACACTGTGTGGGGCCCACCACTTTGCACAGCGCCCTCCCATAAGTATAGAGGGCACGTACAAAAGTGCAGGCCCACCTATAGATCTGGGCATTGCAGCTTTTGGGCCCCTTGTCTTCCCCTGACAGGGGGCCCTCACAGTGGCTAAGATGCTGTCAGAATCTCCCCAGCAGTCCAAGGCAAGCTGTACTTTGCTGGCGGACTTCTGGGTGTAGTTGCAGTCAAGAAATGCAAGTAGCTCACCCCTGGGGACTGCCAGGACTGAGAGGCCCACAGCCTTCATGGAGCCTGCCGGCTTTTGGGTGTCTTCATCCTAGTCCTGGTGTTCAGCAGGCTCCTTAGGTACTATCTGAACTATCTGGCATCTGGCTGGGATTGGGAGAGCTCTGCAGCCCTTTGGGATGGGGTAAGGGTGGGGTTCCCTCACAAGATTGGAGGGCAGAGCTGGAATCATGGGGGGTCTTCATGGGGTCCCCAACAAGATCTGGCTGTTGGTGTGGGGACTACACCCCAAACCTCTCGTGTGGGACCATTGGGTGGGCTAGTAGTGGGTTTTGACTCGGAGTGGGGAGGAGGAGACCTATCAGGCACTGGAGTGGCATCAGTGCTTGTCTTGGGGTCCAGGGAGAGGGGACTTCCTCCCTCAAAACTCACTGGGGTGAGCTCCAGGACACCCACCTCCCCTAGACTGTTGGAGGGGGAGGGCTGCACTGATGGAACTTTCATTGGGTTGGCCTCAATGCCCATGGTCTCAGGAGATAGGCCTGTCACAAGCCAGCTGGGCACTGTGAGTGTATTAATTTAGTTGCAGGCTGACGGTGCTGCAACTGTATCAGCCACTGGGCTGTTTGGTTCGGGATCAAGGAGGCAGAGTTGGGAGTGAAGCAAAGACAAGTTTCACTTATAACAGTAAAGATAAATTTTACTTACAGCAACAAAATAGCAACAAAAATATGTTTAAGCAGCAAAATATAGTTTACACGTATAACAGTTAATAAAAAGGTTAAGCTAATAAGCAGACAATATAGCAATAAAAGTTAAAAACTGGCAGTGATGATAAAAACAGACAGACAAATTGACAAAGAGTTCCCACTTGGTTGGCAACTTATTGATAGTCCCTCAGTGCCAGGTACATGTCAAGTAGATCCAGTGAAGTCAGGTGTCTCGGATCCACGTGGTCGGAGGACGCACCGGTGAGGGTCCCTCAGTCAGGACCCGGTCCGTGCTCACACTGGGAACAGGCTTGGAACAGCAATGATCATTCTGTTCTGTCCTTGTTACTGGTCACCTGACATGCGTGTTCCTTTATATCCTGTCCTATGCTAATCTGTTGGCTTTAGAGCCACTCACAGTCTTACTCTACAGCTGTTACCCTACGGGGTTAAAAGGTGTTAGAAATTAGTATAATAGGTTATTGCCTAATTTTGGATTTACCCAATAAGCAAATCAGACCACATCACCTTGGGGTCTGAGATTAGCATTTTCCCCCCACCTAAGTTCATCGTTTCATAGTTTGTAGGGTCGGAAGGGACCTGAGCAGATCATCAAGTCCGACTCCCTGCCATGGCAGGAGAGAGTACTGGGGTCAAACAACCCCAGCAAGGTGTTTGTCTAGCCTTGTCTTAAAGACCCCCAGGGTAGGAGCCAGCCCCACTTTGGTTGGAAGTTGGTTCCAGATCCTAGCTGCCCTGACAGTGAAGTAGCGCCTCCTGATGTCTAATCTGAATTTACCCTCTGCCAGCTTGTGACCGTTATTTCTAGTCACTCCTGGTAGTGCTCAGGGGAACAGGGACTCCCCCAATGCCTGCTGGTCCCCTCTGACTAGTTTGTAA
>NW_017728948.1:79197856-79200500 GCF_001723895.1 Crocodylus porosus
GGACCTCAGCGGTTCTCCGACTATCCTCCTTAGCTCGTTGAAGTCTGCCCTCCTAAAATCTAGGGCTGCTGCCTTACTGCATGCCTTTGCCACCTTGTGCTGGATGGTGAATTCCAGCAGGTGATGATTGGTTGGACTCTGCCTCTGGG
This sequence comes from Crocodylus porosus, assembly GCF_001723895.1. Lineage (NCBI taxonomy): Eukaryota > Metazoa > Chordata > Crocodylia > Crocodylidae > Crocodylus > Crocodylus porosus. The sequence goes on from NW_017728948.1 coordinate 79,198,006, forward strand.
GTGGGAGCTTCAAGGGCATGCATCCCCTTGGGGGCTTGGCTAGGATTTGTCCCCATAGTGGGGGCTGCAGGAGCTCTGTGGGGGTATCTGCTCCCCAGAAGCTTCCTGACCTGCCATTGTTTCACATGATGGAGGGGAAAACAATAAAGAAAACCAAGATATAAAGTGAGGTTGGTGAACCGAATAGGGACAGGTGGCTGAAACTCACTGATCTACAGCCCCCATAGGAGAAAAAAAAACCCGAACAGAACTGGGAGGGCTATGTTTGGGGAAATGTGGAGGAGGGGGAAAACATACACACAAGGGCTGCGGAGACTCGAGCTGGCTTACTCAGCCACAAAACAAAATACTAGGATAAGGGGAATGGACCACAGGACTTACCACACAAGGGCAAGAACACCCAAGGAAGGTTGCTGAGGCAGATGTAAACAATGGCTGGAGTGGTGGAGGAGCTTTGTTTGTTGAAGATCAGTCCAGGAACCCCTCAGGCCTCCAGCCAGGTACTCAGCAGCAGAGCAATAGGCAGGAAAACAAAGCAGAATCAGATGCAGCGAGGCAGCTGTGAGGGAGGGCAAGAGCAATCAGTTAATTAGGGACTAATCCAGTCCTAGTTGGTACTGAGCTCTGGTTGAAGTTGGCCATGAGAGGCTCTGGAAATCAGATCAAGGGGCCTGAGGTTCTATTTTCTTTTAACTTCAGACTACAAGCTTTTTCTAATTTTCTAGGCTGGGCTGCCCCCCATTTTTTTTCCTTATGTGCTTTTGGTTTTAGCCACTAAACCCATTTTTCTAACTCAGTCCCTTCTGCAGAAAGTTTAAAAAATATCAATGCAATAAACCTTTATGGCCTCCTTCTGCAGAATTTAAAGCTAGCAACACCAGCCACCTTCCCTCAAGAAAAACACTGAACAAACTAAAACTACAGCCACCAACAATCATGCTAGAATTTGGAAGATGCAACTCTAATTCTATTTCTGCAATACCCAATTCTTGCCACAAGGTGGCGTTTTGCAAGGTTATAAATTACCAGTATGCTCAGAGTTACTGTGGGTTTTTAACATAGGGTAGTTTAGCTGGTTGTCTTTGGATCTAGAGGAGTCCTGGAACAGCTCTAGAGAAGATTTCTTAAAGGTAAGAGTGACCAGATCTTGTATTCTACAGTAGGAATGGAAGAAACCAGTTCTGTGCTCTTCATGCTGTGGGTGATTTTCTTCCTTCTTTGGGATTATACACTTGGCTACAGAAAAAGGTTTTGGTATAATTAGCAACCTCCAATATGCTAACCCTTTCATTACCTTCTCAGTGGCTGTTTTGCATCTCCTTACATATATGCTTTTACCGTTTCTATTTAATTACATGGCCCTCCTCATTAGCATCTAGGCTTCTGCCAGTATCATTATCTCCCCCTTTTACAGGCAGGGAACTGAGTCAAAGGGTAGAAAAGGTCCTACAGGGAGTTTGGAGATGGGTCGGCAATGGCCTCAGTCCTTGTCTGGTGCCTTTTCTGTTTGCCTTGATCATCTACAACTTTAGTGCCTATTAAATAGCAACCTGAAAGAGATGTAACATTGTGAAATGCTAGTTTTAATTTGATCTGGTCCTTGTCAAGTTTCCTGTCCTGAATGCTTGTAACCTGCAATTTGATGGGTTTACTTTCCTGTTTAACTAAGACCCCCCCCCCCCAAGATAGTGCACCATCTTCTGATACAGTTTTGGATTAAGGTAGTGTTGATACGTCTAGGTTTGACCGTACTGTGGAACTGGGGCCTTAAGCTACCATTGGGCTTATGTCAGTCCACTGCAGGGTTGCTGCTAAGCATCCCACATCACAAGCTCCATTCAGTAATAGCCCACTGTCCTTTCTTTCTGTGATGGGTGATGATTGGCACCCTGAGGATATGTGCAGGAAATAACTGTCTTTCTTTGGAAGCAAGTTGTGATGGCCAGAACCAGAAGGGTTAACAAGCAACTTTGACAGGAGAAATCTGCTTTTTGAAGGTATCTGAAACAGTAGTTCATAGGAGCAGTTTCCTGTCTGTCTGGAAGAAGATATATATATAGCTTTTTGTGTTAATCTTCAGACAGCATGAACTTTATAAAAGCAGAACTAAGGATTATTATCGCAGATGTAGCTGATTTATGAAATTTTGCTTAGAGTTAGTAAAAAACTAACCAATGTAATCACAAAATATAATTAACATAGTGGGTTGAACTTAGGTGGGGACATGTTAATCTCAGACCCCAAAGTGATGTGGTGTGATTTGCTTATTGGGTAAACCCAAGTTTGGGCAGTTACTTATTGTAATGATTTTTAACACCTTTTAACCCCATAGGATAACAGCTATAAAGTAACACTAATGGCTATAAAGCCAAAAAATTAGCATAAATAGGATATTTATGTCTTCCTAAGTAGGGACCAGTTCAGCCACCTCCCTGCTGGGCCCCCCTCGGGCCCCGGGAGTGACACGCCTGGGCCAGGGGTTAGCGAGGAGTTAG
>NW_017728948.1:79200600-79203100 GCF_001723895.1 Crocodylus porosus
AGATGAGCACCTTGCCGGGGTCATCTGACCCCGGTGCTCTTTCCTGCCAAGGCAGGGGGTCGGACTAGATGATCTTCCTAGGTCCCTTCTGACTCTAGCTACTATGAAACTATGAAACTATGAAAGAACACACACGTTAAGTAACCCTCAGGCCCCTGACAGCCCAGTTCAGGGATGCCTGACTTTGCTGAATCAACTTGATGTGTATCTTCTAACTGAAGGACTATTGATAAGTTGCTAACCAAGTGGGGACTCTTGGTTAATTCCTTTATCTGTTTTATTTTCACTGTCAATTTTAATCTGTATTGTTATGTTGTCTGTTTATTAGCTTAACCTTTTTACTAACTGTCATATGTGCAAACTATATCTTTTGTTGTTATAAGTAAAATTTATTCTTTTTTATAAGTGAAACTTGTCATTGCTTTCCTTCTCAACATCACCTCCTCGATCCTGAACCAAAAATGCTCCAAATATACAGTATTTCAGTACTCTGGAGCTGAAAGAAAGGTACTTACTCAGGCTGTGCACTTGCCTACACTTACTGTAAGTACTGCTAATTAATAGGGCTGTGCGAAACTGCACCATTTCATTTTGATTTCTATTTCACCGTTTCAAAGGGACACTGTTTTGTTTCATTGTTTCATTTAATTTCAAAGCACTGTTCCATTTCATTTTGTCAAAAATGTTTCACTGTTTCAACATGTTTTGACATTTTGCCCATAGGCTATAGTGGGGAATCATGAAAATGCCTATAACTTTGTCATTTCACTCCTGATTTGGATGAAAATTGCAGGGATGGTAGCTCCTTCTGAGGGCATGAAGCCTGCTAGGTGTCAGAGAAATAGGTGCAGGAAGATTCTGGGAACCTGCACCTCAAGGTGCTGACAAGCAAAACTCATGTGACTTGCCAGCAGCAGCAGCTTCCTGTCACCCCATGCTCAGGTCTGGGGGCCTACACCCCTGGGAGGCCTGTGGAGCTCTAATGGATCCCTCCTGGGGGTGCAGGCCCCCAGATCTGCACTTGGGATGACAGGAAGTTGCCGCTGTCACTGTTGCCTGGGACCAACACTGGGTTCAGGCTGTGCCCAGTGCAGGAAGACTAATGTTGCTGCTGGCCCCAGGCAGCAGCAGCAGCCTCCTGTCATTCTGCATGCAGATCTGGGGGCCTGAACCCCTGGGAGGAGTCTGGCAGTGCTGGGAGGGCAGGTTGAGTTCCGTGAGGCTGATGAAGCCACTCAGCATGTAGCCTTGGCTCTCCCCATCTCCCGCCACCAGGTTGCACTATGAGTGGCTCTGCCAGCCCCATGGAGCTCAGGCCAGTGGCAGGAGGCAGTGGCAGAGCTGCCTGGAGTGCAGCTCTGGCCAGTGGCTCTCGCCTACCTCCCACCACTGGGCTGAGCTCCATGGGGCTGGTAGAGCTGCTCAGAGTACAGCCCAGCAATGGGAGGTAGGGGAGAGCCAGGATTATACCCTGAGCAGCTCTGCCAGCCCCACAGAGCTCAGCCTGGTGGCAGGAGGCAGAGTGTACCCCTGGCTCTCCCCTGCCTCCTGCCACTGGGCTATACTCCAAGCAGCTCTGCCAGCCCCACAGAGCTTAGCCTGGTGGTGAGACATGGAGCACAGCCCTGGCTCTCCCCCACCTCCCACCACTGAGCTGAGCTCTATGGGCTGGTGTAGCCAGTCAGAGCACAGTCCTAGCTCTCTCCTCCTTCCTGCAACTGGGCTGAGCTCTGATTGGCTCCACTAGCCCCACGGAGCTCAGCCTGGTGGCAGGAGGCAGAGTGCATCCCTGGCTCTCCCCCACCTCCTGCCACTGGGCTTCACTCTGACTGGCTCCCCACAGAGCTCAGCCTGGTGGTGGGAGGTGGTGGGAGAGCCAGTCGCAAAGCTGCTTGGAATTCAATCATGGGCAGTGGCTCTGCCCCACCTCCTGCAGCCAGGCTCAGCTCTGTGGGGCTGCTGGAGCTTCTTGGAATGCAGCCTGGTGGTGGGAGGCAGGGGAGAACCAGGGCTGTACTCCGAGCAGCTCTGCCAGCCCCACATAACTCATCCCAGCGGCAAGAGGTGGAGTGCAGCCCTGGCTCTCCCCTGCCTCCTGCCACTGGACTGCTTCAAAACTCAAAATGTTTCAAGGCTTTTGAAACAACTTGAGTGCCCTCTTTTCATTTCAAAGCTGTTTTGAAGCCTTTTGTTTCATTTTGATTTTTCTGTTTTGAGCTCAAAACACATCAAAACAGCTTTAAAAAAACCCACTCATTGAAATTTTGCAGTCTTACTAATTAACTACAGAAACTCTGCCCTTAGCTTTTTACACCTTATTAAACTCCTGGCCTTGTTTTTCAGAGTGCCTGGTGCCTCTACTAGTAGTCTTGTAGTTGACAGGACCTAATCAGTTCAGTGCTATTTTGGGAGCTTTAAAATTGATGCCTCCCAGCTAGTTTCACCATTCATGGAGTTATTTATACCAAGTAGAGGATTGAACCAAAGAGTTGCTATGCAC
>NW_017728948.1:79208100-79215682 GCF_001723895.1 Crocodylus porosus
AATGCCTTTGAGATACTGCAAGAAGCACATGTGGGAATGGGAAAAGGTTTCCCGCACTGCAAGTTTTGTAGCATGGGGGCAAAATTAGACCCCTGGATATCCAGGGGTCAAAAAAAAAAAAAACCAGAGCAAAAAAAAGTGCAGTAGGGCATGGTACTGGACCATGCCCTGAGGCACCCGGAGGCTGGGCCCTCCATAGAGATTCTCTGGCTTCTAGAGCATCTCTGTGGTTGGCCCTTGCCCTGGTGCTGAAGCATGCTGCCCTCCAGCAGCAGGGCTCCAGTACTGGCAAGGGGTTGGGGACCATGGAGGGGACTCCTGCTGGCCCTGCCCACTCCCCCTGCCCTCCATCCCTTTCCCACCCATTCCCAGCCCCCGTCTGCCCCTCAACCCCCCTGATCCCTGCCCTACCCGGCCCCATCCCCTGACAACTCTCCCATACCCCCTATTCCTTCCCTGCCTCTACACACTCCCTTCCTGCCACCCAAGCCCCCTCAATCCTTATCTTCCCCAGTCCCAACCCCCTGAGGCCCGCCGATCCCTTCCCCACTCAGCCCCACCCACCCGCCTGCACCCTAAGCCCACCCAATCCCTGCCCTGCCTGGCCCCATCCCTCCTATCCTTCTGAGGCCCCCCAATCCCTGCCCCCCACCCCAGAATCCTCACAATAAAAAAACCCAAGCCCCCCTGGCACTTACCAGCTGTTCTACTTGCCTGTCTGGGTCATTGGGTCCCAACCCACACAGTGGGGCTGGGTGACAGCCCCAGCAGACCCAGCTTGGGCCCTGCTGCCCCCCACTGCCCTGTGCTGCTAGGGGTGCTCTTCCAGTAGGTCCCAGAGTCCCCCCCAGCTCCTGCTTCTAAGGTGAGTAAAGGCCTTATTTTTTTTTTTTAAGTGCCAGAGCCTGGGGTTGGGGCGGCAGCCATCAGGGGGTTGGGGGTGCAAGCAGGGGCTGGGGCTGTGTGGGACAGCTATCAGGGAGGCTGCAGGAGCCAGTGGGGGATGGGGCCAGGCAGGGCAGCAATTGGGGGGCTGGGCAGGGGCATGTGGGCCCTGCAGGGAGGTAGTATCCCCTGTGTGGGCCATTTGGCCCCTTTGGGAGGGCTGTAACTCCTGTTCAGGGGGGGCTGTGGTCCCTGGTGGGGGGCTGTAACTCTTGTGGGGGGCAGAAAAACATATAGGTATTTAGAATTCATATTATTATGATGATAGAGACACTGCTAGGCATCCAAATTGCTTTAACATCATAGCTATAGCAATAAAACATGCCCAACTGATCACTGTCTCTCTCTCTCCCTCTCTCTCTCTCTAGTGGTCTTTTGTTTTAATCATGGAGGAACATGGATTTTGCGGTATTTTTACAGAGTGACTTTGGGATTTTTTTATCAGTGATTTTTCAGTTTTCCAATAGGGAACACCAGAATTCCTGCTAGGGAGGCCAGTGGCAGGACCCTGCCTGCTCAGAGCTGGCATCTTGGGCCCAACTGAAGGTGGCTGACCTCCTGGCCAATTGGTGCCATGCTTTGACAGTTCAAAGCAGGCCACCACACTGGAAACATCTTCTGGGTGATAGCTGCCCTGATGGCCAGGCAGGGGCACACATGGCAGTAGTGCTGCACAAAGGCCAACCCTGCAACCACAGCCCACTGGCAGCTGGCCCAGAGGGTGACCCCCCACTGCCAGACTTCTACAGTGAGAAAAGGGTGCAGGGAACTCTCAGGGATGCTTCAGCAGTGCAGCTGGCACTAGGGGTAGTGTCCCCAGGTACCAATTGGCTGGGCCCCAGAAGCTCCTGAGAGTGAGTAGCCCTGAGCTACTTGGCAGGGCAGCTTTTTATACTGCTGGGGACAGCACAGGTGCTGGCCCCAAGCTCTAGCTCCCCATGGCTACAGATCCAGGAGGAGCCAGGAAGGGTTATTTTGCCCCAAGTGGCACAATTTGCTCCACAACAAAGTGCATGCCTCTGAGCATGTGTAGTGAGGCAAAAAGCCCCGGCTCAAATTTGCACTGCTTCTATTTGAGCTGCTGCAAGTGGGATGTGCCCACTTTGTTCAGTAATTTTCAGTGGTATGGCTTCGAAAATGTTGGTGGTAACTGGCATTAACTGTCTCAAACTTGCTAGCAGAGGTGGTGTCAAGCCAGTCGTAGGAATAGTTGTAGGTATAGGTTGTAGGTATAGTAATATATAGGAAAGCTCTACAGAGCAGGATTTTTTTTTTTCAGTAAGATTTTTTTTTTTGAGGAAGGGACAGGTAGCTTTTCAAAGATGCCATCAAGGGATGAAATTCTGAACTCTTCTGTACCAGGTCTTCTGCCATGTTTCAGGAATGTCTTTTTTTACTGAAATACATACAAAGGTAAATTAGATGGATTATTCTGGAATCTCACAACACTGTGTAAAGTTGGTAATCTGTAACATTCTGCTGGATTTACTTTAAAAATAAAACCTTTTGAGAATTTATAAAAATGCCCTGTTGATTCCTATTGGAAGCAGAAAGGAGTCTAAGCCTTACTGGAAAATCAGTTATGTAGTAGATGAAATCGCCCCATAATGTTCAGCAAAAAATGTGCTAGCATCCAGGTCACTACATTGGAAAATGCATTTATCATGATTTCCATAATAGCAATAGCTTAGCGCATCGTCAGACCAGCTTCTGAACTTCCTCGAACCAAACAGCCCAACAAAAAACTCTGCTTACTCAGCATTTTTAAAATTTCCTTCTCTTTTGAGGATGGTACCAAAGGCCTCAGAAATTAGATACCCATTTCATCCACCGGCTCTTTGTAACGAACTTTTTTTTGGGAAAAAGGGATTTTTTTTTCCTTACTAGATTTTTAAACCCAGAGCTCCATAAAGGCCTATGGATGGACCCCGGATCTATTTCTAGAAGACTTGCCTGAGAAGAAGTCATAGACAATTAGATTGTAGCAACCACATTAACTTTCAACACATGTCTTCCTCTATTCACTTTTCAAAAGGAAAAGTTCCAGTTATTTAACATTACCGTAGCAAACTGGGCCTCCAAACCTATAAGCAGACCCATTTTCTCTCTGTGTATTTGTACGGTACCTAGCACAAGTATTTGCTGCTGTAATGTATATGCATATATATGTGTGTAAATCAGGGATGGGCAATTATTTTGGCTGGCAGGTCACTTAATGAGTTTTGGTGATCTGTTGAGGAATGCAGATAAAATCTTCCAGAAGATACAATTTTAAAAAAATGATAAATAAAAAACAAGTCATATGTTATGGTGGATGTCTGATTTTTAGTATATTTTAATTTTATTTCAATTAATTGTTTCGTGGCCTGGATATAGTCAGGTGGTGGGCACCCCCCTGCAGGCCAGCTGGTGAGCCAGATCTAATGTAAACAATCAGTGAAGCAACTGGCTTTCAAATATTAATGACAGTTGCCAGCTGAAATTTAAAAGATACAACATTAAAATGCTAAGATCCTGAGTAGCCCTTATTTACAATACCATATCTCTAAACAAGTTGAATACTGTACTGAGATCTGAAGCACTTGAAATTTCCCTTATTAAAAATGTAGAAAGTCTCCATTTAAATTGCAGTGCGCTTTCCACCCCTCGTCACATACCTTGATTTACTAAAGATAACTTACTCTATATCATCTGCCTATATATATCTTGTGTTCCAGATTGATTCCATCCATGCAATATTGTCATCTGTAAAGATAAAATTGGTTTAATGGTATTTTTTATCCGCTTCTAATGATACTTAAGCATGTAGAGAATACAGCAAGCCTACAGCATAGTAAAAAAAACAAGTTAAGCCAACTACAATAAAGAACAGTACTTCTCATATCCCCATTGATACTGTCTTTGGGCTAATGGAATTTTGTGACTTTCTGGTCTCATTGATAAATGGAGATGAAGAGAACACTGATGGATGGGAAATACCTCAGGTCTTCAGTTAAGTATGCACAAGGTGACAGATTTGTATTTGGTGGAAGTTGGGCTCTCTTTTTTATGAGAGAGTATAAGTGGCTTCTTCCTTGCCCTGTGAATGAAAGGAAACTTTCTGAGTTTTAAAAGGCAACAATTCACAGTATAGGAGAATGAAGGGGGATAGTACTTTTAAAATAGCATCAGTCATAGTGTACATCTCAAGTTGGTGACTGTTCCTAAATGCTACTATCAACAGTGAGGGAGTGGGGAAAGGCTGTGGACTTCACTGAGTCCAAAGAACAGGAAATTAAAGAGTAATGCAGTTTGCAGGAATTCTTGAGATCCATGAAGTCACCATCAGCTGGATGCAAACACTCTTATTCAAAATGGCTGTGTAGTGAGGCAGGTTGCCCGTGCCCAAATAGGGGTTCCAGGCTGTGGTTGCTTAGAGAAAGCACTCTAATCCTCCAAAGAAGAAGATATACTTTTGAAACAGACAGCAAAGGAAAGGAGAAGACAGGAGGGACCCAGGCCTACATGTCCTAACTTGGTAATTTAGCCAAATTTAGGACTGATTTTTCAGTCCTTTTGCTTTTCAGTACTCCTAGAATATCTTGGGGTCTTAAAACTCGGTAAGATATTTAACTAAATAAGATATCCAATTTTGCATTTTGCTGCTTAAGCTGGTAGTTAAGACACTTGAAAAGAATATTGTAACCTAACAGCTAATTTAAGTGCTCATGTATAGAATTAAATGCCATATCTCAGTTGGCCAAGTTTAAAAATAAAGGCAATATGATTGGCATTTCACTCTTTGCTGTATATCTAGATGACCAGATCTGATTGTCTATGTGGTTGTCTAAGCCCCTCAAATTCCACCTCTGCATAGATAGGCAGTCTATTCCTGTGCACATAGAGGCAGTAACATACCTGCAGAGACTGGTCATACACTCTGGGGCCTTCCTTATAATAAGGCAGAAGCTTCCCTCCTTGTTGCTTTCTACCTTTTTTTCCAATGACCATGTTAATGGCTCAGCTTCAAAAGGAGCACTAGGTTCAGCTTGATGGGCTCATGCTGCCCTTTTAAAGGACACTTTTGAGCTTACAACTGAAACAACTTAGGCAAACTCAAGAAGGCTGCCAGCTCCCTGTGCAGGCAGGGCTGTGTGAAGCTCCAGTCCCTGATTTGATTTGGCGGAGATTCGGCCCGATTCAGTGGCTGAATCTCCAAATTTGAATCAAATAAGAGGGCCCTTTAATTTCTCCAAAGCAATTCAGAGAGATTTGGACAGATTCGGCGATTCACACGTAGAGACAACTTTAAATGTTTTTTCTACATACCTGTAGGTATCAGGGGCTTGTGAGTGCTGTGAAGCTGGGGCGCATGCAGCGTCCCACAGAAGCATGGGGGGCTCTCCAGTGTGCTCGGCAACAGACCCAGAAGTGGACTGGAAGCACTTTCAATCTACTTCCTGGTCCATTGGGGAGCGTGCAGGGGGAACCCCTACATACCCCCCAACTTGGTGACTGGTGCCTCCTGGGTCTGGAGGGGGATCTGGAGGGGGGCACCTGGGGTCCTCCTGCAGCTGATTGCTGAGCCTAGGGGGGAGCAGGAGGGCCCCTCAGTTTGCTCCCTGGCAGACCTGGAAGTGGATCAGAAGTACTTCTGGTCCACTTCTGGGTTTGCTGCCAAGCATGCTGCAGAGCCCCCCCATGCTCTCGTGGGGCGCTCCATGTGCCCCAGCACTATAGCGATCATGAGCTGTGCTGCTACCTCAAGGTATGTAAAAAACCCCAAACCTTTTAAAGCTGTGTCTGTGTCTGAATTGCTGATTCACTGAATCAGCATCGAATCTTCAGATTTAGATTTGGCTGAATTGAATCAGGGACAGTGATCTGAATCAATGGATCGAATCACTGTCCCCTACTGTACTGAAGATGGATGTGATGGATGAGATCTACCTCCACATCAGAGCATATTGACAGACGTTTCAGGCAGAACCCTTTCATGTTGGGACATGCCCGTGTGCATTAGCCCAACAACTCTAGGATGTGTCTGTCTGCCTGCTTGTCCCTGAAGAACAGGTTCATGTATCCTGCTGGAATATTTGCCACTTCTATGATGGCCTGACCCAGTGACAAACATTGGTGAGTGGCAACACTGATGAACTCTGCTCTCTTGTTCCTGAGGATCAGCTGAGAAAAGCTGAAATTCTGGAAGAGGGCCTCCCTGCAATGACCATTTCAATGACGGGAACTAGCTTCCCCAAAATCTGAGCTGTCTGGAGTCTACCTGTTTTCTACCTTTGAAGGACTTTATAGAGCAGGGTTGGGCAATTATTTCAGGCAGAGGGCTGCTTACCAAGTTAAGGCAAGTTGTCAAGGGGAGGGGCTATCCTTGGAGCCCTTGACATGTGCCTGCTTGCTGCCCCTTCCCCTGCTCCCCTTCCTGCTGCCACTTTCAGTACTTCCCTATCTGTAGCTGCTGCCACTCCTCTCCACCCCATGCTGGCCACTTCATGCACCACATGGTTCCTGGCTGCAGGCTGGGACTGCAGCAGCTGGCTTGGCCTGACCCTGTGGACTGAGGTGATCACCTGCAGTCCTCCCCTGCCATTCCCCCCCTCCCCCGTCGTCTTATCTGAATTTCGGTGGTGGGAGGCAGGAACAGTCCCAGGTCAGAAGGCTGTGCTAAGCATGGGGCTTCTGCCTGGGGTTAAGGCTGGGAGGGGGGAAGAGGGGGTGGGGCCTTGCTTCTATGGTTGCTGGAAGCTGCCAGAAGGATCACATGGATCCTACTGCCCCTGGCTCTTGTCATCTTTGACAGGCAGCCAGGGGCAGAAAAATATTAATTTTCTAAATTTTTTAGGGGCCCTGTGGGCCAGATAGAATGGCCTGGGTAGGCTGCATCCAGCCTGCGGGCTGTATTTTGCCCACCACTGTTGTAGAGTGTGTTTACTGCAGGGAATCACAGGACATCGAATACAAACCCCCTGATGGAGCATGACTGTCTGGATACTAATTTAGTCAAACCACAAAAATGAATAAAAAACTGTGACCCTATGTAGCCTACTTAAAGACAGGGCCAAACACCATAGAAGTGGTGACAGACTTGAACTGTTGGCAGATTGTGCTCCATCACAAAATGTATTTGCTCAGGGTTTGGATTCAGAGCAAACCATCGAGGTCTTGTGTATCCAGAATGATGTTTGAATGAAGTTGGCTACTCAAACAGATCTGGGTGCTATTGTGCATGCAACCTTTTCATTCCTTGACCTACTTCTCAAGATTGAGTTTCTCCCCTTTATACTGCTACAGCAGGGAAAAGAAATCTGGAGGCTCAGGTAGCCTCTTGCTGTCTGCTTCCCCCCAACTTTTCCCCCCTAGCAGTCCTTTCCCCTTCCTGTCAGACCCTGCATTCCCTGAACATGTGGAAGTGAGAAGCAAATTTGAAAACAATAACCTTGAAATTAAACATGGTTGTAGCAATTTACCTATGTACTTAGTTTATCTAGAATGTTATCTTTTTTTTGACACGATGTAAAAATCGCGGTTCGTTTCTCGGGAGGCGAAAAAAACCTTCAGCCACAGACACACTCTATTAGCAACACAAAAGGTATATATTTGCAAATAGGGTCAGAGAGAGAGACAAAAGATCAAACACTCTGCT
>NW_017728948.1:79215882-79221123 GCF_001723895.1 Crocodylus porosus
GAGTGATACTTTAATACAAAGAGCTCTCAGTAGCTCTCCCAGTTCTCTCACCAGGGAGGGCTGACAGCTGCGCGGTTTTAACAAGACTTATTGATAATGCATTTTTAATAATATTTCTAACACACTGCTGCAAGTTTTTAGCACAGGTACTCTGTAAACACACTTTTGATCAGCACATGGGTGTTTAATTATCTCTAACACTTTTTTTTTAATGAAAAATTTTCATGTTTCAAGCTAAATCAATTCCAAATCTGTGAGTCAGTTAAGAACCATAACTGGCCCTACTACTGGCAAACATCCTCCACCCCCACCTGGGGGTTTCAGATGTTTCCAAATCATTTGGCAGGAATCCTACATGCAGGCCCAAGCCTGGAGACTAAGGGTTCAGATGCCCCTGAGTTTCGTTTGCCCTTAGCTGTGATGTTTTCCAGGCATTTAAGGCTGGTGAAGAAACAGAAATCACTGCATCTGGGAAAGAAAGGCACAGCTCAGCTTTGGGAGTGAAGAGGGCATTGAAGTATATGCAATATAGTGGCTCACCATAATCTTAAAAAGAGTCAGTAGGTGAGGGGGACTTCTGTATGTGCTTAATGGGCACTTCTGTATGTTTCATTTAGGTTTGGAAACATCTGAACAGGATGGTTGCCAGTAGTGGGGCCATTTATTGTTCTTGACTGACTCACGGATTTGAAATTGATTTGGCTGATTTGGCTTGGCACATGAAAAATTCTCTTAAAAAAATCTTTGTGGTAGGGGGAAATTACTTTTGGGCTTTCCCTTATTTTGTTCCTTTAGTCTTTTGGCCAGCGGCAAGCAAGTCTAGGGAGCATCTGAACTACAAGATTTTGGGGCTTGCATGTAGGATGTCTGCCATGGGTTTGGGAATATCTGAAGCCCCAGACTGATAAGTCTGGGGGTAGGCTAGTTACCAGTGGTAGCATCACACAGACTTGAATGATTGAGTTCTGCTCAGTCAAAATTTGGAACTTAATTCATAACTGAGGAAATGAAATTTTATTTAAAAAAATGTGGTAGAACATGTTTGTCCAAGGCGGGCCATGTGTTTTATAGTTGTGCTCATTTTTGGCTTAATTTAATCAACTTCCTAGTTTGTTTCCATTGTTGAGCACATGCTGCTTTTGGCAATACTTTAGTAGTAGACAATATATTTAGTAAGCATTTCCGTGTATGCTATTATAAGATGAGCATCTTTTCTCCCCATACCAATTCGGGGAAAAACCCCTTGTTTTGTATTCAAGTAAATACATTGCTTAAAAAAAAACATGAGAGAAGAAGCAAAAGCCTGGCCAATTGCTCTGATATCTTTTGTTTGTAATATAATCCATAATAGAGACTTGGGAACCTATCTCTGGAATCTGCCAGTGGCCCTCCAGTTTTTACAAGAGGTCAGGGGATGAATCTAGGAAGGTGGAAGATGGGAAGAGAAGAGACCTAATGCTTGGGAAATTCGGATAGGGAGCAGGCGTCTACAATCACTAGGAAATGTCAGCCAGCTTGCCCATCTCAGTAACCAAGAAAGTGGTTCTCTTGAGTCAAATCTAGCTGGCTATTGTTGATTGTTTGTACCAAGATTTGCCTCAGTTAACAGTGCCCCTTGTGGACCTTGTCCGGATGTCTATAACACAGCTCATCACCTCACTGTGATGAGCATTAATTGAATTATCTGTAACATGCTTCTTTGCAGGCCAGTACCTGGCACAGAGCCTTAGGTACAGCTCTTTCCAAGCAGTTCCTGTCTGTGAACTCCTTATTCTATTTGTGAGTATGGAGCTCCTGGACAGAAACACATGGTACTCTTTATTTGAAAAAGAATAGTTGGCTATTTGCTGCTGTGCAGAAGTACTGCTTTTTTGGAACCTTGCTTGTCTAGGTCACAGATCATGTAGCTCTACCCTGGGTCTGTGTTTTGTACAGTGAAGGGCTCAAATGTTCATGTCACCCAATGGAACCCAGTGGAACACCATTGAGAAAAGGACTGGTATAACATGATGAAGATACTGGAGTGCAGTATAACCTCATAAAACTGGATATCAGATATCTGGAATTCTCAAAAATCTAGCACTTTAAAAAACTACACTAGATCAGGGACTAGTGACAGCCTTTCCTGGAGCAGCAGATGGGGAAGTTTGAACGTGATGGCTGCTGCCGCCATCCACCACCCTGCACTGCTGCTTGGTGTGTGGCTGCTGCTCCAGGGCCACTGCTCTGATTTAAAAAATCTGGAGTTTTCAAATTTCTGGTAGGTGCTTGGTCCCAAGCATGCTGGATTCATGAGGTTATATTTGAGGAATGCACTGATGGGGCCTGATCACCAGGAAGAGCTATGTAAGGGAGTGTACCATTGTGATGAGTCTTTCCAGCTGGGGATGAGTCATCTTTCTGGCCAATTGTTGGTTTTTGTGCTAGAAGGAAGCCAACCATGCCCCAAATAGGCCCTTAAAGCCATCAGACCACACTGTGGTGAGCTGTTTGAACAAGTTTCTTCCTGAACCTATACACTATCTTGATCCCAGGACCCTGCATTGACTCTGGTCCCTGCTCTTGCTCCCTGCTTTGTGCTCCTAGCATCTCTCTGGCTTTTTACCTGTGGCTTACTCTTTGCTGCAACTCTCAAATCCTGACCCTGGTGTGATCTCTGGTGTGACTTGTAGCTCCTGGTTTCTGGCCCCTTGACTTTGGCTTGTTTCTGACCACTATGCTAGTTCTCTGATCACTATTCTAGTTCTCTGACGCTGGCTTAGGCCTGATGTCTTCAGCATCAAGGCTCAGCTTGCTCAGTAGAGTTGGATATGAGATGTACCTCTCCCAACTCTTGCTCTGGATTCAGGTTCCTGACCCTGGACCTATACACTAGGCATGGCTGCCCTCATGTTTTCTATGGGAACATCTACATATGCAATTAATGCTCTTGAATTCTCTTCACAGAAAATTCAGGCACATTAAACTGTGGCCCTAAACACATCTGAATGTGCACCCGTTAGAAGGAAATTTGCTCCCAACACAGTTCAGTTCAGGGCTGCTCCTGCCATGCTCTGCCCACCCCTGCAGCAGCCAGGTCCTGGTTCTGGGCTGGTCCTGATCTTCATGGGGCAGGGGACCACTGCCCAGTTGCTGGACAACTGCCTCCAAGCCACATGGAGACTGGGATAGGTCTCCTAGCCACATGGGAGACTAATCTCTTGATGTTGATGTGGATGGGAGGCAGCTGCCCAGAAGCTGGACAGCTCTCTCAGACACATGGAGACTGGAATAGGTCCTGATCTCTATGTGGCTAGGAGACAGCGTTCTGCAGAGCTGGGATAGCTCTCCCCACCACCTGTAGCCCCCTGCTGCCTAGGCTGACTGAGAGCAATTTTCTTCTCGTTAGCATCTACACATATACTTTGATGCATTAGTTTAATGCATCAATTTCTAGTACCTCTATCTACAGGTACTAGAAAATGGTGTGTTAGATTAATTTACTGCTCAGTAATTGCTGTGCATATGTATATGGTGATGCTTTACTGCACATTAGGTTAGTCTAATGTGCAGTAAAGCATCTCATGTAGATGCACCCTGTTACAACTATACTTTCCAAAAATACTTTCAACCCTACATCCAATACAGTCTGGATGTGCTCAAAGAGGTCCTCTGGCCTGGCTTAAGGGTAGGCTATCAAAACAGGAAAAGGAAATTGACCAAATAAGAGGAGATTGAAAACTCAGTATGCTGTCATGAGTTCTGCATGACAAGCTAGACTAGGCTTCACAGAAAGTTTTGCTGGCCCTCAGGTTAGGATTTAAATATATATATTTTAGTATTCCTCCTTGCCTGTGTCCTTTTTAATGTTCTTTTGTTGGTGAGACATCCATTGGCTTGGGCTAGTTACAACAGCCAAAAATTGAAAACCTAAGCTGCCTTGGGAAAAGCAGAGTAGCTCTGTTTTCATCCTAGACCCAGGTTCTACAAATACCCATATATTTATATTTATGCCTAGTGAGTAGTCTTTTTGAATACTTTACAGCATGCAAGTCTTTGCAGGATCAAAGTGTTGAAGGGGGGAGTGTAGGGAAAAGTTAGAACACAAATAGTATTCAGTAATCTAATAAATAATACCTCAATATGTAAAAGGAAAGAGATCATATTAACACACAAAACTAAATGTCTTAGAGGTTAAGGAATAACTATTAAAAATGTGAGGTATCTTCAATTTATGTTTCAGAATTTTATACCCATTATAAAAGTGAATATATCTTAATATTATGCAAACAACAATTAATTAACTTAATATGAAGAACTCTGGAATGATTGAATTAACACTAAAATCATTAAAAGGCGCCAGTTTGTCTTCAGAGTTTTAGCAAATAATTTATTATCCAGTAAATGCTTAGCCTAATCATGCATTTTAACAGTAATGATTTTTTCTTTCTTATACAAGTTCTAACCTGGATCTTGCAGTCAAATTGATGTGTTCAAACTTGTGTCAGTGGAGATCTTTGCTGACTGTGACCACAGGGTGTCAAGGTTTGCTTGTATGGATTTGATTTCAGGATTCAGGTCTATGGCTGGACAAAATTTTTTGTTCTCAAGCATTTTAGCATTCTTTGCAGCAATTTATTTCTTGAGCACTTGTCTCATTTTTTTGAAAATAGTTTACAAAACTAAACTGCCAGAAAAAACCCAGCTGCACTATGGATCTTGATTCTTTCTTGCCAGGCCCCTAGGGAGAGGGACTTTCAACTGTGGAAAGTGGGTAAAACTTTCTGGCATACTTCTCATCTACTCCGCAGAGGAGTCAGTAATTAACAGTGACTCTTCTATTGTAAGTATCTTTTCTTATTCATATTACAGATGCACAGTATAAAACAAGGACCAAATGTACTTAAAGCCAGAGAAGTTTCATAGTTTCTAGGGTTGGAAGGGACCCGAGTAGATCATCTAGTCCGACCCTCTGCCATGTCAGGAAAGAGTACTGGGGTCAAACGAGCCCAGCAAGGTGTATATCTAGCCTCCTCTTAAAGACCCCCAGGGTAGGAGCCAGCACCACTTCTCTTGGAAGCTGGCTCCAGATCCTAGCTGCCCTGACAGTGAAGTAGCGCCTCCTGATATCTAGCCTAAATCTACTCTCTGCCAGCTTGTGACTGTAATTCCTGGTCACTCCTGGCAGTGCTCAGGGGAACAGGGACTCCCCCAATGCCTGCTGGTCCCCTCTGACTAGTTTGTAACAGGCCACTAGATCCC
>NW_017728948.1:79221223-79226680 GCF_001723895.1 Crocodylus porosus
TGTTAAATATGTTAGCTTTGTCATCTGGTGTGATGACCAAATTTCCTAGCATGTCCTGCAGGGGCCCCACATTACCCAGAACCTTCTTTTTGCTCCCTATGTATTTAAAAAAGGACTTCTTGTTGTCCTTGACCCGGGTAGCTAGTCCCAGTTCCATCTCTGCCTTGGCTTTCCTGACTGCCCCCCTGTATCCCCAAGCAACCACACTATAATTCTCCCTGGTGATGGCTCCTCCCTTCCATTGGGTGTACACCTCCCTTTTAGCTAGGAGATATTCCCAGATGCTTTTGGTGAGCCATGGGGGCTTTTGTGCCCTCCTTCCCCCTTTGATCCCTGTTGGGATTACCTCCCTTTGGGCTTGGAGGATCGTCTCCTTAAGGAGCAACCACTCTTCTTGGACACCTGGCTCCCCTCCCCTCCAGGACCTCAGTACTTCCCTGACTATTCTCCTTAGCTCACTGAAGTCCGCCTTCCTGAAATCTAGGGCTGCTGCCTTATTGTAGGCCTTTGCCAGCTTGTGTTGGATGGTGAATTCCAGCAGGCGATGATCGCTGTCGCCCAGGTGGTCGAGCACCCGCAGCCCTCTTAGATAAGTTCTGCCTTATCTGCTCTAGTAAGTGGACCAGATCTTTTATACAGCTACTTCCATATAATAAAAGCAATGAACTGTACTGGGAGGGAACAGCTTCATACTGGTAGAGGTGCACCCACACTAAGAGTTATATTGAAATAACTATATTGATAAAAAATATAACACCTGGGTCACATCCACAAATGTAAGCATGTGCTCTTGCAGCAGCTCAAATAGAAGCGGTGCAAATGTGAGCCAGGACTCTTTGCCTCAGTGCACATGCTTGAACATGCACTTTGTTGTGGAGAAAATTATGCCACTTGGGACAAAATAACCCTGCCTGGCTCCTCCTGGATCTGTAGCCACAGGGAGCTAGAGCTTGGGGCCTGTACCTGTGCTCTCCCCAGCACTATAAAAAGCTGCCCTGCCCTGGTCCCAGAGTATAAAAACCTGCCCTGGCCATCAGCTTAGGGTTACTAGCTTTCACGAGCCCCTCCACTGCTCCAGCCATCTCTTACACCTGCCTCAGCAGCCTTCCCTGTGTGTTTTTTGCCCTCGTATGGTAATTCCTGTGGTCCACTCCCGTGACCTCATGTTTGTTGTGTGGCTGAGCAAGCCAGCTCAAATTTTCCCCAGCCCATGTGTATCTGTGTGTATGTGTGTTCCCTCCCTCTCCCACATTCTCAAAGCGTAGGCCTCCCATTTTTTTTTCCTGTGGTGCTGTGGCTCAGTGAGCTTCAGCCCCCTTCCTCCCTATCCCCATTCTGCCCCACAACCCCAACCTGCCCCTCTTAGATTCACCAGCCCCACAGGCTATTTTGTTTTTCTTTATTGTCTTCCCCACCCTCATGTGAAACAATGGCAGGACAGATGCCCCCACAGAGTTTTGTTCTGCCCCCACTATGGGGGTGAATCCCAGCCAAGCCCCCAAGGGGATGCATGCCCCTACAGCCTCCACCCCAGAGACAGAGTCCAACCAACCTGTTCCGGGGGTGGAGAAGCCTGCAACCTCTGCTGCAGGGGAAGGTGTGACTCTGGTAGGGAACCAATAGGGCCAGGGGGTTGCTCCTGGCCAGGCCACCCCCCAGGAGGGGTTCCCAAGCCCCCTTTCCCATCATTGGGGACCATGGGCAAGGGCAGTGGAAAGGGCTTCTCTTCAGCTTCCTCCACAGCTGCTGGTGGGAAGGGCAAGGGCTCTGACCCAAAGCCTAGACCACCAGTGCTTGAGGGGCCTATGTGCACTACACGAGCCAGCACACCCACTCAGCCAGTCCCTAGCTCTGGCCCCACCAGTGTGGGCCCCCGGGGTGGGGGAACTGCAGCTATGCACAGGCAGTTGTGGGGAGACCCAAAGCCAGGGGGCCTGGACCCTCCACCACCAGCCCTTCCAGCTTGGGCAGCAGGACCCTCTTTCCAGCACTCACCTGCAGGCATGGGGTGAAGTGCCAACTGCCCAAGCAGGAGAAATCTGCACTTTGAGACCCAGGTGAAGGCCCTGGCTTGGGTAGTGGGAGGCCCCCAAGATTGTGGCAGCCTCCTGCTTTTGTGGCAAGGGGGTCTTTTTCTGTGCCTTGGAGGCTGCTGTCCAAAAGGCAGTGGAGAAGGGGCTCATGGTGGAGGGTGAGTATGTCCTCCCTGAGCCTCTAGAAGAGCTGGGGACCCAGGTGGCCCTCAGCTCCATCCTTTCCTATATCCCCAGTTGGGCCCTGCTCCCCCAGCTCAAAACTTTCGGGAGAGTTATCTCCCCAGTGGTGGCCCTCTCACTGGGGTGCCAAGACTCTGGCCTCCGCCACATGCACTCTTCCCATCACCAGGTCATGATCCAGCTGGTGGCGGGAGCACAGCTGAAGGCTGAGAAGTGCCTGGTAATTCCTTATCAGAGGGTCCCGGTGAGGATTTTCTATAGACTGGGGGGGGGTATGGTGCTTCTGGTGCTGTGCCCTGGGCACTTGCATCATGAGTGTCCCATGGGCCAAGTGGGGAGGGTATCTGCAGGGCCACTGGAAAGAGGGGTGCCCCTACCACCAGTGCCCCACCCCTCCCAGGCCCCTCTGACACCCCAGCCACAACTATGAGCCCACCCATGAGCTCAAGGGACCCTGCCCCCCAACCAAATTTAGCAGAGTCCCAGGGAGAGCACCAGCAACTGGGGGCAAAGAGGGAGCAAGGCCCCCCTACCCCTAGTCATACCCCTGTTGTGGCTGTCCCCCTCCCCCAACCCTCACTGTCTCTTGCTGGAGCCTGTCCACCTGAGTACCACCCCATGGTTGAGTGGGTGCAAGTTCCTTCCAAGCGTAAAGGCAAGAGAAAGTTATGGGCACAGCTGGAGCCCTTTGATGTGGAGGACTCCTCTCGCTCTCCCAGGACCACCACATGGGGGGTGGGGGGAAGAAGTGGCCCAGCCTCCAGGGGCCTCCCCATCTGTGTCTGACACCCCACCCCTGGGAAAAATCAAATGGGTGATCCCCATAGAGGAGGTTTTGGGGCTGCTGGATAGTCTGAAACAGAAGCCCATGGGGGAAGTCCTTCATTCTGCTGACCAAGGCCTACCCCCTGAAACCATGGCTGCTGAGGTCTACCCAAAGGAAGGCCTGGTGGCAGAGCTTCCTTCCTCTTATACAGGGGATACCGAAGCCCTGGGGCTCACCCCAGTGAGTCCTGAGGAAGGAGGTCCCCTTTCCCAGAACCTCAAGGAAGATGCCAGAGCCACCCTGGTGCTGGGGGGTCTCTTCCTTCCCCCTCCCAGGAAAACCTCATCTCCAACCTGCCCCATAGTCTTGCACCAGAGGGGGTCATTGTGGGGTCCCCTAATCAACAGGACAATCTCATTTAGGACCCTGCACAGAGCCCCCAGGGCTCTAGCTCTACCCCACCATCTTGTGAAGGAGCCCCACCCCCACCCCTGTCCAAGGGGGTGGCAGAGCTCTACCAGTCCCAACCAGAGTCTGGGGTCTTCGCAGACTGGGGGCTTTAGATGGTTCCAGAAGAGCCCTCTGAGCTCCAGGACTAGGGGGAGGATGTCTGAGAGCCAGCAGGCTCCATGGAGCCTGCAGACCTCTC
The DNA here is from genome assembly GCF_001723895.1 of Crocodylus porosus. Taxonomy (NCBI): domain Eukaryota; kingdom Metazoa; phylum Chordata; order Crocodylia; family Crocodylidae; genus Crocodylus; species Crocodylus porosus. The sequence goes on from NW_017728948.1 coordinate 79,224,855, forward strand.
AGTTCCAGTGATCCCCAGGGATGAGCTACTTGGATTTCTTGATGGTGACTACACCCGCCAGTCTGCCAGCAAGGCACAGCTAGCCTTGGACTGCTGGGGAGATTTTGACAGTGTCCTCACCACTGTGAGGGCTCTGGCAGGGGAAGGCAAGGGGGCCAAAAGCTGCAATACCTGGATCTATAGGCAGGCCTGCAGTTTCATAGACGCCCTCTATACATATGGGAGGGTGTTACACAAACCAGCAGGTCCCACACCAGGCATTGAGATGAACGAGGCCCCTGCTGAACCATCTACTCCACCCCACCAGCCATGAGGTCAGGACTCCAGAGATGGGTGCTGGAGTTTTTCTGGCCAGGACAGCACTGGGTTGCTGCAGAGGTCCTGAACCTCCCCTTGTGGGAGGGTGGCCAAGGCCTGGTTTGCCTGCACAGCCAGGTCCTGGAGTTCTTCCTTCAGGCTGTGCAGTGACTGCTATATGGTATCAGTAGCCACGTGGCATGGGGCCACCTGGGGCATGCTTTCCTCCACTACTTCCGGGGGTTCCGATATGACTGGCAGCTCTTCAGCCTATGGGGCTTCTCCCTGCAGGAGCTGTGAGGGCTGCCAGACCTCTACCAGGACCTCGTCTGGGCCTGGAGGCTGGTCTTCGCCTCCATGTCCCCATCAACAGTCGCCCAGGGTGCCGACCTGCTCACCCAGCGCCTCCTCTAGAACCCCCAGCTGATGACATGCTGATGGCAGAGCTGCCCTGGTTGTGACAGAGGTTGATCCCGGCTGGTGATCTCCTGGACTATGATAGGTGGGAGTGGGTGGACCCTGCTGTGCTGACCCAGCACATGGGTCTACCCACTACATGAGCAACCTGCCATCTGGTCCAGGAAGTGAAATATGCCCTACCTCCCAATGCCCTTGCCTTTGTTGACCAAGTCCTGTGTGGCGGCCATCCCTGCCCCCCATGTCTTCCAGCCCACTGGGGTTTGTCATGGGGCCAGCGCCTCACTCGACCTCATAGCAGTCCTTGCTCCACCACATGAGCTAGTTGGAGGACACCAGACTGGTCCAGTTTTCCACTGTCCATTGCTGCCACCTCTACATACTCATGCGCTGCACTGTCCATCATGGAGCCCTCACATCCCACCCACACATGAAGTGGGACCTACTCGGCAAGGGCGTGGCTGGAGCACCCCAGTGGCTGAGTCTGTACTCTACCCTCATCCCATGAGCCACTGGGGACCTCAGCTGGTGGCTCCTCCATGGAGCTATCATCATGGGCATGTACGTGGTGAGCTTCACTGACACCCCGGTCTCCTGCCCCTTCTGCGGGCAGAGGGAGACCCTGGTGCACGTGACCCTTGAGTGTGCCAGGCTGCAGTCCCTCCACCAGAGCCTCCTCTTGAGGTTCTGGTTGAATTTCATCCCCCACCTTCTTGTTTTTGGTCACCCCATCTGCAGCCCCACCAAGTCCCAGGACCTCCTCGTCAACCTTCTCCTGGTTGGGCCCTGTATTTGATCAGGAAAGAGGCTCTGGCTGGGAAGATGCCCGGAGACTGTGGGGGTCACTTTCATCTCATTTGTCCATGCATGTTTCTGGGCAGAGCACCAGTGGGCAGCATCCACCGGCTCCTTGGAGACAGCAGGGGACTGAGCAGCAGGCTGGAGAAAGCAGAGGAATGTCTCCAGCCTCCTGCTGGTTCCCCAGCTTGTCTCCAGACTCCTGAGGGGCCTGGAGACCAACAGGAGGCTAGAGACAAGCCCCGGAAAATGAGCTGGAGACATTCTCCTGCTCTCTCCATCCAGCTTCCTGCTCATTTTCTGCAACTGCTGGT
>NW_017728948.1:79226780-79231780 GCF_001723895.1 Crocodylus porosus
CTGGGAGAGCCATTGGGGAGCTAGGGGAACAAACGGGCAGAGGGAACTAACAGGGGTGGGGGGAATGAACAGGGAGTGGGGTGAGTGATCTGGGAGCTAGGGGAACAAACTGGAAGTGGGGAGAAGGGGCGCGGGGAACAAAGGGGGAGTTGGGGAAGGTCCCCCTCCCCACTTCTCCAGCCCCCCAACCTCCCACTTACCTGGCAGAAGCAGAGTCTAGGTCCCTGCATCATGCACTGTTGCCTGCCCTACATGGGCAGGCAGTGTGCTTCAGGACCAGGGAAAGGGCCAATCACAGAGACACTGGCATTTTGTCAGTGTTTCTATGGAGGACTGAGCCTTCAGTTGTCCCAGTTTTTCTCGTGGGGTATTGTTTGACCCCTGGATATCCAGGGGTCTAATTTTGCTCCCCCACTGCAAATTTGCAGCACAGGGAATGTTTTTTTGTTCTCACATATGCCTCTTGCAGTGTCTCAAAGGGGTTTGAGACACTGCAAGAGGCATGTCCGGGCTCATCTGTCAACCAGTCTAACTGGTTGTATGGATGTAAAAACTGTGTGTAGATCAGACTTCAACGTGAATATAAATTAGACCCAAAATATTTTTCTGTACCTAAAAGTTCCCCTTTTAGATTTAAAAAAAAAATCTATTTCTATGTGAAAAAATGTAAATAGTAAGTGCAGGAATTAGAGTTAATATATCTAAGTGTCCTTATTTTCAACCTGGATTCACACTTTGATTTAATTTTGATACAGGATTGATAAAATTCTAAATAAGGAACAAGCTTCTCCTTTATAACTCAATAAAACTTTGCACATAATCAGAAATCCCCATAACATTTGCCAATATTTATATCCAGAAATAATTTTTATCTAATCAGTGGACTATACAATTCCCCTGACTGTGAATAAGGGAAGTGAAAGCATAGATCCTTAGCTGTGTGAATTGGCCCTTAACTTTCACCATCTTTCTACATACCCAATCTCAACCCCTCTTTAGTTACTGGAAAGACTCCAACTGATCTCAGTGGGCATTGGGTAAGGCCTTAGGAGATATTATTACCTGACTATACCACAGATAACCACACTTGATGTACTTGGATAAAATAATTTGATGGCCAGTTGAAGTAACCTAAATTTTAATATATTGCAGTTTGAGGTATTACTTGCATTACATCAACATCAACATCTACACACACACACACACACGCACTCCTCCCACCCCAAAGTGTTTATAGTCTACTTATGACAAGTAGGAAGTATAGGACAGACAGAGGTGAAATGACTCCCCTGCCCCCACTCCCCCATACTTGCTAGGGCCAAGGGGATATTATTTGGAGTCTTTTAAGTGGGAATAATTTTTTGTGGCACCATAACATTAGGTTGGTGGAGACCTCTAGAGTTGTACTTTATATTTATCTAAAATGAGCCCTGGCCATATCATGTGCCTTCCCCTGCCCCAACTAATATTTATTTTTTGCATTTCTGTGTATGTCCTTACTATCCGGCAGCCTACTTGTTATATATTCTAATATAAGAGGCATTTAAGAGCCTTGCTATACATCAATTTTAGGCAGCTCCTGGAACTCTTAACCCCTGGATTGTCCATACATTAAGACCTGAAAATAGTTTTAAACACACTTTAGGTGGCTTAAAGTTACTCCACTCCAGGGCAGATCTATCTCTGATCTGTGTTACCCAGTTTGTGTTCCACTAATTTGTGACCATTCCCCACAGATGAGCTGCCCAAATTGCAGTTCTTCAGTATCCTAGGATGCAGTGTTCCCTCTCCCACTCCTTTGTTCTGTGTGGACAAACTTTCCACCCTCTGAACTATAGTGCTAGGGGAAGGGGGTTCTGGCTCCAAGCCAACTGTTCCTCCCTCCCCTGGGGGTGTGACCTTCTGACCCCCAGGGGTGACACCCATTGCAAACAGCCTGCAGAGCACATGCCAGCTAGCCAGGTCACAGGGTGCAGATGGGTTTGGGAGTAGAATTTTGGAAGGGGGAGAGGGGAACAAGGTAGGGAGCCAGATGAGGCCCCCCATGAACCGAAGCTTCCTTCTTGGGGCAGAGACACTAGCCTCGCCAAAAGCACCTTCCTTCACCGCTCCTATCTCCCAGCCATCCTGGGAAGCATGACCAGCACACCCACACCCCAATCCTAATCCCAAACCCAGTGCTAATTTACATCCTCTCTATTTCTTTTAAAATTATTTTTTTACTTCTTTTGATTTTAAACCTTAGGTGGCTGACTCCCTTCATTTCACCACTCATCCCCATTTTCCTTCCAGCTCCCATTTCATTATCCACACCCCCATCCCATTAACTCTCCACCGCCCAGCTTCATGTACCAGCTATTTTGTTAGTTGGTACAAGCTCTTCCCTGCTGCAGTCATCAATGGAGAACAGATTCCTGAAGTCTTTGCTTCTCTGTAAGCATGAAACAATATTGTAGACAGGACAGCTGACCTTGTTATCCTAACCAGTTCCTCCCAACTCCTGAAAATATCTACTGAGATGCAGAATGCTACATCCTTCTTTTATTATTGCCACCGGGTGTCACCCCAGGCACCCATTTAACAGCCGCATGTTCTTTGTGTGGAAGCAGAAAGTCAATTCACCAAAGAAAGAAAGAAGTATAAGAAAACCTCTTTTAGGAAGCTGTAAGCGCATGCTGGGGAACCAAATGTCTTTTTGCTATTCCACATGGCATCACATAATGTTTTTGTAAGAGATCTTAAACCAGCCACCCTGACTGTCCAGTCATTGACCTGCAGTATAATCCATGCAGAATCTTACCTCCTGCTAAGCTCTCTTTATGTCAGCCCTCTTATTTATTCCTTTTAAATTGCTGTTGGAGGTTTCACCTCCTCCATCTAAGGCATACAAGGATATAGAAGAACATGTCCTAACCTAATATGACTGTTCTGTGGATCAGTACATCTCTCACCTGGATCAGCACAGTGTCTTATTTTCCTTTTGGTCCATATATTTCCCTTACTCTGGGATTATATATTGGGGTACAAGTTGCAATTGAAATATGACCCTTTCCTCTCCTGCATTACAATGAGCTACATACAGTTCTCTCATTCACATGAGATGTGAATGAGAGTGTGCATGACTCCACAAAAGTCAGTGATAGAAGTAAGAGGAAAATTTAAGTCCCTGCACTTCATTAGAACATAAGAATTGCAATTTACTGGGTCAGACCGTAGATGCATCTTGCCCAGCATCCCATTGTGTCAACATAGTGGCAGAGATGCTGAAAGGGAAAGTGAACTGGGTATGACCAGAGTTTTTTTTCTCCACTGTTCCTCTCACTTGAAGCCTCCAGCATCCCTAACTCCCATGCTCAATAGCTACTTAATGTCCTTCTCTCCCAAGAATTTGTCCAGTCCCTTTTTGAACCTAGCTAAACTGTCAGCTTCCACAACACCTGATGGCAATGAGTTGCACACTTTACTTACATGCTGTGTAAAACAAAACCCCCCAAACAAACAACCCCCCTCTCTTCTATTGGTTTTAATTACTACTTACTAGTTTCATTTTGTGACCCCTAGTTCTTGTATTCTGACAGACAGTAAATAATAAAACCCTGGCTACTTTCTTGTCATTATTTACTATTTTGTAAATCCTTATCACACCCTGCTCAAGTGTCTCTTTCCTAAACTGAATAGGTCTAGCCATTTTAGTCTCTCCTCATATGGAAACTCTTCTATACCATTGATCATCCTTGTTACTCTTCTCTGTACCTTCTCTAGTTCTTCTTTATTCTTTTTGAGACGTGGGGAACAGAACTGGGCACAGTATTCAAAGTGTGAATGCACCATGGATTTATAAAGGGGCTTGATGATACTTTCAGTTTTGTTTACCATTCCATTCTTAATAATCCCTAACATTTTTTGCCTTGCTAGATGCTGGGCACTGAGCTGACATGTTTAGCAAACTGTCCACAATGATTCCCAGATCTCCTTCTTAGCTGTGTGGTAACGGCTGTAGTTAGTTTAGTGGTAACAGTTAACTTCTAGGTTTTTTAAGCAGTCTGAACATGTTGGGCTGAAATATAGCAAACAAACTCATTCCGTTTTGATAATTCACGGAAGAATCTGAGTACTGTTAGAATTGGTGTGTATTAATAACACAAATATTGATAAACAGCAGCCAAGGATTCACTTGTCTGCCACAAGTTCAGCACCAAATCCCATGACCTCTTAGAAAAGACTGTTTTCCCCCTCTGTGTCTGAGAACAGGCTCACTATATAAAGAGATTTCAATCATGGCTCTGAATGGATATCTTGGCTTACCTGTGAAATGCTATGATTTACCTTATAGGTATAACCGGATGAAAATCCCCGGCCTGTAGGACACAAAGTCTGAGTTGGTGATCTAATTCTGGTGTTAAGCCTCATATCTGAATTGCATAGATGTTATAACAGTGGTGTTCAAGAAAAGATCCAAAGCAGCTCAGAAGAGGTCATCCGTGGGTTTTAGGAAAGAGAGAGAGCATTCATAATGGGTAAAGTTTATCTTGGTGCAAAAGGCCTAGGCACAATCAAGCCCTCAGAATGGTGCCTAAGCTTTTTGCTGGATTTATGCATAAGGTGAATCTCACCCCGCTGGCTGTGACTCATTTTTATGATGGGATGTCCTCACAGTGCAGGTATATTAGAGTAAGTGGGAAGGATGAAGTAGCAGGCTGATTATGTGATAGACCCTAGGTTGATCTGGTGAGTATTAAATAATTTGGGGACAGCACAAGTTAATTTGGATCAGATGATGAGAATAAACCAATGGAATCATGTACACTGTGGTGTTCAGGTATCATTAATTGCTTTGGGTTTAGAATAATCAACTACCAGTGGCCTCTGAAAGGCACTGGTGGTATATGCCTGGTGCTATGCAGGCTTTGGACAAATATAGTGAAAGCTGTGGGGTGTATCCTGTTCTCAGTTATCCATGTGACATGACTGATTTTAGTACACCTTGTTGAGTTGTAGCC
>NW_017728948.1:79234280-79240459 GCF_001723895.1 Crocodylus porosus
CAGGACACCACTGGGATAGCCACCTGACCAGTAGGCCCAGCCCCAAACCACTGGCTTAGTTCATGAACAAAGAAACAAACAAGCTAAGTGTTCACTTAGAAACAGAAAGTCCAGCCTCTTGTAAGATACAAAACGGGAAAATGAAAGTAGTGTTCTTTAGGGCTGTGTGAATCTTTGGGTGCTGATTTGATTTGGAGGAAATTCGACCCAATTTGGCAGCTGAATCTCCAAATGCGAATTGAATCAGGAGACTAATAAAAAGGTTTGAATTGATTCGAAGCTCTCTGAATTGATTTGGAAAAGATTCAGAGAGCTTTGGAGATACAGATAGTCCCTGCTTGCTGTTGTAGGGAGCTGGACCCTGACTCCATGCTCTGTGTGGGGGCATGGGAGGGGACCCTGGGGGGATCCCTGCCAGGACCCATCTCGTGCCTGCTCCCCCAACCCCCCGAGCACCCTACACTCCCCGCCTGCTGTCCTAGCTCCACCCCCATGGCTGCCCTGCCCCCCCAGCTTTCGGTTCTTCAAAAAAAAAAAAAAAACCCCCACTCACCAGCTGCTGCTGGGGAGGTGCAATCCCTGCTGCCCCCCACTGCCCTATGCTGCATGTGGGGCTCTGCCATGAGCCCCCATCCACTACCTACTTTCCCAGTCCCACCCATAGCTGCCCCACCTGGCCCCAGCTCCTCGTTCTTTAAAAACTAGTGGGGTGCAGCAGAGATTGCCCCCTGCCAGGCCGCAGGTGGTGAGTGGAGGCTTTTTTTTTTTTTTTTAAGAGCTGGGAGCTGGGGTTGGGAGAGTAGGCAGGGGTTGGGGGCTCATGACGGACCCCCCACACAGCACAGGGTAGTGGGGGGCAGTGGGGATTGCCCCCCCACCTGGAAGCAGTGGCTGAATCTCCAAATCAGATTTGGCCAAAATGATTTAAGACAGCGATTTGAACCACCGAATCGAATCATTGTGCCCTGAATCAGCCGAATCCAAAGCAAATACTAGCTGCTTCACGCAGGCCTAGTGTTCTTTCTAATGATAGGCTCTCTCCTTGGATATGAAAGCCTCACCAATAGACTGCCTTTCCTTGCTCAGAGTCTCTCTCTTGGCTTCTCTGAGGCTGAGTCGCCATACTCCTGCTTCATGAACTCCAAGCTGTGACTTCTCCTGCCTTCCTCCACAAACTCCAATCTCACCTGCATACTCTTATATCTCTCCTTTCCAGTCACTTGGTTGGGTTTTAAGTAGCCAGGTGTCTGTTTTTCTCCTGTGCTCAACTCTGATCACCTCTGAATGAGCTGCTAATCACTTAATAAATGAGCCTTTACACTGTCTGCTGTTTCATTCTTAAGGAGACTGGCCCTCTATTCCTAGCCTGCTCCTCTCACTTCTGTCCCTCTTATCTCTGCCCCTCCATCTCGCTTTCCCCTACATTTAGTAACAGGGTTCCCTGTTACAGAACCCAAATCTGAACATTTTGTTTTGAAAATAGCTGACATTATTAACGCGTCTCATTAAAACATTTTTATAACAGAATTAATCTTTTGAAACAAGAAATCTCTTGAAAATCACCCTTTCCCATGAAACAGTTGGGCTTGGACAATGGAGATATTTTCTGATGAAAAATGTTTTTTTAATAAAAATTCCCAGGTAACTCTCATAATGACTTTGTGACTACATGATGCCACAAGAGTTTCATCTACACTTCTTCCAATAAAAGTAAACATCAGAGATTGAAATCTATTGTTTGAAAATGGAAAGCCAGTTCTGCCAGTCTTATTTAGTCCCTTTGTGAACCATACTCTCTTCCATGACTTCTTAATGTGTAGCTATTTAGGCATATTTTCTCACTCTCTCCTCCACTTTATCTTTGTTTTTGAGGCCTGATGGAACCACTGTGATTATCTAGTTATAAGGGAAAGGATGAGACCAGGAAGTTATATTTTGTTTCAGAATAAACCAGGATATTTGTTGAGTGTTAGTAACCATCCATCTTGCTTGAAAACTGTGACAATCAGTCAGGAAAATAAATCTTGTCCTTATCAGTACACAATGTCCAAGAGACCATCTTAGGAAAAGAAGTGCCAATGCACTTATCCCAGCTAATTGCTGCTGCCATGAACCTATCATTATATATTATCAAGGTTCAGTTAATACTTTTCCAGGGATACATCTATGAAATCTATGGGGGACACTGAGGAGAAGCCACTCATGTGCAAACCAGTTATGGCTTGTATTTATCCTGAAATCTGTAGGACATTCCATGTTTTGACAGGTCTGGCCAATTTCCTGCAAGCTGGTGTGATGGGAAAGGCTTATGTTGTACTAACTTTGCATACTGCAACTTAACTATAACTTAAAACAAGAGAGTGAAATGCACAACAGTCCAGCAATCTGATTTACCTTGCAGCTTGAATAATCATTCACACCCATGCAAAGTGGCTGGAAATGGGAAAACACAAGTCCATAAGAATGATGATAGAAACAGCAATGAGAAACCAGTCCTATGTATTTAACTTGTCACATAAGATAAATATAAGATGGCTCTGAGCCATACTATGTTGGTATCAGAACACTCAAGGACCATAGCAAAATGTTAGGAGGTGGAAGGGTTTACTTTGCAATTATAAGATCTTACTATTCAGTGGTTGGTTGGTATTTCTGTGCTGAGGTCTATCTTCTCGTTCATATGCTGCCAAAACTGCACATACTAGATTTTGGCCCAAGATGGTGGAAGACATCATTTGTCCTGAAAATTTTCCACCTTTCCAGAAAATGGAAATATTGTCATATCAAGTTTTTAAAAATAAGAGTTTTTTTTACCTTTGGGGATCTAAAGCCAGTTGAGCCCAGTTCACAAGATTTCAGTGCTGATCTGTTTGAATCAAATTCCTTAGTTCAGTCTTTAACCTGAAATCTACAATCAAACCGTTTCCTGCCTTATCTCAAACCTCCTCCGCTTTGGCAGCAGCTTTGTGTAATAGTTGTGGTATGGCTATACTGTACATGAAGAACATGACCTAGACAAGATAAAATGGACTTGTTTGATATTGCAGACAGAGTGAATGGAAGAGCCAGAAATAGAACCCTAGAGTGCCTGCATATGTGTGGAGACGCTACTCTGTTACGCTGTAATAACAGTGTGCTGAAGCAGACTGTTGGAGTGTGTAAATTGGTGTTTTAACTATGAATGGCACATGCCCCCAGTGCTAGCAGGGTATGGCTGCACTGGAGGCAGTGGAAGTGTGGTGGCGGGAGTACAGCGGTGGTGAGTGGGGAGCTCCTGCAGATGCCGCTAGCACTGTCAGTGGTCGGGGCAGGGGGGTGGTGAGTGTTGAACAGGAGTCGGCAACCACCCACAGGCATTGTTGGTGGCTAGTGGGGATTCCTGACTGCCTGCAGGTGCCACCAATGGTGTTGGCAGCGGGGTGGCAAGCGGCAACTGCCTGCAAGCGCCACCGACACTCACCTTTTTGCAGAGGGTGCACCCCCTACTTGTCGCCTCTGGTTTTAACTAAAGGTCATTGAATGAGCTTTAGTTAAAGCATCCCTGCTGCCATTTTGAAGTGCAGGGACGCAGATGCATGAGACACTGTGGGCACTTTAATTACAGTGGCTTTCTGGAGCCGCTAATTAAAGTTCCCCCTCTACTCCTGGAGCACTTGTAAAGATAGTGCAAGTGCTCACTTGCATTCACTCACTGTTTCCTTTAAATAACATGTCATATCATAACAGTAGAGTATTCAAGATTGATGGTATCAGTAACTCTGTGAGAGGTATAAGCAATAATACTTACTGCTTGGCATGTAGAGCTTTTTACAGTGATGGTTATAAAAAACAAACAAACAAACAAAAAACAAGCCAAAAACTCAGGGGCCAAGAATCTAAGAGGGGGTGCTGTGATGAAAGGCTGGTGTCTGGAAATTTTGGCCAATATGTGCTACCACAACCTTGCTCATCTAAGTAGTTAATTTTGCTCTGTCATTTGTTTTAAATAATGCATGGCCTTGGTGAATACAGAAAAATTATGGGAAATTTGCCTAGGAAAGTGTTTCTCAACTGTTTCAGAGTCAGGGCACCCCTCCCCAACCTCTTTGAATTTGGTGGCCCTGTTGCGCTGCCTCCACTTAACCATAGTGGTTCTTAACCAGGTGCTGCATCCAGATAAATGTGCCCTGGGTGCCTTGTGGAAAGACAGATTGGGAAGGGCTGCAGCATGTACGCTCCTTATGCACTAGGCTTCTCTGATGAGCCTAAAGCAGACAAGAGTGCCAGCTTGTGTCACAGACTTTCCTGGTCCAACCCTGAACAACATCTCCTGGAACCAGAAGTGCATGGGGCAGACAAAACTATTTCACATGCCTCTCTTTCTGGGAGGAGTGTGGGGGAGGCTGTATGAGAAGGGCTGCAGCAGATGTTGGCTCTCTTGCCTGATACAGAAATGTCAGAGAACACTAATGAAGTAGGAGAGCATGTGCATATTGTAGCCCTTCCTGGTCTGTCTGTGCGTGAGATGCCAAGGACACTTTTACCTGGCAAAGGCAATGGCAAGTCCTTGCCAATTAACCCTTGAGGGGGTCTCACAGCACCCCAGTTGAGAACCACTGGCCCAAGAAATGCTGCTTCCTTGGAGCAGCTTCAGAGTAACCACCTTATCTGACTGCAGACTAATTCAGGCATTAAGTCACAGCCTCCTTGGTCACAGTGCCAACAGGTTGGCTAATAGTTGGTAGCAGCCCTGCCTAGATGGTGTGAGCAGAACAGCTGTTCATGTTAGCAAAGCAGGTTAAAATTTATATTTAAAAAAAATAGTGGCTCATAAAAAAGAATATGGAACAATGACAACAGCAAAAAAGGTCATAATTTAAGTCATGAAAAATTAATCAGCAAGTGATACATTATTTTTTTTAAGCAAAATGTGTTGCAGTAAGAAAAAACCCCATGACTTTAATTAATTCTGCTTAACATTAATAGAATAAGGTCAGGCACACCAAAAACTGTTGAATAAAGCAAAAATGTGTGAAAGATATACACTCTGATGTTACTCATAATGAAAAAGGGTTATCTTGTGGTCAATGCAGCACCATTATTTCTTAGTTAGTGCTATGGTTGCTGAAAATATACAATGGCTATAACAACCTACCTAACCTGATAGCAAAAAAGAGTTCACATAAAACATGTTTTATGTAATGGCTATCTCTTGCAGCCAGTCACACCTTAAAACTATTTCTAGTTTTTAATTCTTAAAAGAAAAACTGCTCACTTTTTGTTCAGTGTAGCAGTTCGAAAGGTACAGTAGGACTTCTTAGTGTCAATGAACTGCAAAATGAATGTGAAAGTAGTCCTAAACATGTCAACATTGATGTTTAAGAGCCATCTTTTGAATACAGTTGTCTTGCTAAAAGATTAGATCATTGGTGATGTGAAAAAGTACTGCTTCCACGCTGGTTATTTAGGAGGCCAGTATGGTCTGAAATACTTTTAGGTCTCATAGGTTTGCTTTTGACACCATGTTGAAGCAGTAGGGGCCAAATCCAATTTCATCTTTATATGCTGAAGGGGTACTTTAAGTGAATGTTCTTGGTGTCATACAGTTTAGACTCTCTTTCTGCCTTACCCAATGCTTCTCTTCTGAGCATATTTTTGCAGGCTTTGTGCAGGAAAAGGGTTGCACACATGTATGCGTAATGTGATGTAGATGCTTCCAGGAAAAAAAATGGGAAAAGGGGGCAAGGGCCCTCCTGCCTTTTAGCCTATTATTTTAAAGGTTAAAGTAGTTCTAGGAGGTAGGAGACCCAGGTTCTAGGCCCTGCCTTGCTCAGCATGGATTTGAATCTGCATCTGTCACTTGTTAGTAAAGTGCTGAGAATACCAGGCTAAGCATTGCCCAGGGTGCCTGCCAGCCATCCTCTTGAAGCTAGCCCATTGGGCAGAAGAGGAGAAGATATGCCATTCCAGAAGGAATGCAAACTTGAGGGAATTAGGGGCTTAGTGGAATGGAAGCTAACATATTTAATGATTTCTTTGCCTCTGTCTTCCTAAGTAGGCACCAGTTCAGCCACCTCCCTGCTGGGCCCCCCTCGGGCCCCGGGAGAGACACGCCTGGGCCAGGGGTTAGCGAGGAGTTAGTTAGGGTACTTCTGGAGAGGCTGGACGTGTTCAAGTCCGCTGGTCCGGATGATCTTCAC
>NW_017728948.1:79241839-79252457 GCF_001723895.1 Crocodylus porosus
GCACCTTGCCGGGGTCATCTGACCCCGGTGCTCTTTCCTGCCAAGGCAGGGGGTCGGACTAGATGATCTACCTAGGTCCCTTCCAACTCTAGCTACTATGAAACTATGAAACTATGAAGCTGCCCTAGAAGGAGGGGGCCTTAGGTCCTGTTCCTCTTCTCCTTTTCTGAATTCTGTATTTGCTATTTACTGGATTATATGTATAAAGAGTTGTGGGATCATGTCTTCCACACTGTAGTGAATGGGTAGGGCAAAGAATGGAGCAACCCCTCCCACCCTTGTAAAGTGCCAAAAATGGCACAGAGGTGCTTATGTGTCACAAGTCAAGGAGAGACAAAACTTCTCATCACCTTAGAACAAGGGTGTTCAATCCCTAGCTCATGGACCAGATCTGCATCATCTGCTCCGTGGCCCTTCCCACAGGTCTGGAAACTTGGCAGGAGGGGAGCAGTGTCACTATCAATTGCCACTCTGCTGCTGCCAAATTTCCAGACCTGTGGGGGGTCCTGTGGGATGGATAATGAGGCCCCACATGCCAAGTTGTGCCAGCATGTGGTTGGATCTGGGTGTGTGGGATTCTGGCTGGTACACAACTGGATCCAGATGTGTGGCTAGACCCAGGCACATGGGATCTGGCTGGCATGCATTTAGATCTGGATGTGTGGGGCTGGGGCAGTGTGCTGGGTTGCGCCTGTGGACCAACCCCATATTCTGACCCCACTTGGCATCTAGCTTACAGATCAACTTCGTGCCATTCATCTGGCCCATGGGGCCAGAAATTCAGGTGCCACTGCCTTTAAAGGGGCATGGTGGGAATTTTCCAGTTAGGAATGAGCATCCACTGTTAAAATGCAACTGTTATGTCTGCATGCTCCTGTAGTGATGCACCTGAGCCAAATCCCTGTAGCTTTTGCTCTCCTTGCATTGCTGCAGGGGCATACAGATGTAACAGTTTTGTATTGTAACAGCTGTTCTATATCATTTGATACTGATACAGAGTGTGGATAGAAGTAACAACTGAAGCATTTCAAATGTCCAACTCTGAAAAAACACATGCCCATTGAAACATTCCAGGAGTGGCTGAAGTACTCCAGAATGGTACCTCCTAAGCTACTGTTTTGGAGTGCTCCACTTTGTGTTACCACTATTTTGGTACAGGCAGGGAGGGAGAATCTGCCAGTTGTCCAGCCACTGGGTCCCACTCTGGGTCCCAGGGTGCTGCCAGATCTCCACTGGGACTCCCTTCCACCAGAACCCTTGCTCCTGCCAGCTCCTTGCTTACCCCCGCTGCTGCCAGAGCCAAAGCTGGACTTACTGCCTGTCCCCCCACATCCCGTTTGCTGACTCCTGCGGGGCCTCACCTACCATTGGAGCCAGGTTCTCCATACCCCAGTTCAAAATGTTGATGTTATCCCAAAGTTAAAGTTGCATGATAAATGCACTTTATCACATGACCATCAGTGATATATACATGCATTCACACATACATCCTGCATGTGTCTAGAGATGAAGTATATGTGTCTATGTAGCAGTAGCAGCTGAGAGAGGTAGTGTTGTTCAGGGGATTTGGGACTGGAGGGGGTGTTAGAGGCAGCTGAAGTGATGTGCAGCTCTGCTTCTCCCTTCCCCTGCTTTTTGAATTGTTGCAGCTGAGGAACAGGACACACATATGACTCCTATCTGAAACAAATCCTTTTTGAATGTAGCCCAGGTAACTTGGGTATATACTCCCCTTCTCCAGTTGAAGGAGATTGTTAGCTGGCAGGTATGCTGTGGTGTGGGAACCGCAGACCGCTCAGTTTCCTTCTATTCCTATAGAACCAGGCCAGGACAGTCAGGGGACTTAACTATATACGCATTTATTTACATTAACTTATAAGGGAAAGGAACATGGTTATAAACATATGTACTATATATATATATATATATATATATATATTTATAAGCTATCTAAACCAGTAACATAAACAATAGCATCTGGGTAAATGACATAAAACCTTATACCAGTGCTCCAGATACAGGTAAGTCACAGGTAAGTATCTGATATCCGACCTGAAACAGATAAATCCAATCCCGAGGGGAAACCCCAATGCCCTTAGGCTTTTTCCAAGCCCTACAAAGAAGCTGGTAACTTTAGGAGGGCCCTGTCAGTGGGACCTCCCCTTTCAGGAGCCCTTAACTAACTGCGGGGGTGGGGGTGGGGAGGATACTCCCCTCCCCTGTGGGAATCCTCTTTTCCCTGCAACTCATGGCTCCCAGGCCTGGAGGGTGGTCCTCGTCCTCTGCGCCTGGCTGCTCTCTCACCTGCAGTGGGCTTTGGCGGGGGAGGGGGTTGCTGAGTATTACAGTCTTCAATCAGGTCCAGGTATGGGGGCGGGAGAAACTCCTCTCCTCCTCCCCTCAGGAAAGGGGCGTGATTGAACTCTTCTTCCTGTCTCCTGATGGGGGAATGAGCTCCACCAATCAAAACAACAAGATTTCAAGCCTGGGACTCAATCTAAGCTCCAAAAGGCAAGTCTGCTACATGAAGAATCTCTAAGTGCATTTCACTTGGAAACTTTTCAGAAGTTACTTCTGTCTGCATCCAAAATTGTTACATCCAGTGCATAAAAGTGAACTGGGTTTTAGCCTTAGATGTTAAGGAAAGAAAATAACTACAACTACAGAAACAAATGTTTCTACACAGGTTGTGTTCTAGCTTTGTCTTCCTGGTTTATTATATACAGGCTTGGCGGGTCTGTTTTTTATTGGCAAATGGTGATAAACATTGATTTCACTTTACACTCAAAGACAAAAATATTTACATTGTTAATAATCAAAATTTATAAAAAGGGGATATAAGAAAAATGATGGCTGATGGAGTATGTAATGACAGGGAACTATCCTACAGAACTGTGCTGATACTAGTTTGGACTGCAGCTCCTAGAAACCCCAGGGGACTGGGAACAGAGGAAGAGGAAGTGACAAAGCGAACTAGGGAGCTATGGACAAGCAGAGCCAGGACTGATGGCAACTCTGCTGCTCAGCTGGCAGTAGTGCTACAGTAGCTATATTTGTCGCGGATGGTGGTTAAACTGCACTATAATAATAATAATATATGGTCATTAATAAATTGTCAGCCCCCCGCACCCTTAATTTTGTGCAATCCTGAAAATTTAAATTGATAAAAATCAAAATAAATGCTTAAAAATAAATATCAGTGTTGTCCATCAAAATTATTAAAAAATAAAAATTGAATTCTACCAAGCCTAATTATAGATTGTAGCTGATCCAGGACTCTATGCAGCACACAGATATCTCTGGTTAAATAATTATGTAATTATTAAAACCTGCATTACATAAACTGTATAAAGTTTGTGATAGTTAATGCTGTCTCACAAGATGTGTTCAGCACTTGGTCAGTTTTTGGAGCTTTAAAATTTCACCTGGGTCTATAAGAAAGGGTGGGTCTCTCTCTCTTCTCACTCTCTGTTCCATTAAATAGTTTCATTATTTAATGGAATTCTATTAGGTTGAAATTGATGTTCAGGACAATTAGAAATGTAAGAAATAAGGACTGAGCCAAATGTACCAGAAGAATTTAGGGGTATAGGTTGTAGTTACATTGGTCTAAGAACATAGGCAGATGCTTCCTCAGCCTGATGAAGGGTGTTTGTATCTAAAAGCTTGAAAATAATTTTCCCAACTATTTTAGTTGGTCTAATAAAAGATATCAGGCTTATCCAAAGAACTTGTCTGCCAGAATAATTTAGTTTCATTACTTTTGTTTCAAAATATCCATTTGTCATTTAAATGTGCACACACATACATACACTTGTAGTATTTTAACAGTGAATTTACTGCTTATGCAATGCTTTGGATCTTTAGTTTGGAAATATAACAATCTAGTCAAGTGCATGTGATTGCTGGAAAGGGATTGCTTGCTAATTAATGCGCTTGCATCTGTTGCACGCACACGGCATACAGTGTGAATTAAAAAAAAGCAGAAATCTTAGCAGGAGATAAGGCACAATGCCACATTTATTGGAACATGCAACATGAAAAGAATAAAGAACAGTAATGTTGTCTGTTTCACTCACTCCCATGCATACTCATTCATTCATTCATACAAAAGAGACAAGCACACACGCACAGATAGCTAGACGGTCCTGCAAAGGTTAAGGTGTTACCAAGTCTTAAAGTTGCTCAGGTCAGTCTGGTGCCTGGCCAAAACCAAAACCAAAACCAAAACATTAAATGCCTTATAAGCCTGCTTCAAGTGGACATATCAATGAAAGCCATGGGGGGGGGCCTGCAGCAGCTGGCCAGGGATGGGGCCAGGTGGGGCAGCAATCAGAGGGCTACGGTGGGGGCATGTGGGCCTTTCAGAGGGGGTGGACATTTGGCTCCCATTGGGGGACCTTAGCTCCTGTTGGGGGGCGGTAGCCCCTGTGGGAGGGCAGCAAAATATATATTCATATTTCATGAATTCATGAATACATGTATTTAGAGTTCACTTTATTATTATGATAGACACACTGGTAGGCTTCCATATTGCTTTAACAGTGTAGATATATCAATAAAACATTGCCCAACTGATTGCTGTCTCTGTCTCACACTCCCTTTATAGTAGTCTTTTGTTTTACTTGTGGAGGAACATGGATTTTGGGGTATTTTACAGAGTGATTTTGGGATTTTTTTATTAGGGTTTTTTCAGTTTTCTAATAGGGAACACCAGAATTCCTGCTAGGGAGGCCAGTGGCAGGACCCTGGCTGCTCAGAGCTGGCACCTTGGACCCATCTGGCTCTGGCTTACCTCCTGGCCAAATGGGGTCAGGAGGACATTCTTTGACAGTTCAAAGCAGGCCACCACACCTGGAACATCTTTTGGGCGATAGCTGCCCAGATGGCCAGGCAAAGGGCACAAATGGTAGTAGTGGTGCCCAGAGGCCAACTCTGCAGCCACAGCCCACTGGCAGCCAGCTCAGAGAGGCAGATGCCTCTACTGGCTGTGCAGTCCCCATCCAAGTCTCGCAGGTGTGCAGTAGGTGACAGCCAGGCAGCAGCCCTCACTGTCACTGCTGCAGTGGGTAAAGGGCACAGGGAACTCTCAGGGCTGCCTCAGCAGTCAAGCTGGCAAAAGGGGTAGTGTCCTCAGGTACCTATTGGCTGGGCCCCAGAAGCTTCTGAGAGCTAGTAGCCCTGAGCTACTTGCCAGGGAAGCTTTTTGTACTGCTGGGGCCAGGACAGGGCAGCTTTTTATACTCTTGGGGACAGCACAGGTGCTGGCCCTGGGCTCTAGCTCCCCCTGGCTGATGATCTGGGAGGCGCCAGGCAGGGTTACTTTGTCCTGAGTGATGCAATTTGCTCCACAACAAAGTGCATGTCCGAGCACATGCACTGAGGCAAAAAGCCCATGCTCAAATTTGCACCGCTTCTATTTGAGCTGCTGCAAGCGCACATGCTTGTGTGGATGTGCCCCATAGAATTTGTGGCACTTTCTGAAAGTTCATTATTATGTCCCTGTTCCCTTCTTCATTGCTCTTGGTGTATGCTCCTGCTGAATATTGTTGTGTTGTGCCATCTGTGTGCATACAAGGAAGGTGAAATTGCAGACTCAGCAACATGCTTTATATCATCACAAGTTGCCTTTCATCCATCCTGTGTCAATTACTTACCAATTCTTCATTGGTTTACTCACTGTCACACATTGTGCGAATCCTTTGCTGAAGGGGAGGAGCCCAACATTGTAGCTCATACCTAGCATTATTCACAGCAAGCTAATGACAAAAGGCTCTGATGGCTGAATTCAATCTTGTTGCCCATTAGTCTTCAGGGTAAAGAATGTCATTGTTCCTCATGTAACAGAGGACAGAAAGAACTGGTGCATCAGTACATGGCAAGTGGAATTTTGGAATAATTGTATGTCTTTACACATCGCACTTAGACCGTATTAAATCTCTGGAATGTTAACTGACATTAAAGTTAGAACATTCTGTGAGCAGTAGCACATTAAGGGTTAATACCATTTTTTGGTTGCACAGCTCTGACTTGCCACTAGAGGGCTGGCAAGCAGGGGCTTAGCTAGGAACCAGGACACTTGCACTGTGTCCACATGAGCAGGGGATGTGCATTTTGTAGCTGCACAAAAAGTAGAGACACAAATTGTGCTAGTACTTTGTGCCACAGTACATGCCCCTGCCCATATGCTTTACAGCGGGACATATTATCCTGCTGCTCCATGTGCTGTGGGGGTGGGAGCTGGGGGGTGCTGGCTGGGGCACAGGGTGCCTCAGTGCAGAGCTAGCCAGCAGGCAATCCCTGTGCTGAAGCACCCTGTGCCCTGTCCAGCTGGGGAGCAGCACATGGAGATGGGGGAGCAGGCAGCTGTGGAGCCCCCCACACTAAGGTACCCTGTGCCCCAGCCAGCAGGCACAGTGTGCCTTGAGACAGGGGACCAGGCAGCCCTGGGATGGTTGCTCCCACATCTAGAGGCACATTGCACCCCAGCCAGCTGCAGTAGAGCCCCCATGCTGTGGCGTGTGGAGACAGGGCTGCCTGGTCCCCTGTCCTGAGGCATCCTGTGCCCCACACAGCCAGGGAGTGAATGGCTGGCGTGTAGGGAACCTCACTGCCCTGGGCTGCCTGCTCCCCTGTCTTTGCATTTGCCCTGGTGTGATTTGCACCATTTTTTTCTTCAGGGTTTTTTTTGGAAATCCTGATAGCAAGTTTTGCTTCTACACTTCAAAATAGCAGCACTGCTCATGGTTTAATGTGCAATGCATATGGTTTGTAGTGCTACAAAGAAGTTTGCAGTGCCACAAACCGCATGTGCCTGCACATCTGGATCCACCCCTGGGATCTAGGCTCTATCCATGGTCTGGGGACAGGGGGAGGTGCTGGTAGCAATGCATTCTGGGATGCTGGAGACCTGCAATTTTTTTTCCTTATGTCTGTGGAGCAGACTGAATTTACCCTGATATAAGCTAGGTAGCATAGCCCAGAGTTAACTCACACCTAAAATGGTGTAACTGAGATGTTCAGAGGGCACTTAGTATGAGGTAAAGATGCTTATATTTTAAGTGCTCTTAACATTGTCTAACTGTAACACCTGGCTTTACCCTCACTCCCTACTCAATTCTAAACCTACCCCACAAAGAATGATGCCATGCACTAGCCTTGGTTATTTTTGAGCTAAACTCTTTTCTTGGGGCATTCTTAACTCAGCATTGTGTGAATGTGGGGCAGCTGTCCAGATCACTGATCATATTGTTGTGATATACATCCTTTTTACTATATTTTGAATGGCTGGAACCAACATGGACATTAAGAAACTGGCTAGCACCAGTGACTTCTATTGCTTGGCTGCAGGTGGCCTACAACATGGGGTGCATCCAGACATATATGGATGTTTGGTTCCCCAGGGACAAGTAGCAGTGGTACACCTTGTTACTTGTCCCCAGGAAATGCCCGTGCCACCGTCCTGGCCCCAGCAGCCTTACCTGGGGCCCTGAGGCTGGCTTTGGAGCCACAGCTGTGGCGATCTTGCTGGGTTGGAGCCTGGCTGGCAGCCGCAGCATGGCTCCAGGCAGCCTGGCTCCACTTTTCAGCTGTGCATGCTGCCTGAATGTCCGCTGCTCTGCTTTTTTCCCCTGCAGTTTTTTTTTTTTTTTACCCCTGGATATCCAGGGGTAACAAAAAACCTCATAGAAAAAAATGGAGCGGTGCATGTTCAGGCAGCGCACCCTTGCAGTGCAGAGAACATTGGACTGTCCAATATGTGGTGCTGCAAACATTTTGTCACATACCTCATGACCATGCTCATCTGGATGTGCCCATGGAGGCCTTCTGGCATGCTCTCGTTGCTGACTGAGCAGAATGTGCAAAAAGTAGAAAAACCCATTCACCAAGCAACAGACTTAGACCACTGATTTAAGTGTATTATTTAGAATGCCGAACAGGTGTCTCTTACTACTCTGATCGGGATATGAACCGGTAATCTAGAGGTTAAAGACTGTAACTCATTATAGATCAAGTTATCTTACAAGGTAGAATTAATTAATGCTTCTTTTATGAGTTGAAAGTATAACATGTAAAATTGTTGTTGGTATGAGTCAGATCTTAAGTGGTTCCAATAATTTCTGTTCATGAACTCTGCCTTTCTCTGTCAGTAACTTAAGTTTTTATTATGAGGAGCCACCAACAAGCTGATAGTAGCAACAATGAAATAAGAATCCTTTCTATAATAGCTTCTCAGAAATAGATTTGCTGGATATCAGAAGGGACTGCATCTTAGGGTTTTAGCATTTCTACAATCCAATCACAGTAAGGGTGTCACCTAATGGCGGAAGGTCTCCTGGACATTTTTTGCTGGATTGGGAGAGTACTAATGGCTGAGAGGTGATTGGAAGAACTTTGGAGAGTTGAGGAAACATCACTGAAAGTCAGGGAAGCAGGAGATCCTGGAGGAACACTTGAACTGTCAAACTTACTTTGGTAGAGCACAATGCACATTCTGAGGTTATCACATGCATGAAGCTAAAGGTAATGTCTGTAGCCATTCTGTTTGCTCTGTGGACACATGTTACATATATGTATATGTCACTTATGT
This sequence comes from Crocodylus porosus, assembly GCF_001723895.1. NCBI lineage: Eukaryota > Metazoa > Chordata > Crocodylia > Crocodylidae > Crocodylus > Crocodylus porosus. The sequence continues at coordinate 79,250,430 of NW_017728948.1, forward strand.
GATGGTCATCTGATAAACCACATTTATAATGCAACTTTGACCTTGGAATTACATTAATGTTTTGCATTTCTAAGCTGCCATTTTTGGAATAAAATCAGCCTGAAAGACAAGTGTCTCCTTTTTGCTCCATTATGTGAAATCTCCCTCTTCCCACCATAGTCTGGGGCACAGGATTGGTAGCATTCAGTCTTGCCTGACAGGAAAGGTTTTGGGATTCATCAGGATCTTCATACCCCATTTTTACCTTTCCAGTGGTGCTCACATTTGCTTGAAGCTGTAGAGACCCCTGAGATATGGAATCTTAAAACTGTCATTTGCTTTAGAAAGACTGAGGCTATTGTAGAGTTTCTTATTAGGTGTCATCTGTTTTCCTTTTTTTACCTCTATACAGTTGGACTCATGATACTAAAGTGGACTGGCTTAACAGACTCAGAGATGATAACCTTTTCAATGCAATTTTAGAAGTGCTCCAAGACATTTCTGCAAGAGATTTTTCTGTACATTTTGCGGCATATACACTCAGCAGAGTATAATGAGATGTGGAATATAGTTTTATATTACAATCAAACCTTTATATAACACTGTCCCATCATCTGCTTTCTATATCTGAAATGGACACTTAGGCTAAGTGCAGACATTTGGGGGAATTAGGAGGAGTTTAGCTCGTATTAAAAATGGCTGTCTGATCTAAAGTAAATTGGAATGGGGAGGCTAGAGGGGGGAATCAGGGGTCTGCAGGGTGATGGGGGGCCAGGTGAGATCTGCAAGAGCAATGGCGGGGGCAGGCAGCATCTGCAGGCAGGATCAGGGGTGCAAGCAGAGTCTATGGGAGTAATGGGAGTGTGGGTGGCATCTGTGGAAGAGATGGAGGGGCAGGCAGCATCTGTGGGAGGGATCAGAAGGGCTTAGGGGGTCAGGCAGTGCCTGCATGCAGTTGCTAGGGTCTGGGAGGGGTTGGCAGGACCAGGGGGGCTTTTGGGGTTTGCAAGGGAGCTTGTGGGGGTGGAGACTATTTTTAGGCAGAGTTCTAGCTGGCAAGGAGCTGGGGAGAGTGGAAGAAAAGCAATCAGGCAAGGGGTACCTTGTGCATGTATGCGTGCACATATGCATGTGGCAGCCAGGCAGCATGGAGAGCAGCTCCTGCAGCTCCCCACAGGTATGTTATGGGGGGAGGGGAATTGAAGCCCCCAGAGAGAGGGAGGAAGTTGTGCAGTGCTGGGGGCGCTGCCCACCTGGGTCTGGCCATGGGGCCCAGGGCTTGGGGGTCAGGACTGGGGTAGGAACATGTGGCTGCAAGACCTGGCTGGGGAGTGGGATGGAGCCATGTGTGGCTCATCCCAGGGCAGCAGGGGTCTGGCTCCCTGCCACTGGGCACACTCCTGGGGAGGGAAGTGGCTGCAACAGAGGTGGTGGTATGGGGTTGTGCCCCCACACTGCTGCTGAGCAGGCAGGGAGCACCTTGTCATGGCAGTGTGGGGCTCCCAGCGGGGGAAATGAGTCTCCCTGCTCTGTCCTCATGCTACAGCTCTCCCTTGATGGGCTGCAGAGACCCCCAGGGGGGAGGTAGCATGGCAGAGAGCCCCACACCTGCAGCTACCAGCCCTCATCTGCCCCCCTCCATTGGCTCCACTCCAGCTGTGCCACCTGTCGGAGAGAGGGAGCTGGAGTCTGTGCTCCACTCTGGCTGCAGCAGCCCCACCTTCCATGGGCAGCAGCTGGGACTCAGATGCTGCTGGATGGGGAGGGGGATCAGGAGGCTGTGGACCTGGGTCCCCTGGCCCTGTAGTCTTGGCAGTTGAGGCCCCCCTCTGGCAGGGCTGGAGGCGGCAGGGGGCTGCAGGTCATGAGTGAGGGGCATTATAGATTTCATAGATTTCATAGACATCAGGGCTGGAAGGGACCTCGAGAGATCATCGAGTCCAGCCCCCTGCCCAAAAGGCAGGAAGTCAGCTGGGGTCATAGGATCCCTGCAAGATAAGCATCCAATTTACTCTTGAAGGTGTTCAATTGTAGGTGCTTGAACCACCT
>NW_017728948.1:79254847-79262346 GCF_001723895.1 Crocodylus porosus
GCACTGATAGGCTTCCAAATTGTTTTAAAATTGTAAATATATCACTAAAACATTGTGTTCAACTGCCATCTATTTATATATATATTGGTGTTTCATTTTAATCATGGCAAACACGGATTTTGGTTTTTTAAATCAGAGAATTTATGATTTTTAAACAGAGAAAACCAGGATCCAGAGCTGCAGACTTAGGAAAGGACAGTTTCCTGGATGTCCTTATGGTCACCCTATAGATCTCACATTAATGAGGCTGCACTGGTTTTGCAAAAGCTGCATTATATTCACTAATTTACTATGTAAGCTTCTTTGTTATTCTTTATATTACATTTGTGTTCTCTTTATGCCACCCTGCCTGGCCTTATTTATATTAAGGATATATTTCCAAAAAGTATATGAAGTGTTAGTAAAATTTTAATAAACAGTTCAATTGATAGTTAAACAGTTGCTTCATTTTATTATTACCCATTATTATAGGGTCCAGCAAGCTGTTAAGTTTAACAACAACAACAACAGCAATAGCTTGCTTATAATTATGGCTTAATGCACATTTTGATGAACTGCTTATAAGCATCTATAATCATATATACTAATATACTACTTGTATCTGTAACATGATGCTAAGATTTTAAAATGTTTATTAACTACTTATAAGCATAATATAAAGCATGGCTGTGTTATCTTAGCTAATGCTTCTCTAAAATAAAAAAGTATTTTTTATGCATCAACATTATTTTGCTACCTTTTTTCATAATTGAGTCCTACTAGGTGGCTTACTTAGACTGTACACAATAATAATAGCTATCAACAACCTATCAAGGTATCTAACGCAGCTAGCTGCCATGGTAGGAGTCCAGTCTTTTAGTGTTATGAGTGCCTGGCCTTTCATCGCATCTGATTCTGTGTTCTGCAGAGAAAGAAAAAAACTCTGTATAAACAGGAAGAGTAAGATGAACACAGCTGTTGGTTCATATCTTTAGAGCTTTGCCTAGTACTCTCTTCTCAAATGCCTAACAAAAATGCAAATTCCTTTGGCTGTAAGGTGTGTCAGCAGAAAACCCTTTTCAGAGGAACCAGAGAATTCTAACAGCTCATCATGAGAGTAATTAAAAAGCAGATAGAAAGGAACTCTCAAACAGAGACAGCTCCTGTGAAGCCTCTGTAGTGTGAGGGATATTCACCATTTGAGAACTAGACCTCTCTCCATATTGCATGCTCCATGTTTTTTCCACCCATTCACCATTCTGCTTTTTAGTTGTGACTTTTTCCTATCAGGGAAAGTTTTCACTATTTGAAATGCCTCATGTAAGTTTTAGATTAATTATCATAGAATCATAGAATCATAGAAGTCGGGTCGGAAGGGACTTTGTAGATCTTCAAGTCCGACCCCCCGCCTGGGCGGGAGAAAAACTGGACTCAAATGAGTCCAGCCAGGTAGGCATCAAGCCTCTTCTTAAAGACCCCCAGGGTAGGAGCCAGCACCACTTCCCTTGGAAGTTGGTTCCAGCTCCTAGCCTCCCTAACTGTGGAGTAGTTCTTGAGGATGTCTAATCTAAACCTGCTCTCCAATAATTTGTGTCCATTATTCCTTGTTATACCAGGGGGCGCTAGGGGAAACAGTGTCTCCCTCAAACCCTTCTAGTCCCCCCTAGTGAGTTTATAGACAGTTACCAGGTCCCCCCTCAGCCTTCTCTTGTGAAGGCTGAACAGGTTTAGGTCCTGCAGTCTTTCATTGTAGGGTCTGCCCTGTTGTCCCCGGATCATGCGGGTGGCCCTCCTCTGGACCCTCTCAATGTTGTCCACATCCCTCCTGAAGTGCAGCGCCCAGAACTGGATGCAGTACTCCAGCTGTGGCCTGACCAGTGTTGCATAGAGGGGGAGGATCACCTCCCTGGCTCTACTTGAGATGCACCTGTGGATGCACGACAAGGTGCGGTTAGCCCTGCCAACCGTGACTTCGCATTGTCAACCCATGGTCATCTTGGAGTCAATAATGACTCCAAGATCCCTTTCTGCCTCCATGCTCTCAAGAACGGAGTTTCCCACCCTGTAAGTGTGCTGCTGGTTTCTACTGCCCAAGTGCAGCACCCTGCACTTGTCAGTATTGAAACACATCCTGTTTGTTAGCCCACTCCTGTAACCTATCCAGGTCTTGCTGCAATCTTTCCCTCCCTACTAGCGTGCTCACCTCATCCCAAATTTTGGTATCTTCAGCGAATTTAAACAGATTGCTTTTCACTCCGTCGTCCAAATTGCTGATGAAGAAATTGAACAGCGCAGGCCCAAGGACCGAGCCCTGGGGGACTCTGCTGCCTACTTCCCCCCAGGATGAATATGACCCCCCCCCCCCGAGTACGACCCTTGAGCCAATCTGCAATCCATCTGATCGTGTAAGCATCAGTGCCACAGTTGCCTAGTTTTTTAATGAGGATGGGGTGGGAGACAGTGTCAAAGGCCTTGCTGAAGTCTAGAAAGACTACATCCACAGCGACACCTGCACCCATTGCCTTCGTGACCTGATCATAAAAGGCAATCAGGTTGGTCTGACATGACCTGCCTGTAATGAAACCGTGCTGGTTGCCCTTGAGCATCATCCCTGAAGCCAGCCCATCACAGATGTGCTCCTTGAGGATCTTCTCAAAGAATTTCCCTAGGATTGAGGTAAGACTGATGGGCCTATAGTTGCCTGGGTCCTTTCTCTTCCCTTTTTTGAAGATGGGGACCACGTTAGCTATCTTCCAGTCATCTGTCACCTGGCCCAAGCACCACGAGCGCTCATAAAGCCGAGACAAGGGCTCTGCAATAACCCCAGCTAGCTGCCTCAACATCCTGGGGTGGAGAGCATCTGGACCTGCTGACTTGAACAGGTCCAGCCCCTCCAGAAGCTCTCTAACCTGGTCCTCCCCAACCTGAGGTCTGGAGGCGTTCCCCTCGAGCCCGTCTGGCATCACAGTGGGGAAGTCCTGGTCCCTGCACAAGAAAACAGAGGTGAAGAATTGGTTAAAGAAATCAAAATATTCTGGGGGCAGGGGGAAACAGCCTCCCTTTTCAAAGGACCTTCTGATCATCCTTGGTCTATTTTAGATGTTGACTAGCTTATTGTTATTTATCTTGCTGTAAATAATACAATGGAATAAAAATCTTTCCTGTTTCTGTTAAAATAAAAATCTTTTCTGTTTCTGTTTTGTGATTTCTTCATGCCCTGTGAAAGTTTAGGACCTATTCTTGTCTAAAAGTTGAGATATAATGGGGGAGCCAGAGGGCTTGGTAATGGGCTTTCCTCATAGGTTCCTAATTTTCAGGTGTAGATTGCTCTTTTTGTGGTAGAATAGGAGGCAATGAAGTTTGCTTATTTTAGAGTCACTCTTCATTTGATGAGACTGGAGAAGAACCACTTTATGGCAGAGGAAAGAATGAGGCATGGCCATCCACACCTTGATTTTGACCAGTTGGGGGCAGATAACACACTCAATAGACACGTGGTTACTAGGGCTGTGTGAAATTTTGCTGGCAGTTTTGTTTTGATGCTGTTTCGACTCATTTAGAGCTCAAAACAGTGAACTCAAAATGAAACAGAGAGCTTTGAAACAGCTTTGAAATGAAACAAGGCAAGTTGAAACATTTTCAAAATTTCAAAACGTTTTGAGTTTCAAAGTTCAAGTTGGGCTTTCCTGCAGGGAAACAGAAACTAAGTGGGCAGAGGGGGAAGGAGTGCTCTCATTATTGACTGTGTAGCTAGCCAGTGACTGTCATTCTTCTTTGAGCTGCCTTCCAATCCCAGCATTCTGGGAAAGGGATGGAAAACCTGCATAAAAGGCAGCATTGTTTGAACTGCCCTGCTTTCTGCCTTGGTGTCAGTTGAGTGAACTGTGTGTTCCAGTATCTCAGCATCAGACAACTACGGCTAGAAGCACTGATCTTCTAAAGGATTCCCTACTTGCTAGCAAGAGGGACTTCAGATTCAGAATACCTTTTTCTTCAAGGCTCTTTTATTTTATTATTATATTCATTGATTTATTCTTTTGAATTCTATAATCAGATTGGATAGGAGTACTATAGAATTTAATGTATATAGGAAGACAAATACATTTGTATTTTATTTCTATGCATGTAAAGCTTTGCAGCATACATTATAGAATTTATATACGGACAAAGCACCTACACTTTTGAACTTATGCAGGGACAGAGCACCTACACTTTTGAATGTATGCATGGACAAAGCACCTGCACTTCTGAACATTTATATATAGGGACAAAGCACCTACACTTTTGAATTTATATGGGGGTCAAAGCACCTACACTTGTTGTTAAACATTTCTTATTTGCACCAAACACCTACATTTTTAAAATTTATATAGGAACATGAATACATTTATATATTTGTAGACACGGAAGACATGAAAGAATGGTGGAAAGGCAGGTGGCCACACTGGCCAGCCTTCAGGGAGGAGCAGAAGAGGTGTTCCCCCCCAACACCAAACTTAGACACAGCTTCTTTCCTCCAGCTGAAAGGGATGAGGCTACTACAAGCAGCAAGGAGAGGGGATCAGTGTCAATGCCTGTGCCTGAGACTGCCTCCCTGCCCTGACCAACAGCCATAACCTGCCCCCCACCCCCCCATGATGGCAACAACAAGCAGCAGCACCAGCAGGGCAGCCTACTCCACCCTTATTTCACTTCCCATGCTGAGCCTGCCAGTGCCAGAGGAAGAGCTGGTGCTGGATATGGATCTCAGTGCCCTAGCAAGGGAAATTCTGTGTAAGAGGGGGAATCAGCTGACTTTGTGCTCCACACCCCTAAAGTTTCCCCTAAAGTGAAGTCTCCTTCCCCAGAAGGCACTTCAGAAGAGGTTGTTGTACACGTGGAGGGAAGCAGCTCAGCTGAGTCTGCTCCTCCTCTTGCTGTGCCTCTGCCCGCTGAGGAGGAGGAAAGTGCAGCAGCATCCACACATGCACTCACACTCCAGAAATGAGCGGGTAGTGTGGTCTGGGATGATTTTGAGCTGGCAGATGATCTCACATACACTATCTGTCTGCACTGCTGAGCCAAAACCAGCTGGGGCAAGGGAGTAAAACATATAAGCACTACAGGGATGCTAAGGCATCTCTGCAGGCACCACCCCTTTGCCCTTGTTCCTCCTCAGCCTGGCACCAAAGTGAAGTTCCCCTCTTGCTCCAAAGCCCCCATCCCCCCAAAGTAGAGGCAGACCACCTTGGAACAGTGGGGGAAAAGCAGACAGAAAGAAGGGTGAGTTCCAAAGGTGAGCGATATCACTCAGAGCACCAGGGAAATGCTTGCTGTTGATGGCCAGCCATTCTCCCTAGTTGAGCAGCCAGGGTCATGGCTCCATCATACCAAATGCTTGCATGCAGCACCTTTAGTAGGATAGTGGTGCTGTCCCTGTATGAGGTATGCAGAGAATACTTGAGGGAGGAGCTGTGCAAGGCAGGTCTGCAGGTGGCTTTACACTTCACCTTGGACATCTAGATCATTCTGGGTGGAGATCATGCCTAATTCTCCCTCACAGGGCACTGGTGTGACCAGTCAGGCCATTGGTGGGCTCTCCTTCAAGCCAAGGTGATGGATGAGTCCCACACTGCAACAGAGATAAAGGGGCCATGAACTGCTTGGTGCAGGGATGGCTTGTTGGGCAGCGCAAGCTCACCCGTGGGTTCATGGTCACCGACAATAGGGCCTATATGGTCAAGGCGGTCCATGATGCCAACTTTGTTGGCATCTGCTGTGTGGCACACAAGTTCCACCTCATTGTGATGAATGCCTTGGAGGGGGACAGGGTTACTGGTGATGGCACCAGCACTACCAGAAAGCTCATTTTCAAATGCAGAAAGGCAGCAGGCTGCTTCTACCAGAGCATCAAGGGGGGCAAGATGCTGTGGGATGAACAAACAGAGCTGAACATCCCACAGCACAAAATCATGCATGATGTGAAGACTTGGTGGAACTCCACATACCTGATGCTTGATAGGCTGGTGGAGCAACAGAAGGCCATTCATGAGATGGCTTTGCTCGGGGAGATTGGGATCAGTGGCCCCCTGAACACAGTTGAGTGGGAAACCATCTTCCAGATCTTGGTGTTCCTCAAGCCCTTCCTCAAGGCCACTGAGAGGCTCAGTGCTGCTGATGCCCTCCTTAGCAAGGTGATCGTCATAGTGAGGGAACTTCAGAGCCAAATGGTGAGCTTCTAGGGGATCAATGTTCCTAGCTGGGGCAAACCACTGTCACCAGATGTGCAGGCACTGGTGAGATGGCTGAAGGAGGGCATCAGGAAATGGCTTGATCCCTTGTGGTTCAGTACAGCCCATGTGCTGGCCACCGTGTATGACCCAAGGGGTACCATATACACCAGCCAAACACTGAATCAGTGGATGGAGGCACTGGTAAAGAAAGTCAGGGAAGCAGAACGGTGGATGCAAGGGGGTTGTGGAACAGGGGGATCCACTGTCCCATGCTATTATGCCATTCACCAGCCAGTCTCCTCCTCCACCACAGGCACTGCCAATGTGGGCCAAGGGCATGGCTTCTGTGGTGGGGTCCAGAGCCATCAGACCCCACCATCAGACAGGTAGCACTCATGCATTGGTGGCTGCATATTTTGCCAAGGACATGAAGCCACTGGGCAAACCACATCCAGTTGCTGTGCGACCCCTTACCTTGCTGGGCAAACCACAGCCAGATGTGACCAGATATGGCCAGAGTTGCCTGTGAGCACCTGTCCTGTCCACCGACTAGTGTTCCAAGCAAGAGGGTGTTCAGCATGTCTGAGGATGTAGTGACACCCCGCCACACCTGCTTGTATCCTGATTTGGTAGAACAGCTGGTGTTCCTCAAGGTGAACCTCCTGCTGCTGGGATTTCCCAAGCTCCAGGTGCCGCTGGAGTGAAGCCACCCTTCTCACTCCATCCACACATATTTCCTTTTTTCCTTTTTTCAAAACCAGTTAATGCTCTGCTCTCAGCTGGAGGGGGCACTCACTGCATCACCAGCCAGCAGGGTAAGAACATGTCCCTGCTGAGCTTGCTCCCCTGCCAGGATGAATTTGGAGGTATGTCTGGGGCTATGGGGAAAGAGGAGGCCCCAGGTCCGGGCATGACCACTAAAACTGCACCCTGCCAGGGTAGTGAAGCCTGATGGGACTGCTGGTGGCATGGCAGCCCCATAAATACCAGGACCAATGATCCCCTGGTGAAAGGTGGGTAGGAGGCACCACAGCCTCCAGCTGACATGACATGAGTTTTGCTTTCAAGACTTTGAGGTGCAGTTTCCCCAAATCCCCTGCATCCATCTCCTTGAAGCTTGAAAGGCTTCTTGCTCTCAGGAGAGGCTACCATTCCTGCAAGTTTCATCCAAGTGACAAAGTTATAGGCTGTTTCAAGCTTTCCCATTATAGCCTTAATAACCCATAATTATTATCCTGGGAAGAGATGGCCTCCACCTTTCTCCCCTGGGGAGGAGGCTCTTCTCAGCCAGGCTGGCTGACCTGCTCC
>NW_017728948.1:79289751-79296745 GCF_001723895.1 Crocodylus porosus
GAGTAAATTGGATGCTTATCTTGCTGGGATCCTATGACCCCAGCTGACTTCCTGCCCTTTGGGCAGGGGGCTGGACTTGATGATCTCCCAAGGTCCCTTCCAGCCCTAATGTCTATGAAATCTATATGTAAAGAGGGAGGGGGTTCAGTGCTGTTTTCTTCCCCTCTTATCCCAGACATGGGTTTACTCATGGGTGTGCCACTGTGTTCCTTGGGACTCCACCTCTCCTACACCCTATCCACTCGCCAACCACTTAGGTATTCTAGTCTTCATCCCAATGATATGTCAACCCCCTTGTCAATGGGGTGTGGTGTTGACTATAATAATCTGGTCTGATACCCAGATGAAGATTACACCTAGAGCTTCAGACCCTAGACTTGGGGCCCTTGCCACCAGTGCCAGGTGTCTTCCCCAAGAGGAGCACCTGCTTGGGTCTCCTTATTGCTGAGGGCCTGGGAACTGCCTGCCCCCAGCCTGGTGCCAGCCACTGTTCCCACTCCTCTGCTGTGAGGTAGTGTCTGTGGAGCCACTGTTGCCAGCAGACAGAGCCTCTCTCCATCTGGCATGCTCCCAGCTGGCTTCCTCCCCTCTGCTCGCTTCCAGATGGGTTTTTAAATTCCCCATGGCGGTGGCTCCAGCTGCCATAATCAGCTGGCCACTGCCCCACCTAGGAAGCCGCTGCTTGAAGAGAAGGCAAAACACAGGCTCGCATGGCTTTTGCTCTGCCCCCACCTGCTCAGGAGGTGAGTTCCCCAGAGTGTGGGTGGCTCTCCTTTCCCTTTTGGGAAAGGGAAAGTGTTTGCCACCAACATTTCCGAGGCCTGTGGGGGTTTCTCACTACCACACTAGTAATGAAGTTAGGCTAGTATAGCTAAACTGTCAGTGTAAACTATCCTATCAAATCCTGTGCAAGTAGAAGACATGCTCCCTAGCTAGACAGTAGCAGCTAGGAAGCAGTTAGTGCCTTTCAGATACTGCTCTCTGGTGAGTGACAGGCTAACAAAGGCTGACAGCTTAGGCACTCATGGGGTTATATGCTGTTTTAAAACTTTTTAGTTCCCTCCCCGCAGAGCACTGGGATTGGAAGGGACCTTGGGGACAGTTGGCAGACACTGGCCAGGTACAGATGTCAGTCTGTTCTCCCCTCTTCCCCCTCCCTCTCCTTACTTTCTCTTTCCCTGCAAGCTCAGCTGTGAAACACCTTCAAAACACTGAAACATCTTTGAAACATTTCAACTTGTTTTGTTTCATTTCAAATGTTTCGACATGTCTCCTGTTTCATTTTGGATTCAGAGTTTCAAGCATGAAAATGCTAAAACACTGCTGAAACAAAACAGCAGTCAAAATTTTGCACAGCCCTATTCTGGACATACAGACCCCCACTGTGCTCCTGTTTCAAGGCAACAGACATAACATCCAACCCAATGTTTCTGTTCATTATCATCAAAAATAGTTTTGCTGAAATACTTGAATTTATGTCCTTGTCTTCTTTCATGTTAACCCTGAGTATCAAGGTATGCATGTAATTCAAACGTTTCTCCTCCATTCGCAACATGATTTCCTCATTTGATTCATTCACAAAGGCCACAATTGAACATTTCTGCATCATACATAATTTCCTTGGAAGCAATTGTGGCATCAAAAGTAATGAACTGTGGCCTTGCTGAATGAATCAGATCAGAGAAATAGGGGAAAGTCATGGAGGAGAAGAATTTATATTTATACACATGTACCATTGTAATCAACAATGGCTGGAAAGAAAAAGCACAAGAAATACACAGTGGTTTTAATGAGGTTTGTGAGTAGCGGACCTTTAACCACATTATAGGACAACTCCAGATTCTCTTAACCCAGCTTGGTGAAAGTGAACAAGAAGAACTCTTTAAAGAGACCTTTAATCAATATTACCCTTTGACAGCAGGAGCTTGAGCTCTGCCAAGACATTCTTACTGAAGTAAGCTCAGCATCAAAGTTCTAAATGATGCATAGGATTTCATGGCTAGCTCCTAGGTTTAAATGTTATGACTGATCAGTGACAGAAGAAATGCCTTTTCATTTCACTATGATAGCACAGGAAAGCCTCACATAGTGTGGAAAGAAACGGCCACTATTTTCTTTTTTTCTTTCTTTCTTTTTTCTTTTTACAGACATCCATCTAAGAAGTTTTCCCTCTACTGTGAAAATAGTTCAGTCTGAGTAATAAAGTGCCCAGTGCAGACTATACAAAAATCAGTTCAGCCTCCACATTTATTTGCCTGTAAGCACTGTTTTCATAATAAGGGCTGAAAAGTGGAATTTTGTTAAAAGGACAGTAGGGAAGTCCTAAAAGGTTTTATCTCCAGTGGAAGAAATGACAGAAAGGGAGCCCTCATATTGTGCAGGCATTTTAGCATTGAATTTTTCCTAACAAATGCTTTCCTGATTCTGGCCAGATGTTTGGTTGAAACTTGGCCCTTCCCAATGGAAGTAACTAAAACAAACTAAAACAGAAAATACGAGTGCCTCGATTAACATGGTGTAGGTTGCAAACCAAACTGGAGCAGAAATGTATCCTCTGATTACAGAGAGGGGGCATGACATATTTTTATAAGTATGTGGTGGGTGCAGATGGTGAACACCTAAGAAGAAGAGGACTTGTATACTGTAATTCAAGAAAGAATAGCTGGGAATAATGAGATTCAGTGGGACAAAGAGAAATGTAGGTTGACAACCAATAACAGTATTTTTGCTTTCTCTGTTGGACTATGTGATCATTTCCTAAGTGAAGTAGTAGACTCCCTGGGCATGTCCACACATACAAGCATGTGCATTTGCAGCAGCTCAAATAGAAGTTGTGCAAATTTGAGCTGGGGCATTTTGCCTCAGCGCACATGCCGGACATGCACTTTGTTGTGGAGCAATTTGTGCCACTTGGGGCAAAATAACCCTGCCTGACTCCTCTTGGATCTGCAGTCAGGGGAGAGCTGGCTCCAGCAGTATAAAAACCTGTCCTGGCCAGAAGTGCAGGGCTACTTGCCCTCAGGAGCTTCTGAGGTGGGGCTGATGCCTTGCCCGGTCTCATGGTGCTCCCCACTCTACCACCTGAGCGGGCTGGAGGACACCAGACCAGTCCTCTTTTCCACCGTTTATCACTGCTACCTCTACATGCTCATGCACTGCACTGTCCATCATGCTGCCCTTGCATCTTGCCCAGACAGCCAGTGGCTGGACCTGCTCAGTGAGGTTGTGGCTGGGGCACCCCAGTGGCTGAGTCTGTACTCCACCCTCATCCCACAAGCCACTAGGGATCTCAGCTGGCAGATCGTCCATGGAGCCATCACCATGGGTGTGTATGTGGCAAGCTTCATGGACACCCTGGTCTCCTGCCTCTTCTGCAGGCAGAGGGAGACGCTGGTGCACATGACCCTTGAGTGCACCAGGCTGCAGCCCCTCCAACTCCATCTCCACTTCCAGAGTCTCCAATAGGGTCTATTAGTTAGCCACATGGGCCTCAGGGCCCATGATAATTGGGTGATACAAATAGTCAGGAGCTTCTGAGGCCCAGCCACTTGGTATCTGGAAACACTAGCCCCCTTTGTCAGTTAGACTGCTGAAGCAGCATCCCAAATTCACTTTTTAAAATATCCCCAAATCCACATTCTTCCACAATTAGAACAAAAGAGAGAGAGTGTGTGTTTGTGTGTGTGGGGGTGAATCAATCAGATGGCCAATGTTTTATTCCTATATTTACAATGTTAATGAAATTTGGAGGTCTCCCAGTGTCTCTAGCATCATAATAAAATATGGTGTGCATGTGATGGGGGGATGTGGGGCTTGCAGGAGGGTGGGGGGATGTGGGTGGCTGTGTGGGTAGGTGTGGAGGGATGTGGGGGGATGTGAGTCAGTGTGTGGGTAGGTGTGAGGGCTGCTTAGGAGGGATGGGTCCCCTGCACGAACAATGCTTGCCCCTGGCAGCTGGGGGGCATGGCAGTGCTGGCAGTGGTGGGAACATGGCAGCAGCAGTAAGTGGGAAGCTCCCACAGATGCTGCCAGCGCTGTTGGTGGTGGGGGAAGGGGTGGCGAGTGCTGACTAGGGGTCAATGACCACCCGCAGATGCCACTGCAAGTGACAATAGTGGCCAGCTCCCAAGGCTGGAGATAAGCAGGAGAACAAGCAGGAGGCTGGAGACAAGCCCCTGGAAATGAGCTGGATACCTTCCCCTGCTCTCTCCTGTCTCCTGCTCCTTCTCTGCAACAGCCAGTGAGTGTGTGTGTGGTGGTGGTGGGGGGCTGGAAGAGCAAACAGGGACCTGGGAGAACAAAGTGTGGGGAGGAATGAATGGGGGGCAGGGGAAATGAATGGGGGATGGGGAAACAAACCAGGGGTGGGGGGAACGAATGGGGAGTTAGAGAAAGGAACAGGGCTGGGTGGGTCCTCCCCCAAGGTCCCCTCTCCCTTCCTCCAGTCCCGCAACCCCCTAATTTCCTGGCAGAAGCTGGCTCCAGGTCCTTGTAGGGCAGGCAGTGTGCTTCAGGACTGGGTAACAGGCAAGATACCAGAGCATCTCTGTGGGGGACTAAGACGCCGGTTGCCTATGTGTGGCTGATCCATTCCCCCTCCCCCCGGGTATTGTTTGACCCCTGGATATCTAGGGGTCTAATTTTGATCCTGCTCTGAAAATTTGCAGTGTGGTGAATTTTTTTTTGTTCCTGCATGTGCCTCTTGCAATGTCTCAAAGGGGTTTGAGACATTGCAAGAGGCATGTGTGGGCTCATCTGGACACACCCCCTGTGTCTTAGTGCATAGAAAAACTAGCTGTATCCATATAGCACATTTTCTGGTATAGAACATAACTTGCATGAGATGATATGGTGGTTCTTTTCCATCTTTATTTCTCTTTTGCTCTGGCTCTATAAGAATGTGTGTGGCAGAGTTTTGTTTATGTGTGGGGCCTATGGTAAGAGGGGTGTTTGTTTGAATTACTCAAAGCAGAAAAGATCAATGTTTAAAATCAAACATCTGGGTATGGCCAAGATGACATTTCCTAACAGAAGACTCAGAGTTAAAGGTATATATTTATAAATACTGGGGAAAATGGGACATGTAGATCTAGCCGTATTAGATATTTATGAAGTGTCAAGGTTTTATTTGGACAGAAATTTGGTAATTATCAACACTACTGCCATCTATTTAAGTTTGAAAGTAAATCAATAACAAATTGGAATGCCATTTATTTAGTGACCACTTTGCTGCTGCCGAACATGCCAGCTGAGTGTAGCAAAACACACCTCCAGAACAGCTGCACATACCAGATAGGTCGCACATATTCTGTTCCCATTTCAGTGGCTTGTAGACAAACTATGCTTCAGTACAGGATACAGCCAGAGGGGTTCTCCAGCTGGGCAGATACCATCCAGCATGATACATAAGGGTCAGCTGTTGCCCCTACTGGCAGTCACATGGTGAAATACCTGTGTAGTGTTGTAACCAGAAAGGACAATTGGAAATAATAATAAATTGCGATAAAGAAATTACATACCATAAAAACAGAAGCAAAATAAGTGAACCAGAATTCTCTATTACTCATCTGTACTCAGTGATATGAATTAATCACACTTACTGGGAGAAAGGACTGGAGAGGGGGAAAAATTGAAGCCTTAAACAGGATAAGTGGTTAGGACTAGATTCTGCTCAGGCATTTTATTTGTGTAGGTGGTAGGGAGAGAGTGCTTATCATGTGGTCTGTGTAAGTCCTAGCCAGGATTTAAGTTATTCTGCTTAGGAGAGTGTAAAAACTTCCTCTGCTCTCTTATGTATGCTCAGTATCCCAAAGAAGTGGAGAAAGGGAAAAATGGTTCAATCCTCCTGCACTGGTCAACTGCTCTGTCACACAAGGAGATGGCAGTAACCTCAGTATACAACCCCTTCCTATGGACTTTTCCAAAAGCGCACAGCATAAGCCCTTAAGATATCTGTCTTTCTGTTTACAGATGCATACAGGTTTGATCTAGTGGTGTGCTGTAGGCATTTACATGGGTATAACTTTTACTGTGTGAATAATTATTTAGATTAAAGCTGGGGGCAAAGACATAAAGCAGACTCAGTAATCTAGACCAGGATCAGGATCCAAACTTTGTGGTCGGCTTGCTACCTCAATGTGTTCAGCTAGAACTCAAGAAGTTGTTCCTCTTGGAAATGTATGGATTTTATGAACTGCATCCAAAGGTGAATTCTGCATTTCAGTTCGATCCCTACTAGATTTGTGTATAGCAGAGATTTAAAGGAAGGCAGTATATTTAAAAATAATTCCATGTTAACTTCCACAAGAAAAGAAATAGTATGAACTACTAGTTAGAAGGAAAAATAGTAGGGCTGTGTGAAGCTTTGGTCCCTGATTCGATTTGGCAGAGATTCGTACCAATTCAGGGGCAAAATCTCCAAATCTGAATTGAATCAGAGAACCCTTTAATCTCGCTGAATTGAATCGGAACCCTCTGAATCAATTTGGAGAGATTCGGAAAGATTCAGCAATTCAGATATAGACACAGCTTTAAATGTTTGTTCTACATACCTATGGGTAGCAGGCAGCTCATGAATGCTGTGATGCTAGGGTGCATGGAGTGTCCCACAGAAGCATGGAGGGCTCCCCAGCACATTTGGCAGCACACCCAGAAGTGGATGAGAAGCCCCCCTGTACTCCCCCAGATCAGTGACTGGTGACTCCTGGGTCTGGGGGGGGGCACCCAGGGTCTCCCCTGTGTTACCAGATTTGCCTGCTACTTTGGGGTGTGCTCATTTATTAGGGCTAGGATCTTGGTAATTCTATCAACGTGCTGCTTGTGTTACTTGTGTTTCTATACAGAGCTGTATCTCTCCCTTCTTCAAGCCCTCACCCCCAATGGAGCTATCTTGCAGGATTCAGTTCAGTGGGTCTGGGTTCCTCCAGTCCCCAAATCAGTCATACACACAAACACACACAGATTAACGTGACACGCCTGACCTGGCTGGGTTGAT
>NW_017728948.1:79296845-79303420 GCF_001723895.1 Crocodylus porosus
TTTCTGTTTAGGTGGGGGGGGGGCGATTCTTTGTGAGTCAGACAGTCTGTGTCCTGTTTCAGGGGTCCCCAAGAACATGGAGCTGACAGGTAACACCTGTGGCCAATTGCCAACCTGGGGGGTGGGGTATAGGTGGGCCATGCACTCCCCTGTGGACCCAGAAGTGGACTGGAAGTACATCCAGTCCACTTCTGGGTTCTTAGCCAAGCATGTGGGGGGCCCCCAAGCTTCTGTGAGATGCTCCATCTGCACCAGCATTGCAGCATTCATGAGCTGTACCTGGTACCTTGAGGTATGTAGAAAAAACATTTAAAGCTGTGTCTGAATCGCTGATTCTCCTAATCAGCATTGAATCTTCAGGTGCGGATTCAGCTGAATCGAATCAGGGACAGTGATCTGAATTAGCAAATTGATCACTGTCTCTGATCTGGGCTGGATTTGAATCCAAATTGAATAGGGCCTGCTTTGCACACCCCTAAAAAATAGGTTAAAATAAAATTCATCTTCATTCAGTGGACACAATTCTCATGGTTGATGCAACTGTTGATTTGGTTCCGACCACATGAACTACCCACTCTTCAAAATAGATGGCCTACATTATATTCTGCATTGTGGATAGTGGTTCTTGTATGCTGGATACAAAACATCACTTTAGCTATGTGTACATAGCTAAAATGGTGTTTGTATTTTTGATACACTTATATTTATTCAACATCAGAGATGAAAGTCTGTCTAATAACCTGCTTGAAAAACTTTCTTGGGGAGGTTTAGCAGTTCTATGATGTGTCTACCTAGCAGTGACAAAAACTGGATACTAATAGCAACAGTTCATAAGCCTTTTTCTGTGGGCAGGGGGGAGATCCTATATAAGCATAGCAAAATGTTTCCTATTTTTTTTAATGGAAAGTCACATATCAAAGGGATCATTTTTTAATTAGTTTAAACTCTCTTTTTGAAGGCCATTAACTCTTTTTTTGAAGGCCGCAAATCAATAAATAACTTGTCATTCTTATTATGGTATTACCATTATTGGCATTACCAATTTTGTCTATTAAATTGTATGTTTTCTAAAAATTGTGCAACAACCAGAGCTTTGGAGTGGTGATTATATCAGTTTAAATACATACATATAGAAGTACATCTTTTTGTCCTTTCTGAAAGGAGATGAGTTGCAAAAGTAAGCACTAGAACCAGTTTTTGTGCTATTGTGTCCATAGTGATTAATGTTGGAGTCCTTTCTGGATAGAGGAAATAGTTCCACCTTGTCTGTTATTGTTGGTTGGAAAATGGTCAGAGCCAAATACTTCAGGGAAAGTGCATGAAAACTAACAGGGAAAATTAACTTCTTCTAATTCCAAATAATTGTTAGACATCTTCTGCCTTGAAAGATGAGGGTATACATGCTGTATAAAACATTGTATCCTAGGTGTAATGATGTTAGTTATGTAAATGTCAAATCCTATGAAGTTCAGTAACATCTCATGACAACGTATTCCACAGGTTATGTGTTGTTTTCATTGCCTATAAACTCTTCTTTTGCCTTTGGAGTCCATTGTTTGTGCTTTTTTCTAGGTTCCTGAGACAGTTAATAAACTCTAACTTTACCCATGGGTTCAATCTTACATTTTTATTGAGTGAAGACTCCCAAAAACTTTAATGAGAATTTTGGCTCACTGAGGAGTACATGATCAGGCTTCCTGCCATTAAAGTACCAATGAGATGGTCAGTTAATTCCAACCTTAGTGTAGATTAACAGTCCGTCTGTTTGGAAGAGGACTGGGTGAATGATTCCCTCCTTTTCCAATGTTGTTGTGTCTTAGCAGTGTGTAACATCTAGCACAATATGAAAATACAAATAGTTCTACAGCTAATAAACCATTCACTTGAAAATGAATGAAAAATAAATATTCCCCTGTTATTCAGGCAGGATATGTTCTGGACCTGTATTTTCAATGACCTACAAGGTTTTAAGAGAAGAGCTTCCAGAATTTTATTGGCATTGCTACTATAAGACAAACTTTCCTTTCTCTTTTCCCCAGCCTGGGGGTCAGCTTTAAAGAGAGCATTAAGTGAATGGCTAATGGAATTAAGGGTATAATAATAGAAGGATATAGTGAGACAATTGTATTAACAAGAAATAAATCATGTTGAGTGTAAGGTAAGTGTTTTTTAATTGATTGATGGGAAGGATGCTCCATAGGTTTTTTGAGGACTAACAGCCATTTACCTCCCCATCTACAGTAAAAAGCCAAAGGGAAAAAGAGATAAGAAAATTATGCAGCGGGGAGATAAATTATTCAGAGAAGATGGCCATTTGCGCTGACATTACTAATGTGAAAAAGCATTAAATCTTTGACACTAGCAGCATTCCTTGGAGGTTGCGAGTATTAGAGATGAAAGCTGGAACGCTATCTCAACTTCATCGTGTGCCTAAGTGGCATCCAAGGTGATTTAGTAAATAGACTTGGCAAGTACCGTGGGTTCGAAATTCAATTCTCAATGTTGAATTTTTGAACCTGGTGACTCCTTCTTTAAAACAGTTTTTAGGTACTACATATTAGACTAGGGGCAGGCAATTATTTCAGGTGGAGGGCCGCTTACTGAGTTTTGGCAAGCTGTTGAGGGCCACACTGGTAGCCCTGCCCCTTGACAGGTGCCCCACCCCCTGGTCACCATCTTGTGACTGGAAGCCCTGCCCTGCAACCCCTGACCTTTGCCACCAGAAGTCCCTCCCCTTGCCCCCCAAAATGCTCCTTTCAACAAGCATTTTTGCCATCTTGGAACCAGAAAAATACCAAATTATATTCTAAAAATTGAACATCTACAACATTCATTAATTTGATTTCAAAAAATATTTTTGTCCTGAATTACATGTGTTTGTGTAGTGTACATAGAGGTGATTGCACAATAGCTTAAAATGATGTCTTACTTTTGTATATTGTGGGGGTGGGGGACATTGGGATAGGTTTGTGGGGGGCTGTTACTGTGTGGATACATGGGGTGTGGGGGAAGGTGGGGGTGTGACTGTGAAGTGAGGGAGCATGTGGGTGTGTATGTGAATATGTGGGGTGTGGGTGGGTATGGGGTTTGTGGGGGTATGGTGGCTGCAGTGTGTGAGGGGCTGTAGGGATGTATAGCAGTATGGGGGTGTGTGGGTACATGTGTATGGTGGGGTGTGCATTTGAGACTCTCCCTATGAACACACACACACTCTCCCTCCCTGCACACACAGACACACAGACTCTCCCTCCCCCTCACATACAGTCTCTGTTTCTCTTGCATACACATTCTCTCTCTCTCTCTCTCTCTTTCTCTCTGTCTCTCTCATACACACACACACACACACACACACACACACACAGAGTCTCTCCCTCCTTCATTGCTTTCTGTCTGTCTCTTCCCCCCTCCCTCATTGCATGGATGGACACACACACATCCCGTCCTGCTCCTGGCCCTGGGGTACCGGCATGGCCCCATGTTCCCATGATCCAGCTGCAGCCACATGGTGCTGGAGCAGCCTGAAAGCTGCAACAGGTAGAGAGAGACCTTTGGGATGGTGGGGTGGAGGTGCGGGGGGGGCAAGGTGGGGTGAGGTGGAATGGGGATGGTCTGGCCTTGTTGCTGGCTCCTGCCAGCTCTCCCTGGGTCCCACTGCCTCTGGCTCCTGTCATCTGTCATCCCACAGCCCATATTTTGTCCACCCCTGTGTTAGAGCTTGGGGAAGATATGTCACCAATATGAAGGCTAATGACATGTGGAGATAAGTATGTATTTTAAATGTGAAATTTTAGTATTGACTGATATTGGTTTTGTGTATGTCTATGTACAAATACATATACAAATCTGATCTCCTGGTATCAAATTTTGGTGCCACACCACAAATTTGCAGTGCAGCAAATGGTTGCATGGGCACTGCATGTGGTTTGTGGCATCAAAAACCACATGTACATGCTTGTCTGGTTGCACCCTAAAAGTGCACATATAAAAGTCAGTGAATCCCTCTGAATGGAAAATCCTAGCTCAGTTTTACTGATGATGTTGCTAATGTTCCACTACGGTATGTCTACACAGTAAACTTAACAATGTTAAGCATCAGTGGCATCAAGCATGCCACTCTCTTCTGGATGGGCTGCATCCTAAACTGCTAGCTCTGTCCACACAATGCTTTGGGATAGCTAATTAGTACTGCGAGTGACTATTTCAGTTAGCCTGCCCACAGCTAATTATCTCAGCTGTATCACTGCTATGTAGGAGCAGCATCTACATGAAATACTGAGTGTGCAGTAGTCTGATACTACTGCATAGTAGTGTTGCATAACAAAAACTGTGATGCACTGCTACTCCACAGTTGTATTAGGCTACTTCACAGTAGTATCACAAAAAAAGCATTCATCGGTGCTGCTGCACAGTAACTCAGGTTACTACACAGTCATTTAGTACTTTTTTGTCTAGATGTGGCCAGTATCTAGTTTAAGAAGCAGCCCATATGGACAGTGCAGTGTGGCTGAGAATGCTGCTGTCTGGAATGGTAAGTTAACCATTTTTAGACCCGGCTCACATTGCTGTCTCAGCTTATGCAATTGTATATAATTTTTGCAGTTAGAGTAATGGAACATATTTTTTCTACAGTCTGAGAGGCATATTTGTGCCTCCACTGCTGTAAGATATGGTCTCAATGTAAGAAAATATGCTGGAAAACTCTTTGAAGGGTGAAATGCAAATTGAAATGTATGTCTATATTTATCTATATAATTAATCTAACAATTGAGAGGCAGTTTGTCTCAGTATACAGACAAGCTCACCATTTAAGAATGTCAAGCATTTTCCAGAGTTCATTCATAGTGTATTTATACACATTGCTACAAATGCAATCTTTAAGTAAAAGAAAAACACCTAATGCACAAAATATAGGTAGTACCTGTGAAGAGGACAACAAAACAGAACAACACTAATTAGGAATGACAGCTTGGCACATGTAATGCTTAACTTTAGAATGACAGACTGTCCCAGCCACCAGCGGATGGTTTGGGATTGAGAGTGTGGTCCAGAGTAGAAAGGTAAGAAAGGTTTATTAACTTAACAAAAACACAACTACGCTTAGTAATAATAAGATAGATAATAACAGACAGTAATAATTTGCATCAGCAATTTATTGGCAGTCCCCTCTGATGCCTGATGTATGACAAGTTTCTCTTTCCACAAAGCTCAACGAAGTCAAGCATCCCCAATCAGCGCTGTCCGAGGGGTACTGGGAAGGACCTGGTATTCAGTCCTTGGGCTCCTCGAGATCCACGGGCCCACTGAATCCAGACCAGCAACTAATCTGTAGCTCCTTTCACAGAGCTGTATCTTCCTTCTAAATGATTTCTGGATGTGCCAGCCAATTTATAACTTCTTAGCTATGCTGATAACTTAGAGCCATTTAGATGCTTTTTACTTCAACTGGCCTTAAACTGGCCAATAGCAGGACAAGCCTTGCATTTTTCTGATAAGGTTAATTTTTACTACATCACAGGGCCTACTACCACTACTTCTATAAGGCTTTGCTAAATTTACTAGGCCTCATAATACATACAAGGCCTCACTACATCTTAGACTTTAATTAGGTTCTTAGCAACAACATATAGCTTAATATCTGAACAAATGACAGAAAAACACTTGGTCTAATTTTCATAGAGCCTTCAGCAAGTACCTTTATCACACAGACATAATTTTCAGCTGTTGCAATAGACAATCTGATTTTCAGAGGTTTTGATCACTTGGATTTTGCATTCCCTAAGGCCCCAGTCTTCTGAAGGTTTTCCCATGTTATGTGAGTAGTCCCACTGAAGTCATTTGAAAAGTTAAGCATATACATAAATCTTAGCAGGATTGGGACTTTAAATTAGAGCTTTCAGCTTCAGTGAAAATCAGGCCCAGAATATATATTATAATATGGCATGTATTCTAGGAGGGCCAGTTGTGACCCATCCTTGCTTTTTCACAGGAAAAAAGTATCCTTGGGGAAAGTGTTGTGATTCAGGTAAGGAAGGAGGATGGAAAGGTGATATTTTTGAGACTTCTAAAAGTTTAGAATAAGTATGTTTCTAATTATATTTAAGAACAAGTGATTACTTTTTGGAATGCAAACAA
Organism: Crocodylus porosus; assembly: GCF_001723895.1. Taxonomy (NCBI): domain Eukaryota; kingdom Metazoa; phylum Chordata; order Crocodylia; family Crocodylidae; genus Crocodylus; species Crocodylus porosus. The sequence continues at coordinate 79,302,978 of NW_017728948.1, forward strand.
AGAAACCAGCCACTGTATGTTGTGATTTAGAGCAGCTGCTAGGCTGCTTCAAATTGCACTGGTCATAGGCACTGACTTCTATCTTTGTTGGGGGGGAGAGGGAGGGCCTAAGATGAAGGACATGTGGAAAGTTTTACACGTTTCAGGTTACAGCCCTCTTCTCAAGGGGGGCCAGGGCCCTTGGGTCCCCATGTACTAGGCACCCCTGGCACCAGTAGTAGGTGATATATCAATGAATTATAGGGCTGTGGTAGCCCTATAATTGGCTTTGGTAGCTGATTAGATTCAGAAGAGATTCAGCCCAATTCAGTGGCCGAATCTCCAAATCTGAGTTGAATCAGGAGACCCATAATCTCTCTGAATTAAGTTCATAGATTTCATAGACATTAGGGCTGGAAGGGACCTTGGGAGATCATCGAGTCCAGCCCCCTGCCCAAAGGGCA
>NW_017728948.1:79303700-79314790 GCF_001723895.1 Crocodylus porosus
GGCAAGCATTTGGTAGTGCTGGTGGGTGCAGCTGGGGGAGCAGCTGGATGAGCCCCAGCTTGAACTAGCAACCCTGGGAGAAGTTGCGGCTCCCCCGGCTGTTCCCCCTCCCCCCACTAGGGTGAGGCAGGCAGTGCTGGCAGCCCTGGGAGAAGCCTTGGGGGCTGGGGAGAATGATTGGGGAGATGGGGAAATGACTGGGAGCTGGGGGGATTGAACCAGAAGCTGGTGGGAATGATCGGGGGCTGTGGGATTGAACAGGGGCTTCCCCCCAGCTTTGGCTTGATTCCCCAGTTTCCAGTTTGATCCCCCTGCTCCCAATCATTCCCCTAGGTCCCCGATCATTCCTTCAAGCCCCCACAGCTTCTCCCAGGGCTGCTAGGATTGACTGCCTTGACCCAGCAGGGGGGCACCTATGAGAGTGGGTAGACGAGCCCACTCCCATAGGTGCTGGCAGCCCCAAGAGAAGCTGTGGGGACTGGAGGGAATGATTTGGGGCTGGGGGAATGAACAGGGGATTCTCCCAAGCTCCCGGTTTGATTCCCCAGCTCCTGGTTCATTCCTCCAGCTCCCTGATCATTCCCCCCAGCCCCTGTGGCTTCTCCAAGGGCTTCCAGCATTGCCTGGCTTGCTCTGCCAGGGGGAGCAGCCAGATGAGTCACACCTTCTCCTGGGGCTGTAGGCTCAAGCCAGGGCTCATCTGGCTGCTCTCCCAGCAGCTCTTGCTGGCACTGTCTCACTGTATAGTCTATGGCTGAATAAGATTCAGTGCTGAATATCTTCGTATTTGAATTCAGCCAAATTGAATCAGGACAGTGATTCGAATCACTGAATTGAATCACTGTCCCTCTGAATCACCGAATCCGAAGCGAATACTTTCCGCTTCGCACAGACCTAATGAATTACTGACAGAGTAGCAGTCTGTTCTGGCATAAGCCCAGTGTTCTCAGTTTTAGATGTAAGGGGCAGTAGTTTGGGCAGTATTTAGGTTACAGTCTGTAAGAATGTGTCTATTGGGCATATTATTATTTCACTCTTTTCCTTAGAGGTGTCACCTGGGAGCCCCTGTTGTGGACCAGGCCCCCACTGTGCAGAGTGCTTCACAAACACAGAATAAAATGCCTGAAGATTGTAGTCTCTTTGCATCAAAGAGATGCCATACATTGTAGACTTCAAACCTTCCTCATTCAGGATAATTTACAAATAAAGGACTGGGTCTTCATTTCATTTAGATCAGTGCATAGACTCTGGGTTTTAATAGATCGAAGGGACTTTATCATATGTGAGGATCTGGCATATATCTGTTTAACATGTGCATGTGTTCCCTCAAGGCTCAAAAAGGGATGGGGATAAAGTGCTGGATGTTGTACTGAAAATGATCTTAAGATGCAGCAAGGGAAGTTTAGGTTAGATAGTAGGAAACACTTTCTCACTAGGAGGGTAGTAAAGGACTGGAACAGATGAGCTAGAGAGGTTGTAGAATCTCCATCCTTGGAGGTTTTTAAGACCTGGCTAGACAAAGCCTTGGCTAGGATGATCTAGTTGGGGGTGTCTTGGACAGGCATAAAGAAAAATCACTTTACAATGTAATAAATAGGGATACATTCCAAGACCTCGACTGTACTGACCCCCAGATGCATTTCTACCTCTTTTACAAGACCATTTTGGTACTCACCAACAGTAGACAGCAGCAGACATGCAAGCACATGCACCAGCTGCCCTGAGCAGTGGCTGTGGGTGCTGCTGCTAGGTGGCTTCGTGGCTCACAGCTCCTGGGGTGTTGCACTGACTGGGCCAGACCGGGCCAGGCAGGGGCTGGCGCTGCAGAGAATCTGGGCACAGGGCTGTCCCTGGGCTGGGAGCTTCACAGTGGTGCTGCACAGTGGTGCTGCCCTTATGCCACCCTTATGTAGCGCTGGCATGGGGGTGGGGGAGCCCAGGCTCTGATTGTCCCACCACCTGACTCAGCCCCCCCAAATAATATTTTCTTCCTCTGCCTATGGGGTCACTCCCACAGTGCACTGCACAAAGCAGTTGACTGCAGACTTCCACCACACCAATGGCATAAGAGTGAATTTACCTTGCACATAATTAATTTTTTATATAAGAAGGTTCATTGCATAAGAGCAAATTCGCACATATAGAACCTGCATACAACAAGGGAAACCTGTAGTACTAACCAGTCCTAGCGCTATAGTATATTAGCCCTTGAAGCTGGAGAGAAACAAATATGACACCCCACAATCCTATATTTTATTAGCCATTAAAGCTGGGTATGTTATTTCAGTAGGTCCTTTATTTGATGCCAGTGACATTTTTGGGCAGCTGATTTTGGGTTAAATATAGTGAGTGGTTCTGGCCAAAAAAGTATTCCAAAAATGTTAAAATGGTTTATTTTGGCATTTTCAAAGTGAGTGTTTCACATTTAGGGCCAGATTTGCTCAATTCATGAAAAAAAAAAAAGAGAACAAGGAGGTGGTGGTGGTGCCCTCATCCTCACAGTCTGTCATCCAGTCAATAGGGCTCTTACTCTGGTCTGCTTGATTTGAAAAGGTGTAAACAGAAGTTCCACCTCAATTATTTCTTGACACTCAAAAAACAATGAAAATGAAGAGCTGGCGTTTTCTGGGATGCCATGAGTCTAAAAAGGTTCAGAACCACTGCTCTAGTGGAATCCTGCAGTCAGTCACTAAATTGTCAGCAGCAGATCATACCATTTCTGACCATATTGTAGTCTCATTTGCTGTAAATTAATTTACCTTTGCCATTAACTACAGGTGCTATGTGGTCAATTCAATTTTGTCCATTAAAGACAATAACCCCAGCCAAACTCTCTGATGCTATTCTTAGTTTGTCCCATGGGACTACTCTCCTTACATCTCTTGAGGAACTGGTAAATTTATACTATCATTTCTTGTCTAATATTCTTGATTTGTTGGCTCTCTTTCAGTACTCGCACAGTTAATTCTAAGTGCAGGGATCCTTTCTGAGCGTAATGATCTCAGGCGTATGAAGGCTTTCAGGGGAAAAGGTGGAACAAGTTGAACTGGAATGCTTCTATATTATGGTTACCTTACCCAGGTTGGAATGTACTGTGTACTCTCCTGAGGAAAAGTAGGTAGAATAGTCTGCTTATTAGATGATCAAAGCTATGTCAAAGACCTTTTCCCCCAACGTCCTAGAGTTTAAATTTTTGACAACAGGTATAAAAGATTTTTTTGGAGAGAAATGCAGTGAATTAAACTAAACTGTTGATATTTCTGAAACTGGACTGAATACAAATGGAAATTTTGCTATTTTTCTTCTTTCAAACTATAAATTCATATAGTCTCTGAATTAAATTAGAACCTGCCAAAACAGAACAAGTGGAAGCTGATTCATGTGTTCAAGTGCTGCTGACGCTACAAGGCACTTTCTCCCTGACACTAATTTCTGTTCAAAAGAAGACTGTAATTATGGCAAATGCCACAAGGTGGCACTCTTCTGAACCAATGACAGAGCAAATTCTCAGTGTTCATCTTTCCTTTGCCACAGCCCATTTCTGACAGGGAACCTGCAGGTAATACCAGTGAATGCATGTGCCATTTTCTGGTCTCACAGAAGTGGCAAAAAGCAGCTTCAGAATTCTTTTATCTAGATGTTTATATGACCATGAGACCTTTAGAAAGCAGGGTAGATGCAAACGTTTATAGGCTAAGTAAGATATTTTAGATAGATAGATATATAGATAGATAGATTAACTCTACGTATGCTTGAGGTGAAAGAAAAACTGTGGGCTGCTCACATCACCCAGCACCATTTTTGTGGTCTTTTCACAGCAAGCCCCTCTCCCCCGCTCCCCCCAGTGACATCTCCCCCACTGCTGATTGGTGGAGAGGGCTGCTCTTCCAGCAGCCCCACCTCAACATCACTGACTGATGAAGAAGGGTAGGGCTCTATGAAAGACTACCCTCTCGGCCAATCAGTGGTGGAGGAGCCACCATCTTGGCTGTTCCCGCTAGTGCTGGTGGCTTCCCACTGGCTCCCACTGGGGAGTCAGCATTTTATTTTTAATAAGTTTTTTTTTAATTCTGTGCAAAATCACAGAAATCACCTTTTTTAGTAGTTTTCATGGAAATTGTGAAACCATAATTTGAGTAGGTCCATTTCTATTGTCAGGGGTCTCCTGTAGCCTATGAGAACATTGCGAAGTACTCCAGGCAATTGGAAAGTAAACGGATTACTACTGCTTAAATGTTAAAGGGCTCAAGAACTTGGGTTCATATATATACATGCAGAGTGGTGATGCATAGGGGGTGCATGTACACCCCTGAGAGCACTAGTGGACCCTCTAACAGGTCACGCTCCCCGCTTAGGCAGTGGGCAGGGGGGTCAGATGAGCTCTGTGAGTGCCGGCTGGGGAGTGGAAGCGCCAAATGGAGCATTGTGGCCGCTTCTGGGAGTGCTGTGGCTGCTTCCCAGTCGGTGAGTTTTGCCACGGGAGACTCCCCCTGGTTGGTCAGTGAGATGCAGTCATTAGAATCTGATTGGTTTTTGTAGTTATTCAATAAATAGCAATGATATAAATGATTTAATAGATTTCATAGATGTTTAGGGCTGGAAGGGACCTCAGTATACCATCCAGTAGAACATCGAGTCTGATCCCCCTGCCCTGGGCAGGAAAGACTGCTGGGTTCAGGTGATCCCAGCCAGTAGGGCAATGTGAAATGTTTCTGACTGTTTCATTTTGACACTGTTTTGACTAGTTTTGAGCTCAAAACAGCAAAATCAAAATGAAATGAAGGGCTTCAAAACAGCCTCAAAATGAAACAAGGGCAGTCAAAACGTTTCAAAATGTTTTGAGTTTTGAATCTGAAGCTAGGCTTGCCTGCAGGGAAACAGAAAGTAAGGAGAGGGAGGGAGAAGTGGGGGAAAGACACAGTGAAGGCATGTCTTATCACTCATGCTGGAGAAGAAGATCCTGCAGGAGAGGAAAGAAGGGCTCTGTGACAGTTCGGCTTCTTGAGATGCTGATGGTGCTACTGTGCTGCTTACTAAGTTATTGCCTGTTGTTATTTAAAGTGGTGGACTGGACTGAGGCTGTAGGGGTGGAGGAGACCTTATTGGGGCACACTACCATGTCATGTAGAGGCCCCAGTGCCAGTGAGGGCATGCCTTAACACACATACAGTCATACATACTATGAATTTTGCTTGTCAGCAGCTTAAGATGTAGTTTTCCAGAAACCCCTGCACTTATCTCCTTGAAACATGGCAGGCTTTATGGCCTCAGAAGGGGCTATGATCCCTGCAAATTTCATCCAAATTAGGCAAGAAATGCAAAGTTATAGGCAGTTTTGTGCTTCCCCATTATAGCCTATGGGTGAAACAGCGAAACAGTTTGACGAAACTAAACGGAAGAGGGGTTTTGAAATGAAATGAAATTCAAAACGAAACACTGTCCCATTGAAATGGTCAAACAGAAGTAAAAACAAAATGGTGCTGTTTTGCACAGCCCTACGAGCCAGGTGCTTGTCCAGTCTCCTCTTAAAGACCTCTGTGACAGGACAGGAACTCGGGGTTGCCCTACTCCCCCTTAGTTACCCTCTCCATCACGCCAAGCTGCCTATCCAGACCTCGCAATCTCTTCTGCCACGTCTTTGGTCTTATTGTATTATAGGGAGGTTACCTTTAGTCTTCCTGGCCACAGTTCTCCTGTCCTATACTGGGCTCGTTTTCTGGAATGGGGTTCAGGTGCACCCCAGCCTTATGGGCTCTGCGTGGCTCCAATCACCCCAAGCCTCGTGGATGTACCGGACGTTCTTCAGTTTTATTGGATGCCTTCTTGTGGCCCACTCTCTCTCTGGGCTTCTCGCGGCCCACTCTCTCTCTCTGGGGCTTCTTGCACTGCCCACTCTCCAGGGCTTCTTGCATTGCCTGCTCTCCGGGGCTTCTCTCACTGCCTGCTCTCTGGGGTTTCTCGCATTGCCCTCTCTCCAGAGTTTCTCGCACTGCCCATGCTCTGAGGCTTCTTGCACTGCCCATGCTCTGGGGGCTGGGGCATCCACTCTGTCATGGTTCCCCTATGAGGCCGCCTCCATCCCCTTATAGCCTCACCTGGTCTTCCGGTGTACAACAGCAAACAAAGGACAAGCCCCCAGGCTATAACACAACTCTAAACCGCACAGCTAACCTCCTTCGAGTCACACTCCGTGGGTGCTCCATCCTTGACCAGCGTAACAAACTGCTCGTGTTCAGGCCTTTCCACCTTTCTTATTTTGGCAGCACTCTTCCTCCTTTGGTGGCCAGCAGAGACACCTCTTTCAAAACATTTTGACTGCCCTTGTTTCATTTCAATTTCATTTTGAGGCTGTTTCAAAGCCCTTTGTTTCATTTTGATTTTGTTGTTTTGAGTGTGAAGTGTGTCGAAACAGCATTGAAATGAAACAACCAGTGAAATTTCACACTGTCTAACACTCCACCTAGTCATTAAAGCATTGTGTTTATTTGATATTTATAATAAAGATCTAGATTTTACAGAAGACTTAAGGTTTCAGTAACTGCTATACTGGAACAGACCAGCTGTTGATTTAGTTCAGTATCTTGCCTCTAACACTAAATAATACCAGTTGCTTTATAGGAAGGTACAAGAAATACTACAGTAAGTAGTTATAGGTTAACCAGTGGCCAGGGATACTTTTACACTTTGTCTTCCATTTATTAAAGTTTGCCCTGTGCCCTGATATCTGAGGATTTATCTCTCTTCCAAAACATTATTTTCAAATATTTACTACATCATGGGGAATATTCTTGTTACCTGTATATATTTCCCAGTTTATTGTGAATTGTGAAGTTTTGGCTTCCACTTTGCAGCAATGAGGTCCTCCAGCCAATTGTGCACTGTGGAAATGCATATTTCTACATGTGTGTTAGGGTGTGTGAAGCTTTGGTCCCTGATTCGATTCAGTGAAGATTTGGCTTAATTTGGTGGCCAAATCTTCGAATTTGAATCAAATCAGAGGACCCTTTAATCTCTCAGAATCAAACTGGAACCCTCCAAATCGATTCAGAGAGATTCGGAAAGATTTGGCAATTTGGACATAGACACAGCTTTAAATGTTTTTTCTATACCTCTAGGTAGCAGGGGCTCGTGAATGCTGCAATGCTGGGGCTCAGCATAGAGTGCCCCACAGAAGTGTGGGGGCTTCCCAGTGTGCTCAGCAGCAGACCAGGAACTGGACCAGAAGTACTTCTGGTCCACTTCCGGGTCCGCTAGGGAGCCCCCCCACCCCCAATAGGACGCTCCATGTGGCCCAGCATCACAGCAATCATGAGGCATGCCTGATACCTCAAGATATTTAGAAAAAACATTTAAATCTGTGTCTATGTCTGAATCGCTGATTTTCCAAATCAATATAGAATCTTCAGATTCAGATGCAGCTGAATTGAATCAGGGACAGTGATCTGAATCAACTAATTGAATCAGTGTGCCTGATTCAGGCCAAATCGAAATTGAATAGGGCCCACTTTGCACACCCCTAGTGTATGTTTGGATTTTGCTGCTTTCCATTTTTTCCATTGCTTTCCCCTGATTTCAACACAATGTTATTCCTGCCATTCTCTGTACTATTTATTATATTGTATGCCTTGACTTTGCTCTCTCTCTTGTCTTCGCTTTAAGGTAAACAGCTCAAATCATTACAATGTCTTCAGATGAATTTTTTCCATGAGCCTAATCATTCTTTTTATTAGTCTCTACAGACCTTCTTTTTTGCCACTGTAATATAATGATGCATTGTGCTTTAAAATAATTGAACTATTTCATCTGAGAGGTAACTGAATTTTAGTTGCATATGTTGATCTCTTTGCATAATCTATTTCTTAGTTCAGAAGGTCTATAATGTGCTTTGGGGCCCTTTACAATGAAATGTGTATGATCATTGTATTTCAGTTTTGGCTGGGTTTTTTGTTTTTTTTACAATATTAACCAGATAAACTTTAAAAGCTTCGGAGTCTTTTTGACTATACTTATTTATATTTATTTAGTAGGTATCTGCGAATGGTTTAGATATAGTGTCAGGTTTATTAAAATGGAACTTTTGGCCATGAATTTGTGTTCTTCTAAAATGTTATTTGCAAGCTGACTAAAGTTTATTTGAAGAAAGATGTGTGTGTGTACGTGTGTGCATGCATGCATGCACACAAGTGCACAAACATATATACTGCATGTATGGAGACATTTTGCTGAGTAAAGGTTTCACACAGTTTATTTTGTGTTAACTCATGATGACATTGCTGAAATGGCAGGGACTAGCTTAGCTCAGCTGAGCAACTGCAGAAGCATCAAGGAATAGGCTATATCGAGGCAGAATTATCTGTCAGCCTTGCAGAAGAAGCAGGAATGCCTAGAAACTCTCTCGAGTGCACAGGTTTACATAGATTAGAGATCATGAAAGAACCAGGTGGCATGTAAACAGTAGCAAACAGAAATGTATACTCTTGACAACTTGGTGTAAGCCCTGAATAGCGGTGAACTGGTTAGTGAAATTTGACCAGAGTTTTTCTAAGCCCTTTCATGCTCCTGTTTAGTATACGAAACTGTTGCAGTGCTGGGCAAGCTTCCACCTTCTGAGCTGATATCAGGTTGGCTGTGATAGACCCAAACTTTGGATTCTATGTGCTTTTAAGCTTCCAGAGTTTGAGCGGCATCCAGACACTGACTTTTAAGTTGCATCTTTCAGGAACACTCCTGGGCTGCAGATTCCAATTTTGGTAGCCTGATTGGGATGTGGGCCACTTAGAGGCCTCCTCCAGGCTTTTCCAATAGACCATGGTTGTATGTACTCTGATAGAATGTTTCCCCTTCAAGCACCTCACAGCAGGTAAAGCAAGTCAAAATACACTGATTTTATATAGGAACTTCTAAACAACTAACACCTTATATATCAGAACATAGAAAATTTATGGAAAAAGTCTGTGTGTGCGCGCGCGCATGTTCGTGTGCATGCATGCATGCAAGTGCCTACATACAAGACCCAAGCTCACTGTTCTCATTTCTCCTTTGGGTCTTAGAGCATGCTTACACTGGTGTGGCATTTTGCACTGGCTGGGATACTCCTGACCTTGCCTGGCCCACCTGCTTCCATTTCCATACTCCAAACTCAAAAATAATACCAGTGAAACTTCTCAAGGACATCTCTCTGTGGGCATTCAAACGCATGCTGGAGACCAAGAATGGCTGCAGGAAGGATGCTGTAGAGTAATTTCACTGGCATATATTGGGGTTTGGAGTGTGCAAGTGGAAATGGTTGGATGAGGTGTGGTCAGGGGCATCCTGGCCATGGTTTGGTGCTGTAGTGGTGTGGACAATGTTCTCAGCATTCCTCCAGGAAGACCTGGTTCTTCCTGCCCAGCCTTCTCTTCAGGTTCTGGTCTTACTTTGTTGGTGAGATTTTCTTTTAACAGCACTCTCTTGTGATTCTCTCATTTCTGGGCCTTTTCCTGAGTTTTTCAATCTTCCAGTCATTCATAACTGTTGCAGTGGGTGAGAGTCATTGATGAGTCAGTAGATTTTGGCTCTTTGTGCTCTTCTTGGACTTGGATAACAACTACAGCTCTTGAGACCTGTGCCGTCTAGTTAAGCATCAGTGATGGCACTGATTACCTCTATCATCTGCTTTCCTGTAGAGGGGTAACCACTGGCATGCGGGAGCACATGCACGCCCTGAGCATGGAAGCACACCCCCTATAAAAAGGCGCCACCTGCAGGTGGTCATGTCTTGCCACTGACCCTCTCCCCCGCCTCCAACACTGCCAGCAGCACCTGTGGGTGGTCAGTGATTGCTGTTGGCTTCTGCAAACACTGCCAGCAGCATCTGTGGGTGGTTGCTAACCCCTGGTCAGTGCTCCCCCCCAACGTGACAGTGCTGGTGGCATCTGTGGGAGCTCCCCTCTGACCACCGCCGCACTCCCACTGCTGCTGTGCACCCCCAGCTGCTGGGGGCACACGTTGTTCATGCCATAACTCTCCTTTGCCATTAATTCTTTGTATCCCTGTTACAGGTATCATGGTACTAAATCAAATAAAGATTTGTACATAAAATTTTTATTAAAAATAAGATCTCACCCAGGAGCTAGGAGCAGCGGGGAGAGGAAGGACACAGGCACACGTGTGTCTTACACACACGTGTGCCCCCTTACCTGACCCGGAGCGGAGACAAGAGCAGCAGAAGCAAACGGAGCAGTAGCAGGGGCAACAGCAGCTGATCCCCCTAAGGTAAGTGGGGCAGAGGGACCAACGCAGCTGAGCCAGATCCAGAGGGGAAGCCCCCTGGATCCCTCTTAGATGAGCCGGTAGGGAGCCGTGCTCCCAAGCACGCAAACAGACGCGATCTGTAATAGTGCGTCGGCATTTGCGCCGGCGTTAGCACCAGAGGGGGAGCAGGAGAGGCCCAGAGGCTGACTCGTGTTAGTGCGGGTCAGAGGACCTGAACTCAGCTAGAAACTCAGCGACTCCTACGATGTTGTCGACACAGATAGCTGCCAGGGCCCCTGCCGGGGGGGCGCGGCCTTCCCGGGGCTTGTCTGAGGCCTCCACCCAGACAGAGCCCACGGAGGGGCTGGCGTCCCTCAACCCCCTGGCCTGCGGGAGCTGCCCAGCAAGGCCTGGGGGGGCAGGGACTGGAGACCCCCACACCTGTCCTGCAGGTGCCCGCCTTAAGGCCCTGGAGGCATGGGTGAGGGAGCTCCAGGAGGAGGTTATCAGGCTGAGGGGAATCAGGAAGGCAGAGGAGGAAATTGACAGATATTTTCTTTCCCTGCAGGGTTGTATGACCAAGGAGGATGCACCTCAAGATGAGCCCTCCACTGCTAAGTGGCAGACGGTCACCTCCCGTGCCAGGGCTGCTCGAGACACGGCAGCACCAGTTCCTCCAGTCTGGCTGGAGAACAGGTACAAAGCCCTCGCAGTCCTGGAGGAGGAGGAAGGAGAGGATGAAACCGGGGAGGCAGCAACTCCATGCTCACCGTGTCCCGTGCAAGCTGAAGGAGGCAAGAAGGCCAGGAGGAAGAAGCATCGCGTGATCGTCATTGGTGACTCCATCCTGAGAGGTA
>NW_017728948.1:79314801-79364300 GCF_001723895.1 Crocodylus porosus
CGGACTAGATGATCTGCTCAGGTCCCTTCCGACCCTAGAAACTATGAAACTATGAAACTATATTATTAGGTCAACTGCATTGGAGATTGTCAACCATCGTCTTTCATTTTTCCATTTTCCATTATGTATAGGCCAAATTCCCAGTGGGTAATAATGTTGCAGTTCCATCAACTTCATTCAAATTGCACTAATGAAAGGTAGAAGTACTTTCTGAAATAGCAGCCTAAAGACGGGCCTGCTAAACCTGTATGTATACATGTATGTATCTCTGCTTTATTTTGAAATGTGCTGAACTAGGGAGCTAAGATCATTGAAGTCAGAAGTTGCTTTTGGGTACACTGGGTGCATCTACACATGCCAATGCTGCTAGAAGGGTTTATTCTATAGTAATTTATTGTGGAGTGAACCTACCCTGGGCAGGTGTCTACATGCAAGCATTTGGGAACAGATTTGCTCCCAATGGGAGCATCCCAGAAAGGGCTGTTCCCACCCTGCTCTGCCCCCCTACAGCAGCCAGGGGGAGGTCCAGGATCCCCCTGGGTGCTAGCCTAGGGGCTGGCAGGGAGCACGGGGCCAGGAGACAGCTGTCTCTTGGTTGGGGGCTGGGATATTGCTCCCTGCTCCCAGGAGCTGCCTGCTGCTGGGGCAGCCAGCCTCCGATGGCAGAGCCCAGGCTGGGACAATGTCCCCTTCCTTGCTCAAGCAGCAGGGAGCTCCTGGCTCCAGATCCACAACTGGGGGCAGGGGGCACTGGCAATGCATAGTGGGTGCACACACATGCACATGCACCCCCTGAGATTGGCTGTGCACCCCCTGGAAGCATTAGCTGCAAAACTGGAAGTGCTGGTGGAAGTGCACTTCTGGTTTTCCAGTTTCACCACTGGTGGTTCTGTGCTCGGCTATCAGCCACTGGGGGACTCGTGCCCCCCCCCATTCTGTGATTGGCCATAGCGGGACCCACCCCCGTCAGTGATCTGGTGAACCCCCAGACTTGCGAGGCACCAGTCTTCCATGCCAGGGGGCTTGCAAGGAGCTATGGGGAAGGGCAGGTCCCATCCCGCTGTCCGAATCCACTGGTGGGACAGTTGCAGTGAGCCCCTGGCAGGGCATGGATTCCCTGTTCAGCTGGAAGCATCCAGGAGCTGTTCCACCAGTGGGGCACTTAGCAATGAGCCCCTGGCTGGGTGGGGATTCCTTGCCCAGCTGGGGTCTCACTGCTAGTTGCCCCGTTGATGGATCAAGGCAGGGGGCTGGGATCTGCTCCTCCCCCACAGCACTTTCTAAGCCCTGTGCCTCAATCATCTGATTGGGGCATGGGGCTGGGAAAGAGCTGTGGGGTTGGGACCTGCATACCGGGACAGTTTATGGCCAGCCTTGGCCTACATAGGTAAGTCTTCACGTGAAGCCCAAGCTGGCTGGGGCATTCCCAAAACAGAACAGTTTCCAGCCAGCTCCAGGCTATACATGCAGACTTCCCTGCGCAGCCCAGGGCTGGCTGGGAACTGTCTCAGTCTGGGGCAAGTCCCAGCCAGCTCTAGTCTGGGTGGGGAACTTTGCCCATGCAGGAAGCTTCTGGCCCCAACTTAGTGATTGGAGTAGGGGCTGGAAGATTGCTACCTACCGTGGCAGTGGGACATTGTCTTAGCCTGGGCTCCACCACTGGAACTTGCCCCAGCAGCAGGCAGCTCTTGGGGGCAGGGAGCAATATCCCAGCCTCTGCTTCAATTGCAGAGTCAAAGCTGGGAGCTCCCTCCTGCCGGAAAAGGGGGACATTGTTTTAGCTTGGGCTCTACCACCAGCATCTGTCCCAGAAGCAGGCAGCTCCTGGGGGTAGGGAGCATTCTCCCCCTTGCTGACTGGCTGAACTGGAAGAAATTCACTCCCAGTTGGCTGTCTAAATGTGTGTTATGGTACAATAGTGCACTCCACAGTTAATTGCACAGTAAACATCTGCATGTATAGATGGTGACGCTTACTGTGCAGTACATCGGTCTACTATGCAGTAAAGCATCTCACGTAGATGTGCCTACTGTCAAGTATATGAATATTCACATAAGTAAGTAAATATTTAGGGATCTGATTTTAGACACCAACATTCAAAACTTGGCTTTGTTTTGTTAAAATATATTAGTAAAAATGGGCCAAAATCTGCTTGTGATGTCTCTGTATCTAATGTTGGCATACCCAACATTTACACCAATGTAAAAGAGCAGAAATTTGATTCTAGGCTCAAATACATGTAAATGATAACACTGCATAGCGGATTTCTTGTATAGTTGCTTCTTACCAAAAATCATGAATTACCTGGCTGCTCTTATGAGTTTGGATTTAGCTTTGTCTGATAGTATTCTTAAAATAACTCAATCCCTTTTCTCATCCAGAAAACATATGTTTGGGTGAAAAGGAGCTATGTTGCCTTCTTTTAGGCTGAAATTGAAGTATTTTGATTTGCAGATTCAATGGGTCTTAATTATAATAATATATTGAGTCATTATTTTACCTATTTTGTGGTGGTGCATACATTTGCAATGGTAGTATAAAATTCAGGATTGCAATAAGCTGAAAAACATGCTTATGCTACATACAGTAAAAGATGTAAAGAGCAAGATGCAAGTGACTTTTTCAACTGGTGTCACACCACCCTTTTATTTTGACAACTTTTTGTATTAAATAGGTATGGTTGTTCAGAATTACTATAAAATTCATTGATGCATGGAAAATTGTTTCCATTAAACATACTTTTCCTGTTGCAAGTTGATGTTAAGTGGATTCAAGTGTAATAAAATGGAGGCTCATGTAAATGTTTGTGTGTTAATCTCCATGCATGATTTATCTTGGATCTGGGTATGTGGATGGTTTAGTAATTAAAAGATATAAGCATTAACTAGTTTTACTGCATGTACTGTAGTACATACTAGAGATTTATTCTGAATAGCAAGAGACTGAGGACAATTACTTCTAGATCAGCACTCCTATTTGCTTACTTGCTATTTGTGCTGAATGATTGTTTAGCTAAGTTCCACTGGAGGTGGTCTCTGCTCCTCTATTAGAAAAGTGAAAAATAGAATAACTGTGCATGCCATCTAATGGGCATTTGCTCTTGCCCAAATACGCTTCTTTGTACAGAAATGTAGTCAGTTACAAAGAGGAACTGTTTTGCAAATGCTTATGTAAAACACCACTGGTTGGGTTTCTTTGCAGGATTTTGTACCCAGGAATTTACCATATGAAAATGATGATCTGCTACTGTTTGAGCTGAAGGACTAGATCTGTTAACTTGAAAGTATTAGCTAATTCCTTAACTTCCTTATGTGTTCAGGCCACAAAAAAGGGGCAAAAGCCCCAAATGGAATTAGTAAGAGTTACAGACATGTAAAAAAAATTGTCCTCAAAGAAGGGGAACAAGTGTTAAACTCAGCAGTCATGTCATTCAAGTGGATATTTACAAACATTAGATATATTACCTTTAATCAATATATTTTGGAGTTGGGGGACAAGTAAAAAGTGGAAAGGAGTTATTACAAGTGAATTGGAAAGCATGTTGTGCATCCCTAGAATAGTTTGGTACCAACTTTGTGTAGAGAAATATCTGTCTTCCATCTTGGCTCTGAAGATCAAAAGCAGACTTGTTTAAATCAAGCTAAACCTACAGGAAGGCTTTATTAGATCATGGGAAGGAATGATCTATTAATCTTATTGGTTAACAAGGAAGCTAGCACACAAACAAAAACCCAACACAGTTTATATGATATTTAGACAACATAAAGGACAGGTGCTGAATATTAAGTTGAAACGTGAACAGTCAAGAGATAATTGGAAAAATATCTCCATTTCTTTGGGTTAATGCAGTATGCTAGCTTTTCTTCCCTTGAGACACTAGGATCAATTCAAGCTTGGATCACAAGTAAAAATTAGGTTAGCTATCTCAGTCTAATCTTTTGAAGATGTTTGTCTACATTACAAAGTCATGTGATTTGACTACTTTGGCTGAGGCTTGTAAAAGCAACGGTGTTTGAAGAAACTTGCTTTTTTTTCGCTGCTACACTATACCTTGCTCCAGAGTTATCTCTTCTTCAGCAAAGACTGTTAAATCCAATAGCACTGGTTCCCTTAGTTCATAAGTTTAATGCTGTAATGAACTGTAAAACTAGACCTTGCCATCAGATGTGTGCACAAAAGAAACAAGTTATTGGTAATTGTTCTTTTAGTACAAAATTTGACTCCAAGACTATAATTACTGGTAGTACCAGAAATAGTTGGTGCTTTTCAGATGGAAAAGAAGGCAGAGATCTTGTGCCACAGAGCCAACATGTCATAAAAGAAGAGTGGCCAAGGTCGTAATTCACAATATACGACCCCTTACCAAATTACTTGGCAAAATTGTGACTGTTTGAAAGACATGTTTCCTGACAGACAACACAGCAAGAGGTTATTAAGAGGCAGTTGGAATGCTTGTGGGATTGTGAGTGAGCTTAGGAAGGGTATTCCTTTTATAAGGAGCACCATGGAAGAAGATTTTTAGTAGACAAGGTTACCATTTTTGGTGGAAAAAGGAACAAGGAGAGTGAGGTGACAGCTAAGCAGGCAGGAATGGAGGACAAGTAATTTGCATACAGTGGAGGGATGCAGTAGGGCTGTAACAAGGTATGCAGCATATGATGTGCATGAGAGGCTGGCAAAATGGAGGTTGCAATTATCAAGAAGAGAGATTAGGAGAATATTCTAGATGATGATTTTGGCTTTACACATAGAAAATATCTTAAATGGTGCCTGGGAAGAAGTAGGGAGAGCTGAACATAGCCCTAGACATGAGAGGTAAGGAAGAGGATTAAGTCGAAAATAATTCCCAGGTTAGTCCTGAATGACAAAGGCCAAAGGGGCTGTAGTGCAGACCAGCTAAAAAAAATAAAATGCAGTGGTTTCTTGTAGTACAATATTTTTATTAAGCATTTCATTCTCAAAATTATCTTTATCTAACAACTTTGTTTTATGATGTGATGCTGTTGCCTGCTTCAGTCTTGGAGAAAATGGTGTGAAATGCAGTTGTTTAACAAAACATAGGAAGGCAAGGGGAGAATAACTATTTGGACATTTATTGAGACTTTAAGTTGCTTAAATGTCCCTATATGCTATCTGCTCCATTACTAGGCCTCTCAGTTCATCCTTCCTTTCATCTGTCTACATGGAATTGCACCCACAGCTTCCTCAAAACCCACATGCTGCTATGCTATCCTTCCTGGGGCTTTTCTTTTTTATGTTAGCCGCTTTACAAAAATGAGGAGGAAGTTGTCTTCCCAGGCATAAAGAACCATGCTGCCTAGAAAAAGTGTTTGCCACTGTGTTAAATTGCTCACTCCCTGCCCTCTTTAATTTTTCTAAAACGAGAACTGAAGTGGAAGCGCAGCAGGCTGCCCTGCACCAGAAGAGGGTATGACAGTGTTTGAAGACTATATGCATGTTCCTTCACTAATGGCCTCAGTCATTTAGCTCAGCTGTCTGTTCCACAGAGGCAGCCATAGTCAATCCCCTATGGCTGAGCGCCACAGGTACAATTGCAATATGCTGGCTGGGAAGAGAAATGTAGCCCCTAGGTGGGAGGTAAAAATTAGGTTCAGAGTGGTGTTCCCATGGTGTTTTGCACAGTGTTAATTTGTGGCAGGTTTGTCTGTGCAATCTGTTGAATTTCTCTCCTCTTTCAAAGTGGTAACTCTGATTGACTCTGAGTGCAGAGCAATGACTGGATGTCCTATGCCAAGTGTAAGCGCAAGGAGTTTATCTGGAGCTTATTGCTGCCAGTTCATTCACAACAAACTGCTCAGGGTGCATTTAAGAACTCCAGCTTCCTGTAGCAAAAGCACTTACAGCCAGAGGTCCAGACTAAATGTTTTCAAAATTGATGTAAAAAAACAATGATAACCCTGCAGAGAGGCTGCAAGTTGCTTTCAGATCAATTGGGGTGAAAGATGTAATAAAAGTGTGAAGTATTATTATTCTCTGAGAATGACTGTGCACATGTTATTTAAACTGTATAAAAGTACACATTTCCTCTTGACCTCCATTGATACAACACACCTCCAATGTATATCAAAAGAGATTTCAGTGCTCAAATATATTTGGAATAGGTGTGCTGGCCGCCCAGGAATCACTGAATGCTCTTTCTCTGTCCTTCCTCAAAGTGACACCTCCTAAAGACAGAAAATCAGGGTTTCACCTGTTGGAACATTCCCTTGCTGCTTCTGGGATGTCCTTATGGAATTGCTGCTAGCAGAAGCGATCAATTTAGATAGCTCAGCAGCTACAGTGACATGACTGGATATAGGCAGAAAGCAAAGAGTTTCAAACTATCAGTGACCTTGTATCTCTAGACCAACGGTGAAAAACCCCCAGTATTTGGCTTTACTGCTTGCATTCTCCTCTCTTAATTGCCAGTCCCATTAGCACAGGGTTTATTGTTCTACTTTCTTCCTGTCTCCTATGCTTCGAGGGCCTCTTTTCATCCTGTATAGTTAATAGCTAACTTCTCATCTTTCAAACACTTGACAAAATTAATATTATTCTTAATCTATCACTGGAAGAAGCACTTCTATTTACTTAGGAGTAGATAGCAATCTACCTTTTCTGTGGTAGTGGCTGTGGATACTGACATTGAGAGCACCCTTGATCATCTTCAGCTAACTCTGACTTTTTAATATAGTAATATTGTTTAGGTTTTATGAAGTTGTTTGTGAGGAGTGGTCTATGATCAATATGTAGGGAGGCTTTTATGTTCATTAATCCTACATTCATAAATATACACCCTATTGGCCTCCAGGGAAATACTGATTGTGATTCTCCTACCTCTCCTTGATTTACAATGAAAGGGATGGAAGTAACTTCACAATATAGTTCACCTTCCTAAGTGTCATGGGTTGGATTATATTGTCATTCCTCTCATAGGTGACTGCTTTTTGCATATTACGTTTGGATTCTGGTCCTAGCTACTATGGTAATACAAGTAATATTCCAGAGGTGGTTTCACTGGAGTAAATGGGGACCAGCTGAAGAATAAGATTTTGTTCATTATGAGTAGGGATCATAGGTTCTCTCCCCATATAGCTGAAGAGCTACACACACATTCACACCTGCAAATGGTATTTGCTCACACTCAGATTGGATGCATGCAACTTTTTTATTGCAGGGGTTGTAGACATCTGTCAGTGTAAATGAAATTCTCCTTAGCACAATGGGGACCTATTTATGATCAGAGCCTTGACATGAAGGTCCCAGTGTGCTGGCCATTGTGCACACACAATAAATGACAGTTCTTGACTATCAAATATATCACAACTGTCTTTGTGCCAATTAACTTGAAATCCCTAATACTAATCTACATCAAGTGGAAACTTTAAAAAACTGTTAAAATACACAAGACTGAAGTTTTGAAGCATATAATAAAATATGTTTTGAATATCTTGTAGTACAAAACGTAGAAGTGCCAAGGCAGGCAAGCTTTGTGGTGGTTGCCACTGCAATATTAATAAATAATGTTATAAAATAATAAACTCATTATAGCATCTAGCCTACAAGACGTCCACAGAGAAGAGATGTTTGTGTGTGGAAATAAATCAATACATTTCTCACAAATGTCTGTACCAAATCAGTTAAAAAGTGGGCTCCTTTTAAAGCATGAGTTGCTCACATTTTAGTAAAATATACAGATTTTTGGGGTGGGATACATATTTTACTAGAATTTTCTACAGATTCCTTTTGGTGTCAATTCTAATATTATTATACATTTTAAAACACATACTAATTAGTCTATGGAGACTGTAGGACTAAAACTGAGCTAAACTTTTATTGCAGCAAACACTGTCAGTGCAAAGCTCCCAAATATTGCATAGCAAACTAGATAATCAAAACTCACATTAAAGATTCATTCAGACCTATTACAAATGAGTTGATCAGGTCAGTTCTAAATCAGTATTTCTTCTTCTCATTGCTATTAACAGTTACTGTCTTACAGGCCCTTTTCTGAAACTTAAATATATTGCCAAACTGGCTAGTTGTTATGTGTACCATTGCTGTTTACTGGCTAGTATAGTAGTAGAAGAGCATATACCTTATGCCAGTAGGAGCAGAGTTGGATGCGGGGGGGTGGAGGGAAGGCATGCAGTGGAGCAGTTGCAACCACCTTGCAGTTTCTGGTCCACCCAAAATTTAGCAGGAGCAACATTTCTATTCAGGCAACAATGAAGGAGTCAACTGACTTCATGGTTCATTAAAATTTGCCTGCTTCCTTCTAAATTCTTCATTCTGTAAGTGTTAGCAGCTCCTTCTCCTCTTTAATAGTTCCACTAATCAAGTTATCTTTTCTTCTCCAGTTCCACTGTCTGTTAGCTGCTCCTGGTAATGTAACTCCTATTTCATAGCCCTGAAGATTATTTTTAACTCTAGCTAGAAGCATGAACTCAGGTGTGGAAATAACTTTCAGTGAAGCATTGCACTGTCAAGATGCTTACGAAGGCTACATCATGTTTTACAAATCTGAAAGAGATGTACATTTAATTCTAATGACTACTACTAATGAAGCTACATCTTTTGATTATTTTTGTATTTGTTAGTTTTGTTTTTGTACCTAATATATGATATAGCCAATTAATGTACATTCCAATACTTTTTTTTCCTTTAAAGGCTAAGTACAGACAATCAAAAAGCTGGAGGCTGAATAAATTCAGTCTTTGCAGATTAATCTAAACTGAAGAGATTAAACTGAGGAGGAAGTGGACAGACATTCACTTTTGATTCCCGGCATGCAGCCACATGCCTGCAGTGGCTCAGGCCAGAAGCTGGGGGTGCTAGAGCACAGCTCTCTGGCACATACCCAGCATGGGTTGCGCATTCACTGCTTCTTCCTGTTGACCCTGAGGTCTCTGGGATTTGCAGCCCAGAATCAAAACAGCAGGACTTTGCAGGGCTGCTCATCACTTCCTCTTCATGCTTACAGGTGCCTCTGAGATTTGTAGTCCACAGTTGCAGCCAGCAAGCAGTAAGTTTTTAGCAGGACAGGGCAGCTCTGTACTGGGGGAAGGGAAGTTTAACCCCCCTCTGTGGCCCCAGACCCAAGCTGGGGTTTGCTTGGGGACAGTGGTCCCTGCCTCCCCCCCAATCCCTTTTCTGTTGGAGCAGACAGCCCAGCCTAGGGCTGGAAAGTGTGCTGGGATGCTGGGGGACTGTGATTTATTTTGAACCAGGAAGTGGTCTGGGACAGAAGTTCCATAAACTGGTTTGATCCAAATCAGTTAAGTCTGATACTGCATTCAACCACATTTATCTTAAACCAGTTTCAGCCATTTTGAAACTGGTTTGTATGCACCAAACTTCTGTTCTGTTACAGGTTTAAATCACTTTTTGATGACTTCAACTGGTTTATGTGTAACTTCTGTTCCTAGCTAAACTGAATAATCTAGGCCCAGGCTGGCAGCTTATTATTAAAGCTTTTAGTTTTTTTTTAACTGGATAAAATTGCATTGTGTTATATGTGATGATGCTCCATACCATCTACACCCCGCTTTTCCAAAATCCTAGATCTGCCCATGAGTGGGAGCCAACCTTTTTGGTAGGTGTGCCATATATAAGCCCTACACCCTCCCTGAGTATCACTCCTATCCTATCCTGTTTTCCTGCCCAATCTACTAGTTCCTGCTCCTTGCCCTGTGCTCCCTGCCCAATCTGCTGCTCTACTTTCCACTGCCTGCAATGTCTGCTTTTGTGCTGCTTTCCCCTTCCCTGATCTGCTGTGCACCACATTAGAATCTGCATGTGCCACTTGCAGTACTGCCAGCTCTCATGATTTTTGGCATTGTTCTTAAACTCTATGCTTCAGGAATGTGAAAAACTTAATTTTTTCTTGTATATATATTTATATACATATATATAAGAAAGCGCTAAGTTTTTCACATTCCTGAAGTGTAGACCTTAACAAAAACATTAAAAAAATGAGAGTTTGCAATACTGCACTTGTATTTGTGCTGCAGGTTGGCCATCCCTGCCTTACACTGTGGGACATTCTTGTGCTTTCAGAGCATTCAGGTTAGGTATAGCTCATCTCTCTGCAGTTTCTATGAAAATCTGAATTGTCAAGTTGAGCACTGCAACAGCAAGTGTGAACCTGAGGCTGCCTCAGATCTAATTTTACACCAAGCGACTGAAAAGATAATTTTGTTTACTGGAGGCAAGATGAATATATTTTCAACTATAATGATTGAGTCCTGTTCCAGGTTTCCCTAGAATTGCTGAGTGATTGGTGCTGGGTTTGACAAATTTAACAGTAATCCACACAAGGCTACTCTTGGCTTTCTGTATAAGATTTGCATCTTGCCACCAGCACTTGGGATCTGGCTGCCTCTCTAATTGGATATCCCTGTTAATTTTGCTGAGCGTTTTCCTAGTATATGATCCATGCTGATGTTCAACCCAGGTTAGCTGTGGATGGCACCAGTTGTCCTATATGCATCCTTTCTTCAGTTCTTCCTGTTTAAAGCCCCACTGAACTCTGAGTGAGGAAAGTGAGATAAATGTGAGCAGTTCAAGGGAGCAAGCAGAAGAACAAATCTACATTTTATAAAGATTCAGCCTCTGAATTCCTAGCATGTCCTGGATCAACTTTCTTCAATTTGTTTCTCTTGTCCTGAACTCCTTCCTCATTCCTCTCTCCTGATCTCATAACTTCACGCTCACATGATAATCATCAACCCCCAGCTATTATAAGCAGTACAAACAAATGACAAATCTCTGGGTGCAGGAAGGTAACAAGAGTCTGATCAGTAGCTTTAGTTATCTTTCCTTCATGTTTATTGCAGTCTGCTGCAGTTATTTCAAAGGCTGTGACATTGATCGACAGCTTCTATTAAGGCCCATCCAGGGCAGCTGGATTGAACAGATACATTAAATAAAGCAGTTATTGCTTTTCATTGCCTTTCCGTAAAATATCACTGCTAAATAGCTTCTGCCATCGGATGCAGTTAGGTACATGGTTTTAATTTGAGGGACTGCTTTATAACACTGCACAATTGACACTGGCCTTTGTTTCTCCTACAATAATGATTGTGTACATCCTGGAGAATTGATGGGCTGTCTTCTGAGGTTGGAAGGGGGATGAAGGGAAGCAGCCTTTGTTGTTCTCTCAGGTTTTTTTTTATTCTTGCCATGCTTGTCAGTTGTTTGCAGCACAGACAGGAATAATGTCAAGCGGGGCCCCTTATCTTAGGATGTTGTAATGTAGCTGCTGTAAGCCCTCGCCTGGAGACGAGATAAGAGCAACCTTACAAGCATGGAGGGGTGTAATGAGGGGGGATGAGAAGGAGGGGGCTGGCGGTGGTATTATAGAGACAACAATAGTAGAGCTGTCAGTTGCACATTATGGCTCTTTCTGGTGCCAAGAAAATATATGCACGTTGAGTGGTGAATAACAAGCATGAAAATAAAAGTCCCGAATGTTCATCTAATAATGATGTATTTGTAACAGGATTATGCTGCCCAATGATATTCTTTCTTTATCTCTGCACTAAATGGTGGGGCAGCTGTGTGCTTTGGCACAGTGTGATGTCCTTTCTTTTGTGTGCTGCATATTAATCCTTTATTGAAGTAATTAAATGTGTGCTTAATGGCAATGAGCTGGCAGAATGAACGTACAATTGAATTAGCAGTTATGATTGGGAGCATGCTACAAGATGAACTAAATGCAATTACTGTAGGCATTTTTCTCCAAGTTGAATCTGGCTACATGACATGACTTAATTACAGGTTGTTAGATACACTTACTCTCTGATCTTGTATTGTTGTAGCCTAAGCTGTAGCCGAAACCAAGTATGTACACACATAAAATACTAACCTATTAAAAGACATTTAACTTGGCAGAAAGGTCAATGTGGATAACTAATAAACAAGCTAAGTGCAAAAGGGAACTGTTCTCTAGCAGGTTCAGGTCTTTTGAGAAGCACTGACAAAACACTCTGGGTTCTATCCTCTTATAACCAAAAATACAAGATCAGTGCTCTGTTACTGACAACCTGGTCTGTCAGTGCCTGAATGGCAGTGATCCCTCACTGCCAGAAAGCATGGCTCTGGGCATGTTGTGGCAGTGACTGCTGTGTATGGTAGCTTTTGGAACTTGAATACCTTGGACCAAAATCTCCTCTTAACTTTGCAGTGGTTTAACTTGTCTAAAGTTGATACAGTATCTCTGGAATTGTACTGTCAGGAAAAAAAGAATTTGGCCCTATGTTTTTAAAGGCACCTGTTTAACAAGAATAAATATCAAGTCTATTCATATCACAACATACCTTACAAATGTACAAATGGAAATGCTTTGCCAGATAGACAATATGTGAAATCTTTGGAATGCTTGATCCCACCAACACCTTGTGGTGGAAATAGGGGAAACTCATTTGTCATTAGACAAAGATTCCAGTCATTTTCAACAGAAATTTTAACTAAACATGGGCTTCAGGATTTGGCCAGTTTGAAGCAGTCAAGGATTCATAGATGTTAGGGTCAGAAAGGACCTCAGTAGTTCATTGAGTCCGATCCCCTGCCCTGGGCAGGAAAGAGCCTTCATCCAAGTCATTGATGAAGACATTGAATAGCACTGGTCCAAGGACTGACACTTGTGGTACTCCACTGCCCACATCTTTCCAGGCTGATATTGACTCATCCACCACCACTCTCTGGGTGTGACCCCTAAGCCAATTTGCCACCCACCTGACTGCGTAATCATCTATATCACAGCCTGTCAGTTTATTTATGAGAGCAGAATGCGATACTGTAATAAAAGCCTTCTTAAAGTCTAGGTAGATGACGTCTACCTTGACTCCTGCCTCTCAGCATTTTGTGACCTGGTCATAAAAAGAAACATGGTTGGTCAGGCAGGATCTACCTTCAATGAACCTGTACTGAATTCCTTTCAGCATTATTTCCCTTGCTGGGCTCCCACAAATGTGATCCTTAATGATTTTTTTCCAGAATTTTACCAAAGATAGAGGAAAGTAACTGACCTATAGTTTCCTTGTTCCTCCCTCCTCTTCTTCTTGAAAATAGGGACCACACTGGCCCTTTTTCAGTCCTCTGGGACCTGGCTGGAGGACCATGAGTGCTTGAACAGCTGTGCCAGTGGCTTTTCTATGACACTGGCCAATTCCTGCAGCACCCTTGGATGAAGTTCATCTGGGCCCATTCATTTGAACACATTCAGCCCCTCCAAGTGCCCCTTCACTAAGTCTACACTAACAGTTGGTGGGCTGGTGTCCCTCCTGTGTCTGTCTATGATCCAACTGGGAAATTTGTCTTGGTCTGTGTTTAGTAATACAGATGCAAAGAACTCATTGAAGAGCTCAGCTTTGTCCCCCCTCTCTGTCACCAATTACTCAAGTTTGTTCTGTAGGGGTCTTATGCTACATTGTGCCTTCCTTTTGCTCCTTATATACCAGAAGAAGGACTTTTTGTTGTCCTTAATTTTTGTCATCAGCCTAAGTTCTAACTGATTTCCTGCAAATGCGAGCCAGGAGGTATACTCCTCCTTGGTAGCTACCCCCTGTTTCCACAGCCTGTGTACCTCTTTCTTTGCCCTTAGGCTTCCCTGTTCAGCCAAGAGGGATTCTTGGCCCCTTTTTATGTGCAATGGGATTGTCTCCTTCTGTGCCCATAGGATCGCTCCTTTGAGGAATGACCACCCTTCCTGGATGCCCATTTTGCCAATACTCTTGAGCTTTAATGCCTCACTAACTAATCTCCTGAGTACATTGAAGTTAGCTTTTCTGAAGTCTAGCAGTTCAGCCCTGCTGGTTAGTTTACCCACCCATCACCAATTCAATCAATCAATGGTCACTGTCCCCTAGGTTACCTTGTACCTGCAGATTCCTCACCAGCTAACACCAAATCCAGTAAGACATTTCCACTAGTGGGATCATATACCTCTTGCGTTAGGTGGAGGTCCTGTATGCAGGTTAAGAACCTACGTAAGTGGTTAGATTTGGCTGACTGCTCCTCCTAGCAGATGTCAGGGTAGTTCAGGTCACCCATGACAACCATCTCTCTCGACTGTATGGCCTCTGAAAGCTGTCTGGAGAATTTCAGGTCTAGCTTATCCTCCTGGTGTGACAGTCTATCGTAGATCCCCACTACCAAGCCCCTTTCTCCCCAACCCCTTGTATCCTGATACACGGTACTTCAGTTTGCCCCTCTTCTGATTCCATCTTGATTATATGGGATGTATGTTGTTCCTTAACGTAGAGAGCAACACCCCCTCTTTTTCCCCCCCACTCTATCCCATCTATACAACCTGTAACCCTCAATGCCTACTGCCCAATCATGAGTAGGGTCCCACCAAGTTTCAGTTAGTCCAACCAGGTCAAAGTTGTTGCTTGCAAGCAGGAGTGCAAGTTCCTCCTGCTTGGTCCCCATGCTCCTAGTATTAGTGAAGAGACATTTAAACTCCCCAATGGATATCCTTGTTACCCCTGTTCTTGATATCTATTGGGTCTCTTAGTGCTTACTTTAGTGCTTACCTGGACTGATTCTGTGCACTGCTTGTGGATCACTGATTCTAGGTTCTCCTTATCCCCTGCTTTCCCATCCCTGGAGAAACCTAATTTAAAGCCCTTCAGAGAAGATCAGCCAACCTGTAAGAGAACAGACTCTTACCTTTAGAAGAGAGATGAAGACCATCTCATCCCAGGATACCTTTCTCATGGAAGTGTGGATTGTGGTTGTAGAAGCCAAATCCCGCATGATGGCACCAACTCCAGAGCTGCAGGTTGACTTCCCTGATGCTGACGGCAACCAATGATTGGAAGGATGGATGAGAAGACCACCTGTGCCTCCAACTTGCTAAGCCTGGCCCCCAGAGCCCTGTAGTCACTCATGATGTGGTCTAGACTACTTCTGGCCACATCATTCATGCCCACATGGAAGAGGACCATGAGATAGTAATCAGAAGGCTGGATAAGGTTGGGAATCCTTGCTGTGCTGTCCCAGATCCTGACTCTGGGTAGGCAGCAAGCCTTCTGTGCCATGCAATCCAGTCAACAGACAGGCCCCCCTGTGCCTCTCAAGAGGGAGTCGCCCACCAAGATGATCTGGTGTCCCTTCAGCTGCTTGGTTGTCATTCATCCTGTCTGGTGTTTGTTGCACCTGCACCCTGAGGCTTCCTTTGCTGCATCATCCTTCAGTGCTGCCAGGGCTTTGTATCTGTTCCCCAGTTGCATTTGGGAAGCAGTCACAGCCACATGCTGTCTAGCTCTGGAGGTGACAGTCCTCCATTCAGCTGTCCATGATGTCTCTGTGCCAG
The DNA here is from genome assembly GCF_001723895.1 of Crocodylus porosus. Taxonomy (NCBI): domain Eukaryota; kingdom Metazoa; phylum Chordata; order Crocodylia; family Crocodylidae; genus Crocodylus; species Crocodylus porosus. Next base: position 79,330,124 of record NW_017728948.1, read on the forward strand.
GTGTCTGGTCCTGCAAAGAATGAATCAATCTCATCCTCTGCAGCCCTGATCCCCTGCAGCTTGCTTACCTCTGCCTGGAGTTCTCTCACCTGCCCCTCCAGGGCCTCAATCTGGGCACATATGGGATAGGCACCGGAACCCCCACACTACTCCCAGACCTCAGAGGTGCCACCAGGCAACCACCGCAGACAGGGGACCAGGGGACTGCTGACCCATCCAAGGCCCTGTCTGGGTGGGGGCCTGTAACACAGAACCATAGTCCTGTTACTAGAAAGCAGGCCAGTCCCTTTAAACCCAGAAATTTCTGGGCACAGCCAGCTGGCAGGGTAGGGGTTAAAAGCTGAGCCTGGCTAGCTAGTCAGGTGACTGGAAGGGGGCAGGCCAGAACTATAAAAACCCAGGCTTGGTGGTAGTTAGAGGCAGCAGGCAAAGGGGAAGGAGGTTGTACATGAGAGCTCCGCAGAGAGCCTTAGCTGCCGGTCTGGCTGCTGGGAGAAGGGAATTTCTGATGACTCTCAGAGAAGCGGTGGCCAGGCCACAGGGAGGGGTGCCACAGACAGTGGGGAAGCAGAAGCACCAAGCCATGAAGAAAATGTAAGTTGGCATGCCATCTTCTTTAATTTCTTTTTTTTTGTGTGTGTGTGGTTATAACCCATTGACTTGAATCTATGACTTAAGTGTTTATATATATTTGTTGATTGGTACCGGTGGTTTGTGGATGAGGCTGTAGGGGAGGAGGAGACCTCATTAGTGCCTTGGGTGCAGTCATAAAAGGCCAAAGGGGCATAGTGCACCAATGTGTGCAGGTATTTAGGGCCAGCCACTCAGAGCTGAGTGCAGGACTTCTAAGCTAGGCTCCAGTGGGGAACCTTGGTGAGCAGCGCGAGCTAAAAGAAAGAGTGTCCTGGGACAGTGGAAGTTCAGGGCCACTGCCCAGCCTTGAACTTGTGGCCCACTGGCTCCGTGTCTAGGCTTGTGGGCCAGAGAGCCTGGGTTCTATACTGAAAGCAAAAGGAGGGCCACAAGCCCCAAGATTAAGGAGCTAGAGCCTTGGAGTCAAACCCTATGTGGTGGGTTTAGATTGGTAGGCCTAGCTACAGAAAGACGGGACAAGGTCCGTGGTGGCTGAGAACCCTAACATAGAATTACAGTAGGCAGTCTGCCACTTGTAAGAACATCTAAATAATATTTACATCAAGACGTGGCAGATGAGTGAAGGCAGGATACGAGATGAACAAGAGAAAATGAAACATTAAGGGACATCAGGGGTGCCCCCCATAGGCAAAAAGAAAAAAAAAAGGGAGGAAAAAAATGCCGCTGAGGAGGGCAACCTGTTATATTGGTGCATTGGCCGGGAAACTTCCTATAGTAGTATGTACCCTGAGATGATAGTTTGCCTGAATGAAAGAAAGAACACTTGGGTCCAGAAAGAAGTCAGGAAAGCCAGTGCAGATCCTAGCCCCGGGTTTAGGGGCACAGCAACAGGTATTGGGGCTGCTGTGTTCAAGGTCTGCAGGAACAAGCAGAAAGACACCAGGCATTATTAGAAAGGATGGTGAGAGGCATACAAACAAGACTAACAACCCAGGAGGGCATTTGTGGTTATGGTGCCAGGGTTCATTCTGAGCCAGAAGAGGAAAACCCCACACTAATGGTGGATGTGAAGCTTGAGGGACAGAAGATATGTGCTATGTTGGATTCAGGCTCATCACACACAATAGTGCAGAGAGATATGTTACCTGGAAGTGAGAGGGAAGTAGCAGATCAGATAACTATTAGCTGCTGGTATGGCAAGACCCAAAGACTTGACAGAGGGTGGGTTAATCTGCAAGTGGGTGAGAGTATGCGCTGGATGCTAGTTGGCAAGACCCAAAGACTTGACAGAGTGTGGGTTAATCTGCAAGTGGGTGAGAGTATGCGCTGGATGCTAGTTGGAGTAGCCGAGCACTTACCCTGTCCAATGATGTTGGGACGTGACTGGCCAGAGTTATTGATGGTAATAGCCCATAAGAAAAAGAAAGAGAAAGGTGTGGTACATGGCTTGAGATGGGTGTGAGAAACTAGACGGGCCCAACAGTGAACTAGAAGGAAAGCCTCTGAAGAAGATTCAGAGGCAGGAGAAGGTCCCAACTGGAGGCCACTGGAAGTAGGAATAAGAGGATGTAAGACAGTAGAGTCTGAGGCAGTACTGGAGGATGATCTTATGGCTAAGGTATTTACCGGTGAGGCTGAATGACCTCCATCAGGTGAAGAAGTAGAACAGGAGGTGGATGTTGTGCACTTGTGGGGGGATGAGCATTTCCAATTGGAACAGAGCTGAGAGGAAGGGTTTTGGTATCCATTCCAAGAACATCTAGCTCAGCAAAATGGGGAGGTGCTATGACCAGAGCTGATGAAGACAACTCCATGATTCAAGGTGAGGAACCATCTCCTATATAGAGTCAAGCATGGAAAACCTGGAAGAGAAGAAGTAGTACAATTTCTGGTACTGCAGCAATACTGAAGCACGCTATTGAAAGTAGATCATGAATTATCTATGGGCAGACATTTGGGGTGGGACAAGGCAGAAGCTCGCATTTGAGAGAGGTTTTTTTTGGCTGGGCTTAATACAGGAAATAGAAAAGTATTGTGTCTCTTGTTCCATGTGCCAAAAAGTAAACCCCAGTTGTCCTCCTAGAGCTCTGTTAGTACCACTGCCCTTGGTGGAAGCTACCTTTGAGCATGTGGCAGTGGATATTGTGGGGCTACTGCCAAGAAGTGCTGGGCACCAATTTATTTTGGTCCTCCTGGACTATGCAACAAGGTATCCAAAGGCCATGCCTATGTGGACGGTGTCCACCCCAAAGGTGGCAAAGGGGTTATTGAAGATATTCTCCTGAGTGGGACTCCTTAAAGAACTGCTGAACGATCAAGGAATTAACTTTACATCTCATGTGTTTGAGGGAGTGAGTAAAACCCTGGGAATTAAACACCTAAAGACCACGGTATATCATCCCCAAACTGACAGTCTAGTGGAGCGGTTTAACCAAAGTTTGAAACGGATGTTGAAGAAGTTTGTGGTAGAGAGCCCACAGAAATGTGATCAACTGTTACTGCCCTTGTTCTTTGCAATAAGAGAGGCACCCCAACAACAGGGTTTTCCCCTTTCGAACTATTATATGGACTGCAACCAAGAGGAATCCTTGATTTGATTAAAGGAAAGTTGGGAAGAACAACAAAGTAAAGACCAGAACCTGGTTCAATATGTGATACAAGTGAGAGAATGCCTGGAGGTGGCACAGAGAGAAGCTTTAGGAAATCTTAGGGAGGCCCAAGGGTGACAAAACAACCTATTCCAATAGAGGGGCTCAAGAACAGAAGTTTGAGGTGGGAGACCGCATATTGGTTCTCTTACCTGACCAAGAGAGTAAGTTACTCTCAGCATGATGGCAGGGACCTTATGAAATCATTTGCCAAGTAGGGCCTGTAGATTATGAAGTGCATCAGTAAGACAGACAGAAGAAAAAAACAAGTATACCATGTTAACACGCTGAAGCCATGTCAAGAACAAGAGTGCCTGTATTTGCCTCTTCAACTGGATGAACCGGAATTGGGATGGAGGGGGATGGGAGAAGTGAAGTGGAAGTGGCTCTGTGGTTATCTGAAGAACAGAGGCGACAGGCAATGGAACTAGTGAAAGAGTATGGGGATGTGTTCCAGGAGGTCCCTGGGGAAGCTTGAGGTATGATCCACCAAATAAGGACCCCTCCAGGCCAGGTGATCTGTGAAAACTGGAGACAGATCCCACAACAATTGCAGGGGCAGATAAGAGATGAGATCAAGATGATGTTAGAAAAAGGCATAATACATGAATCCCAAAGTGACTGGAGCAGCCCCATCGTGGTGGTACCGAAGCCAGATGGGAAGATTAGGATCTGTATAGATTTCTGGAAAGTAAATGTGGTGGGTAAATTTGATGCTTATCTGATGCCAAGAGTGGACGAAATGATGGAGAATATTGGGCAAGCCAGCTATATCTCCACTTTGGACCTAACAAAAGGCTATTGCCAGGTTCCCTTAGCACCCAAGGATGAAGAAAAGACAGCATTTGCCACCCCTTGGGGCATCTTCCATTTTCCCGCAAAGGCAAAAAAAAAAAAATGCCGCTGGGGAGGGCAGCCTGTTACAGGGTCTCACAGGAGCTCTGGGCCAGAGGCAGCAGCAGATCAGGGTCCCTGGCTATGCTCCATGTCACCACCTGCATAATAGCCCCCCTCCTCATTCACTTACCTGAAGTATCTGTCAGAAGCTCCCGTGTACTCCTGCCCATGGACTGGCCTGCAAACTGCTCCCCTGTTCGCAGTCCCTGGTCACCTGGGGAGTCTCCTTTTATACCTTGCTGGGCCTGGGCTGACTCAGGCCCAGGCAGCAATCACTCAGCAGTCAGCAATCCCACAGCAATCAACACTCACTCAACAGTCAGCACTCAGCACACACTCCCAGCTTCACAGAGCACACCCCTCACCTAACAAGGAGTCAGCTAAACCAAAGGTATAAGCAGCTGGATCACTTACATTTTCTGGGCAGGATCTAGTGCCTAGCCTGGCTTCTTTCCTCCGTCCCTACCTCCTCTTGCCTCCAGCAACTGCCTGCAAATTGTTCCCCTTTTATCCCAAAGAGGAACAAAAATGGGATTACCCAAAGAGGGACAAAAATGCTCCCTTTAATACTGTTCCATTATTATTATTTGTAATGCAGTAGGCCACAGAGATCTTAGGCAAGGTCTCCATTGTGCTAGGGGTTGGGTCCATACATAACAAAGAGTTGGCCTCTCCTCCAGCATGCTTAACTTGAGAATTTTTTAAAATTGTCATGGATTGAATCGCATCTGATTGGACTTTGTATCCATGTTATCACATACCTGGCTAAGCGCTTTTTACTGAGACAAGCCAAAATACTGAGATGTAGAATCACAGAACAGAAAGAATGATGATGTAGGGGCTACCTGTGGAGAATGACTGGTTAATCAACTGTAATTCAGTTAAACTGAAAACAACAACAAATTTTTTTTGGTTGCTTTATTTCTGCTGTCCCAGGGACATGTAATCTTGGGAGTTACTAACTTTGGAGAACCTTGTACCTCTCTTCCTGGTAAACAGAAGGATTGAGGCAATTAGTAGCGAAGTTTACCAATGTCTTGGTCCATGTCTTGTGTTCCCTTCTAAATTCAACATGGCAGCCATTATAACTAAGAAGCCATGTAAAATGGTTGTTATAATATGCAGCAATTTATATAAATGAAAATGTGTTTTGTTTTTATTTTACTACAATATGACACACTTTCTGGTCAGAGGGGCTCCCAGGGTTTATTTTATATCCTTCATTCTCTTAGCTGGGGCCATAAATGAAACCCTTTCAGCCCTAATGACCACAATGACTTTCCTTGATCATGTTATTGCTACTTTGGCACACTTATTGCTTTCATATGCACTAATGGATGAGTTTGGATATGTTAACAATCTATATATCATTTGATTCTAAAAAAGAACCCCCTCCCAACCAATGAAACTAACTTAGCTCTGAGGATTGAGTAGCTTTTAAGGAGTATAAATGTATTTAATGCTTTAGAAAGAGCTTCTGTAAATTATGAACGTGACACCTATTACATTAAGCTGCATTAAGCATTAATACATCTTCATTACTGGCAGGTAGCCCAAACCTCCAAAGTTGAAAAAGCTGCTTGAAATACCCAATGTGGTAGTCACCTAGGTTAAGATTTATGGTCTTTTTTGGGGAAACCAGCATTGACACTATGCTTTCTGCATTCCCCCATGAAGATATGTTCTTCTGGTACATCTTGTGCATCACACTTTCCAGGAGTTGTTCTGCCCTATCTGCACACAAGAGTATCCGACTCTTAGATAAAAAGGCATGATAAATCTCCCAGCAGCTCTTACAAAGGTAGAAACTAGTTATGCTAACCTTTAAGCCACTGGTACTGGATTGCTAGACAGATTTTCTTATCTAATGGCCAAAAATTATCTCACTGTATATAATAGTAATTTCTTATTGTAAATCATCTCTCAGATATAGCACCAGGAGTTGGAATTGCTGATTTGGTAGTTCCACTAGTGAGGAAGAAAGGAAGTATGAAAAATAATCATAATACATTAATGATAGCCTGCTATGTACCATCAAAGAAAGAGAAATAAAACTGATTTTAGTGTCTTAAAAAGCAATATCCATTACACTCAAATTTGGCTAAAAGTGGACTCAAAAGGGTCTTATTTTAACAAGATGTACAGGCTCAAGGGAAAAAACAAGCTAAATGCTTGTGACACATTGTAATTGAATTTATGTGGTACATTTATGAGACCAGCAATTCACGTTTCATATGGGATTCAGCACTGCAGTATTATTGCAACTTCTGAAGCCTTTATGTAGTGGCTCTTAAATAAGTGAAAGAAGAATCCTGCATCCCCTCAGTTCTCTGAAACTGAGCTTGAGTCAGTAGGATGGAGTAGCACTTTAACAATGGATAGAAAAGTAGGGAGATTTGGGATTTTAATTTTTTTAAAAAACAGATGGAAATACTTAGTCTTCAAGGTTCTGTTTTTTAACAAGATACTGTAATTTGATTCCTAATTTAGATGCCACAGGCTAATCCCAGGTCTTTCTGAGCAGCTGCAGTATAAGCTGCAATACAAGTACAAAGTAATGTGAGCACTGTATGAGATGGAGATTTAATGGATATTGTTGATGGTGTTGGACTATATGAAGCGATGAATGACTTTTGTGGTTGATTTAGTGCTGAGGCGAGGGTAAAAAGTTTGGTAACTGCAGCAGTATTTACTGTTAATATAGTAGCTGTACCTCTGTGAACATAACTCCTATTATATCGGGGTGTACTTGGTAGCTGTGTTGGTCTGAGACAAGAAGATATACAAAAAACTAGAACTCTTAGTTCCAAAATAATATCTTTTATTAGACCACAGCTAATACCAAGTACACCCCTGAAACATGGAAGATGCCAAATTTTAGCTGATTTTGGATTTTAAACTTCATTACAGAAGGACAAGCAAGATTTTTTTTTTTTTACCTACCTGCCTGCCATCTGACACCTCCAGGGAAGGAATTCTACCTGATCTACACATCAAAGAGCTACTCAGCACAGCTCACAAAGACACTTTCATGGATCCAGAGGGACAGCCTTCCATCTTTAGCTCTGTCTATGCAAAAATGAAGTTTATTTCCTACCTATGGGGACTTTTTACCATCTTGTACCACCTATACTTTTCCCAGAGTCTGAGAAGGGACTTTGGTCCCAAAAGCTTGCAGAACAGGACATTTTTCTTGTGATTTCCCAGTTGGTCTAATAGAAAGTATCATTTTGGAACCAAGAGTTCCAGTTTTTTGTATGACTCCTATTATATTGCATTGGGAAAAAATACTTTACATTAAAGCAATGTTATTAAGGTTCAAAGTCTAGCATTCAAATGTTAGAAAATGGTGAATTTGAGGTCACCTGTTCAACCATAACTCAGCTTCTTTATGTATGTGCATTTTGATAATTTTTAATTACATGGCCATATGCTAATCTTTTCCAAAGGACCCTAGCTTCGTTCAGTGCACAGAAGGGACTGTAGTCCAAGAGATGGGGTAACTGTTCAGTGCATACTCCTATCCTGATTGTTCTGTGTGGGACCTCAGGTCCCATTTACTGTATACTATCCAGACCCTGTACCAAACAGGGAATTATTAATTTCCTGATGGGCTTTTCTATGGCATTCATCATGACTGGAACTGAGTCTTCCACATACTGATGAATTTATCTTTACAATTCTTTTGTTAGATAGCAGACTAGTATCCTTGTGTAACTGAGGAGTAAAATGGTGATTAGTTTTAACAGGGGAGAAAGCAGTGAGAGTAATCAAATGCTTACAGCAATGTTTCTCAACCAGGGTGTCATGTGATCCTTTTAAGAGAACCACACAGTTTCAAATGTGTAGACACCTGCACATGACACACATGATCAACCCAGAGATTTCAAATGGTGTCAAAATCATTCTGATTTTTTTTGTGTTTTTTTTCTCAGTGTTTTCCTGCAAAAGAATGCTTTTATTTTTCCGTAGTCAAGAAATGAGTGATGGTAAGAGCTGGTATTTTCCTAGGGATGCCTCGAGTATAATGAGGTTGAGAACCACTAGCTTAAACGTTTAAGCTTAGAATTAAATCATTACAGGACTTGGCCCCAATTGCCCTTTTGTGTTAAATAAGCCAGAACCTGAAAGTAAAATTAATTTAAAAATGACTCCAAAACAGTTATAAAGCTGATTGTTCATTGACGAAGCTGAAGACGACTGCAAAATAAATACAAATACTGATAAGTACATTAAAAATATTTAATTTCCATAATTATTACAATTATTGTAATTAGACTTTACACTTTCTTAATGAATACTTTATTTTATTGCTTGGTTTTCCTTTTTGCAGACAATCACAAAGTTGCATACATTTTGTGAATGGTCTTCCCCCCCCTTCTTGCTCCTCTTCTTAGGTATGTAATCCAAAGACCATTGGCTATGGTAGGCTAACTCCATAGGTAGAAACCCTGGCTTCACTGAAGTCAATGACAAAACTCTCATGTGAAATGGGAGGCAGGCTTAAGACCCATGAAATCTGTGATTTGAATGAACTGCTGACTTCCCTCCTTTTAGAAGCAAGATTTTTTAGTCATATCTTTTATTTGACCAACTGCATAGTTTGGAGAGAGGTTAGACCATTTTTTTGACATGAACAAAGGCACTTTTTACCCAAAAGCTTGTCTAAAATTTCTCCCAGTCATACAGCTGATACAATAAGAGAGATAACCAGAGAAACCTTGCTCTTCACACTTTCTGGACTATCATGGCTACAAAAACACTCCAACCCTATTCTGCTAGGACATCTATGTAGGCAGATTGCAGCCAGGAGGCTGCACCTTTGCCCCACCATTGAGGACCTTACCAAATAATTTTGAATTAAAAAAACGCCCCAAAACTGGAAGCAATCACCTCAGTGTCTCACCATGTGCATGAGCATTGCTTATTACACTGGGAACTCAACTAGTCCTCCCATTTTCTTTGGTCTAAACAGTAATGGTTTCCTTCTGGATCAATCAAGAGCAGTAATAAAAGGACATTAATTATTTACTCAGTCTTAGTTTAAAAAATGAAATTGTAGACTATTGTGCTTTAAAGAAACTTAAAAATTTGTATTTTGTTCTACTTGATGTACTGGTTACTACTGACTTCAAATATTCTAATAGAACCCACAGTTAAAATTGATTTTCTGTCAATTGAGCATTCAAGACCAAACATTTGGTATCCTGGCCTATTTTTGATGACTGAAGTAATGGATGATATTTTCAAAATTTTTAGTTCACTTGGATGCGCTGAGATTCAGAGGAGCTGAGGTAATACAGCAGTTGAGCTAAAATATAGCATTTAAGCTGTTGAACTAAAAATTGAGCATTTGTTATTAAAGTAAACAACAAACCTCTGCTTTGCAAGATTATTTATGTGTGAAGCTTGAATTCTGAAATTTTATAGAAAGCAGAAAAAAAGATTATGCACAAAAGTGTCTAAGGTTCTCATCCTGCAGATTCTTTTTTTGCCGTAGTGCCATTCAAAACATTTATTTTACCGTACTATCCAGCATTGTGACCCCATGATATGAAATCTTGGATGAACACAGGATTAACTTCTGGGTGCTGCACTTCAACAAGGATGTGGAAAAGCTTGAGAGAGTCCAGAGAAGAGCCACCCATATGATGAGAGACTTGTAAAGCAAGCCATACGAGGAAAGGCTGAGGGACTTGGGTCTCTTCAGCCTAAAGAAGAGAAGGTTAAGAGGGGATTTGATAGCAACTTACCGCTGTATCGAAGGAATACAACACGGGCTCAAGGCACCCTTGGGGAAAACCAGGAGTAATGGCTACAAACCCCTGGAAGACGGTTTCAGACTTGACACTAGGAAAAACTTCTTCACAGTTAGGGTGGCAAGACTGGAATAAACTCTTTCCAGAGGTGGTGCAATCACCTACCCTGGAAATCTTCAAGAGGAGACTAGGTGGTCACCTCGCTGGAGTCACCTGATTTCAGTTGTCTTTCCTGCCTAGTGCAGGGGGGCTGGACCCGATGATCTTGCAAGGTGCCTTTCAGCCCTTTGCAATCTATGAAACTTTACTCACAGGACTGGTACCTTTTGAAGCCACTAGTATACCCACATAGGTGAATTTAAGCATGTGCAAAAGTGTTTACCAGGTCAGGGATTACATTTGTTTCTTTGGCAAATATTTTAGAAAAAAATACCTATTTATATTGTTTTGTTGTTAATATAAGTAGGGAAAAGATAAATATATGGGGCTTGTTTGAAGGCTTGTACATAGCAAAGGATTATTCTTCTGAGTTCCTTGTAGGTAGGTAGGCTATACCTGGCAGGACTGGTTTGCTATCATACTGAATAAAAGACAGTTTTGGCTTAAAACTGGTTACAACTAGGGTCACTTCCAACATTTACCAACAGAAGAAGCCTTTGAAATTGACAGCACTTTGGAGGAAAAAAGCTGTAGGTTTCTAGCTAGGTTTTTTATATTTATCACACTCAGCAAAGCATCTGGACCTTGGGATGTCAGTGATAATTTCATAATTTTACTTTAGCAATTGCTGTTACCTGCAGGGGAATCCACCACCTCAACACTTACAGCCATGCATAGAAAACATGTTCAGAGATGCAGGTGACTGCAGGATATGGCCTACATACAGAGAATATGATGTATGTGAAGGGCATTCCTTTCCACCTTAGCTAGCATTGCTTTTCTCTGTATTGTGAGTGAAAATTTTATTTATTTCTTGCCAGTGTTTACTGTATTATGTTCCTTGTTATGAAGTTAAAGATTTTCTTCCAACCTCTAAATAGCAAATCTGTCTTGTATGTTACAGGAGTTGAGCATGCTCAGTGTAAGACTGACCACTCAACAAAGTGAATGTCTCTCCATTGTTGTGTACACTAATACAGCTTCAATCATTTACTGTGGTATATTACTGGAGTAGAGCGAGCCAGTGCATTTCCTTGTTTTGAATAAATTATGGTATTAACTTCACAGTCTAGTTTCATCAGAAAGGGAGAATGGTTTGACCTGCACATTCCTAAAAGCTGAACTAAAACTGTGGAGGCATACTTCAAAGCTCTGTAAATAATGTGAGTAACACTTTGGACACTTGTGGGGGTGGGGGGTGGTGGAAATTCACTGTATGAAGAACACCCAAGTATTTAAAAAGAAATGGGTAGGTTTAAATATCTCACTGTTTTTCTTTTCCAAGGCTCCATGCTGAGGATTTTATTTTCCTTTGCAATGCTTATGTTTCTGGAGCCCTTTTCTCAGAGGTAGGCTGACGTTAGCACACTGAAGTGACTAGCAGGTTCACCAGATCAAGTTTATTTGTAGTGTGGCCTGCCTTGCATTTGAGGATTCCATTACGGTTCAGAAGGCTCCAAAACTGTTGAATATGAATGGTACTTCAAAGGGCCATAGCTGTGAATTAGCAGACATGCTCCCTTGTAGGCCCCAGAATGGAAAAAGAGAGACCGGTTCAAAGCTAGGAAATGGGTAGAATTTCTCCAAGGGCATTAATGGTAAAGTAGGCACCCCAGGTCTTCATAAATGTTGTGGAGTCTCTCCAGGATCAAGAGACTGTCATGATTGTACAGAAATTGCTCAGGGCAGCCAGACCAGTTTCCCCACCGCCTCAATTCTAATACAGCAAGTGATGAGGAAAAAGAAATGGATTCATTTTCAGCCTACTAGATCTTAAATACTTTTGCTTTAAGAAAGCATAAATAGAAACTGTTTAATATATGGAGATTTATTTATTTTTTTTGTATAGGATGCAATATAGAACTCAGGGCTCATTCCCAAGACACCTATCACTGTTTCTCTCTCAAACTTTCTCATTCTTTTTAACAAACCATAATCCTGGTGTAATTATCACTGTTCTGGGTCTTAGTATTGAAATATTCTGGGCTCTTTCTCAATTTTTCTGATGGGAGGAGGGTATGTGGCATATGCTGGTGTTTGACGGTACTAGTAAAATAATAGTAGCTCCTGGTTGAAATCAGGGCCCCATTATACTAGGTACTGTGCAACAGCAGTCAAAGATTGTCATTTCTGTAAAGAACATCCAAGCATCCAGTCTACATAGGCATCATGTGGTAGAAAGCCAGGACTGTTATCTTTAAACTAAAGGTAGAAAACTGAAGCACAGATATTAATTTGTTCAAGCTCACATAGGAAATCAGTAAGTGGGAGAGGAACTGAAATCAGATTGTTTTGTGAGAGAGCCTTATGTTAATGGTAACAACATTTACTTCCTGAACTAAGTGAATTTAATTATGTGTTTGTTTTTTTTTTTGTTTTTTTTTTGTTTTTTGTTTGGAGTCCCCCATTTTAATTTTTCTTTAAATGTATCCTTTCTCAGCATAGATTTTGGTGCAGGATGCTATAATGATCATTTATTATCATGAGTAGTGAAGGAGAATTTGCTTCATTCACTGGTCATGTTGAATATCAATTATTTTTTATTGTTTGTCCAACATACTTTTCTGACATAGTACTCAGAAATAGATTTTTACAGATTCATGGCTAATATTGTAGAAAAGTTTTATATAATATGTTTTGTATAGAAATTTGTGTGATCATGTAATTGAGGACTGCAGTATAATAAACACATATAGAGGGGCAAAACTAAGATTGTATGCAAACTTAACTTTGGCTTTTTCTGATTTTAGGTGCTAAGCCTTACAACCTTAATGTCATGTCATCAGTATTTTTAAAGAAAAACCTGCAACATGTAGCTTAGGATACTGACATAACAGGATGGTACAGCATGGTATCAAAGGACTGGAGATCACTAGGGATCTGCTTAAAGTGTGTGGAGGTGAAGTAAAAATTGCAGGCCACTCATGGTACCCAATGTAACTTTCATGGTCTTTTCATGGTGAGCCACCTCCCACTGCTGATTGGCGGGTGGGGAGGGGTCACTCAAAAGGCAGCCCTCTTGGCCAATCAGTGGTGGAGGAAAGGGAGGGCAGCTGCCATCTTGGCTACTCCCCTTGTGTTGGAAGCTCTGCCCCCAGCCCCCCAATACACTGTGAGGCCAGGCTGCAAAGGCTGCTGGCTCTCACTGGGGAGCCTGCATTTTATTTTTAATAAGTTTTTTTCTTTAGTAATTAATGGAGAAAGCCAAAGCTTCAAGCTTAAGAGGTATGAAGGTTTTATTTGCATTAATTTGAAAAAATTCTACATAGGCAACTCAGTAACACAGCCATTCCAAATTCATGTGAACTCTAGGGAGCTACTCAATTTGTGATTTCACAATTTTTGTGGAAACTGCAAAAAAGGCAGTTTCTGCGATCACTGTGAAAATTGGCAATCTGGAAATTTTATACAAGGTATGCAAAATCTCACTTTGCATATTTAATAAAAATGAATGGCCTTATTTATATGCATTGAGAGGCCCAGAATCTACTGGAGAGAGGTTTTCTTTTCTTTGTGTTGTACAACTAATTAAATGAACTTCAAATATTAAATAGTTTGTTATTGGTTCATAAAGATCTACACATAATTCTGGTCAGTGTCAGCCCCTCCACTTTTGCTACTAAGCAATTAAGATTGTTTAAATATGTCATATATGTTCTCAAACCTAACTGAGAAGTCTAGTATAGACACTTCTCAAATGTTTCTTGCTAGCTGTGTTTAACTAAGTGCTGCTTAGCTCTCATGATATTTTAAGTGACTATAACTCACTCTTCATGGTAAATTACATGACTAGTTCCTCATAATCTACAGTTTACTACAACAGCATATAAATATAAAATGGGCTTTATAAGCCTCCAATGGGGAGTTCATCTATATGTATTTCTATGCATATAAGGGTTTTGGAGGCTTGGGGGACAGCCTGTGCTTTATCCTATTTGCATTACCCTTGTGGAAACCTCTTATAAGATCAATAGGAATTGATCACTTTGCAATACTTTTTCAGTCTTTCCATAGTTTTGAATACAGAGTATTTTCTTCACCTAAAGTATATAGGATGGTCCCAAAAACCTCCAGAAAATAGATTGGTTTTCATTATACTGTAGTCTATAGGCTTTTGGAATAGCCTCTATAATAGAGTTCCTAGTCTCTTTTGGAACCCCATTATTTACATTTTTATTCACTTTTATAGGATCTCTCTCAAAGAATTGATTGTGCAACACCTGAACCAAACCATAAAAATATTTGAAAACAACCAGAGTCCAGGATGTGAAGCAGCTACGGTTTGTTAAAGCACTTTTAGGATTTTTCAGTCTATCCATAGGAACTGCCTGTTAACTTTTTCTGTTCTAAAGGCATAGCTTTGAGATTTTCCAGTCCATAACTGATGCTACAGTTAAAATATGAGCCTGACTTGTTAGGACAGGTCAGATTTCCTTGAGTTCAGCCAACCAGTGACAAGTTTCTGGATCCAAGAGGATCAGTCAGTCCAGATATACAGAATCACATTCACTTGAGTAGTTTCATTAGAGGTGAAGAAAGTATACATTTCAGTTCCAGTAGGAAAAAAAAATTCTCCTAATTGTAGCACTTGTCTCTTGCTGTCTTACCCTCGCAGAAACTTGCCTTGTTTATTTCCTTCTGTAGTTATTTTTGGAGCTATCCTATTTCTCATTACTATTCTGTATCTAGTCTGACATGGATTTTCCTTGGGAACGCTAGGATATCTTTATTTTATTCATATTTGAGTTTTCCTTCTGCATTAGATTGAGGCTTACAGCCTACTATTCTTGCACAACTCATTATCCTTCTAGTTTGAAAAAAGGATATTAGTGTTGTAATCATTTAATATTTGACCTGACATAAGAACCAACCCAATTTTACTTACGGAAATATCTTTATTGGCCATTGTTCAACACACTTGGAAATGCAGGTCCTCTGTAAGTGTCAATAAATTATTTGTTTTGCTTATATTTAAGTTTTTAGTGAAACAGACTAAAGATAATAGACACAGCCCGGTCTCCCTAGGTAGTGTTGGCAGTAGCCACTATTACAGAATCTTGAGGAAGCCAGTAACATCTTGTTTGCATAAAGCAAAGGCTACTCTAGTATAAAACTGAGTAGAGCTGCAAACACATGACTGGGACAAAGGTATAACTGAGCAGTGTGTGCTTAATATCCAAAAAATATTCTTGGCCTCCTAAAGGGTAACTTTTTTTCCCTTTTATATTAATTGGAGCGACTTACACCAGTTTAGGGCTATATGCCACGTGTCTGTTCCATGTTTACACCATAAGTTGGGCATTTATTCTGTGTGTGTGTGTAAATCATAATGTATATTAATGATTCAGCTGCCATACCAACACCAGCCAAATGATACAGTATTACCATTTTATGAACTTCTCTATGAAGCCAATAGCTTACTGGCTTGTACAAGAATCTTTTTTTCCAAACCCATCCAGTTACTATCTAAAACTATCACATACTATTTAAATACTTACTGCTTGCTCCACAGTCTTTTTATAGTACTTTTTTCTCTGATATACTGCAAAATAGTTTGTTACATCAAAGATAATAATGATTGAATATAAATCATTATATTTGGCTTAATATTTGTGCAAAGATATGTCAATGAAAGCCAGCTAGAATCAGAAGTGTAAGGAAAAATCAGTCTTTTGGGGACAAATTTTATCTTTTTTATTTTCATTAAGTAGTGCTTCACTCTTATTTAAGTAATTCCATTGCATTTCAGTTGGGATCTTTGCAGAGTAAAGCACTCCTCACTGAATGCATCTACGCATGAAATTAAGGTGACACAAACTCCAGAGCTGTTCAAGCTGGAATCAGCTGCTCCTAGGTGCAACATCTAGACATGTGTCAGCAGCAATTTGAGCCGGAGCAGAGCCCCAGCTGGCTGGGCTGACTGGGTGCAATGTACGCCTGCCGTCAGCATCTGCACACGTGTTTTGGTGTAATAAAGTATACTGCTGTAAGATAGTACTGTCCCCAACAGTACTATCCTATGGCAGAGTTAATTAGTTTACTGCATCCTAATATCAGTGCATGTATAGACTGCGATATTTTATTGCCAAGCTAATTAACCTACTTGGCAGTAAAGCCCACATGTAGATGCACCCAGTATAAGTAGATGTGGCAGATTTGGGTCCATAGTCACTGTATAGATGAAGGCAAGATTCAGTAGACAGACAATGTAGATAAAGCCATAATTAACACTGATGTTTTTCTTGGTTATAAGTGTATTGATCTTCAGCATATTCTTATTCCTTTCTTATGTGGCTCAGGTTTGTTCAAATCAGGGTGATAGCTTTCACTTCGTTCACCTAAACCCTGAATAGCTGGCTCTGTGTGGCTTAAGTATAGTGTGGCAGGGACAACTTTTAGGGGTGCCGTGACCTCCCTTAGCGCTCCTACCTACTGTGCCAAATTGAGTCTCGAACGCACCCTCTATCTTGCCCACCATGTCTTGCTGGTAAATATCAAAGGGAGGCTGCCTTCCTGCCCTCCTTGGCACGGTGCCTGCCTTGCTATACCGGGGCTCTGTCCGATTTGCCCACGGGTGCCCCCCTCGTTTCTCCCACGGCCCTCGCCACACCGGGGCCTGCCTTCCGCGGCTCTTGTAGCCCACACCGGGGCCTGCCTTCCGCGGCTCTTGTAGCCCACACCGGGGCCTTGCCCCTGTATGCTCGCGTCTCTCGTGCTCCCCGCCCACACTGGGGCCTTGGTCGCGTCTCTCGCGCTCCCCGCCCACACTGGGGCTCAGGCAGCCTCAGCCTTACCTGGCCCCAGACCCGCCTTCTTGGGTCCTATGCCCCACTGGGGCTTCTTCCCAATTGGGGCTCAGGCAGCCTCAGACTTACCTGGCCCCCAGACCCGCCTTCTCGGGCCTATGCCTCACTGGGGCTTCTGCCAGCGCCCACACTGGGCCTGTCCCAATATCACCCACACTGGGGCTGGGGTCAGGACACCCCAAAATGCAGCACCCCCTGCAGCGCTAGGAACACCCCCACCTTACTGGGGAGCTCCTAATGAGGCCTCCTCCACCCCTACAGCCTTGCCTGGTCCTCCGGTGTAACAACAAAACCAAAAGTAAAAAGCCCCTGGCTATAATGTAAAATCTTAAGCCAACCTGGCTATCCTTCATCCATAGTCAGGGTCCTCTCCACCCCATACCATTGTGTCAACACCACTCAAGCCATCCAGCTTCCTTACTGTGCCCGCGGAGCTCTGCTCACCCTGCTTGCTCCAGCAGAGCTCCTACTTCTCAGGCTGCCAGAGGGGAACTGACTCTAGCTTCAGCCTTCTCTGTTTATAAAGGCCAGGCCCTGCCCCCTTCTGGTCAGCTGACCCAATCAGTTGCCTTAGCAACCCACACCTGCGCTGCCCTGGTGAGTGGCAGCTGAGTCCATACTCCAGTTGCCAGTAGCAGGTACCCTAGTGCCCTGCTACATATAGGTACACTAAGGAAGAAAAGGCAAACACTATAATCACAGTGACCACAACATATGGCAGATGAAGTGATAGGTGCTTCTTTGAATAACAGAAATTCGATGTTAGAGCCACTGTGACATTAATGGGATTTCTTGCCTTCAAGTGTGGTTTAAGTTGGCAGATTTGGGGGCCAATGGAATGATTTGTATAACAGTTGTAGAATCAGGCTTATATATAAAGAAGATCTTTTGGAGCTGGCTTCTCACTCTTTTGGCACCATGGGCATGTCTACATGTGCAAATACTTCTAGATGGGTTTACTTTGCAATAATTTACAGCAGAATAAACCTATCTTGGGAAGGCACCTATACATGCAAGCATTTGAGAGCAGATTTGCTGCTTTTGGCACCAGCCTACTCCCACTCACTCCAGTCCTGACCTGGCCCCCTGCAGCAGCCAGGGGGAGCTGGAGACTCTGGCTCTGGCCGCAGCTGCCTGCAACCAGAGGCCATCTTTAAAGCCAGTCCCTGTTCCCTAGCCACCTGCATTCCTGACTGGGAACAGCCTACAACGTCCTGGGACAGTCCTTGGCAGCTATAGTGTTGGATCTTGTGCCCACCACATGAAGGTTCCTCCATTCCCAGGACTGCTGCTCTTGCTGGTCATGCAGGTTGCCATGCTGTACTGCCACCTAGCCCAGGTCAGTCTTGGCCCCACCTGGCTCCTTGTTACAGCATGGCCATGTGGCCAAGCTCACCACAGCATCTCAAGCCACAGCAGCAGCATGCTGCTACCTACTGGACTTCATGCTGCTGCCCAGCAGAGACACTGATGCATGTACCTGGACATGACCATTGATGCCATCCATGCACTCCTGGGGCTCCGGCCCACCTGGCCAACCAGGACTGGTGGCCGCACATTGTTCAGCACACCTGGGATGATGAGCAGTGGCTGGAGTCATTCTGGATGACCTGGGCCACCTTCTAGAAGTTCCTCAAGCAGCTCTGCTCACACCTGGAGCAGCAGGCCAACACCATGTGATGCCCCCTCCCCCCCTCATGGATACCCAGCTGGCCACCCCCCTGCTATGTTGGCCACCTCTTTGGCACAGGCAAGACAACCACTGGGGACACTATCCAGGAGGTGTGCAGCTCCCTCCAGGGTGTTCTGGGGTACACCGTGCTCTGGGTGCATGACTCCCTGGAGGTGGTGGCAGAGTTTCATGCCCACGGTTCCATGCCCAGTACATTGGGACCCTGGACAGGACCCATATCCCCATCACCTGCCCACCCTGCAGAAACCACCCCTACTACAGCCAGTGGGGCTTTTACTGCATCATGCTGCAGGCTGTTGTCCAACACCATGGTGCCTTCAGCAAGGTGAGTGCTGGCTAGGCGAGCAGCACCCATGATTTCTACATCTTTTGCAACTCTGCCCTGCCAGTGGTGGTGGAGAACAGGTGCTTTGCACTAGGGGTGCCATAACTCCAGCTCAGAGTGGTGGCAGTCCTGCCCCTCATCAGGGACCCCAGCTACCCACTTCTTCCTTGGCTCATGCGAACCTACATTGGTCAGCTAGACCCCTGCTAGGCACATTTCAATCAGTGTCTGGGCCAGATCCGTGCATTGATAGAGTGTGCCTTTAACTGCCTGAAAGGACACTGGTACACCTTTACTGCCTAACCTGCGGTCATGGAGGTCAACATTTCTGTACTGCATAACATCTGTGAGGCCCAGGGAGAGCTATTCCATGAGGCTGGACAGAGGAGGCATAGCAGGTGGAGGATACCTGTCACTGGGAGCACCAGCTGCGGTAGCAGTGACAGTGATGCCATCCCTTCACTCCCCAAAGCCATGGGCAAGCTGCACACCCACCAGTGGAGGCCCAGGCACCAGGTGTGAGAGGCGCTGGCTGACCAGCGCCTCCTTCAGTCTCCAGTGTAGGTTACCTGGATGGCTGTCCATGGGCCCCAGCCCCTCTGCACACCCCCAACACCATGCTCACTGTGGACAGTTCTCAGAAAAGTACTTTATTCCCCTCCACAAACAGAGACCCACCAGGTCCCCCTTTTTTTCCAACAAGAGAGCCCTTTCCTCCACCCTCCCCCACAACAGACCCCATCCCCCTCACCTTCCTGAACTACAGAGCCCCCTCTTCCCCCTCTCCACAGAGCCCCTTCACCAACCACCCCACCCACTACCAATAAAAGCACCCTCTTCCCTATGCAGACTATGTACAATGTGTGCTGTGCATGCTCTCCCAGGTTGGGGGGCAGTGGAGTGGGGGGTGCCTTTGGAGCAGAGACTGGGGACAGCTTCCCAGCACCCTGGCCTTTGGCTGCACCCTCCATAGCAGTGCACACTTTGGTGAGGCCGGTGTGTGGGGGGCTTCCCTGAGCGCAAGGGCAGCTTCTGCTTTGCTGGCTGCAGCCAGTGGGCCATGCTAAAACGGCCCACATGCAGTAATGGCTCTGCTGCAGACAGCTCCTGCTCTGGGGCCACATGGAGATGGAGCAAGCAGCAGGGCAGGGCCCAGGTGGGGCGCTGGCTGGTGGGGCAGCTGGGGTTGGAGCCAGGGCAGGGGCACTTGGCCAATGGAGGCACCACTGCACCTCAGCCTAAGCCCACTGGGGAGGCTTGCTGCTGGGCAGCAGGTGACTGTCGGGGGCAGCCAGGGCTGCAGCCAGAGGCTGGGCAGTGAGTGGCACAAAGGTGACTGCCAGTGCCAGGATTTCATAGATATCATAGACATTTGGGGTGGAAGGGACCCCAGAGGATCATCGAGTTCAGCCCTCTGCCCCAGGGGCATCAAGTCAGCAGGGATCATAGGATCTCAGCAAGATAAGCATCCAAATGTGTTTTGAAGACGTTCAAAGTGGACACTTGAACCACCTCAGGTGGCAGTCTGTTTCAAACCTTGGGGGCTGTGACAGTGAAGTTCTTTCTTATGTCCAGCCTGAACTGGTTACAGTGGAGTTTGTGACCATTCAATCTTGTCATCCCTTGGGGGGCTCTGGTGAACAGTCATTCCCCCAGATCCTGATCAGCACCCCTGATAAGCTTATAGGTGGCCACCAGATCACCCCTGAGCCTGCGCTTTTCCAGGCTGAATAGTCCCACTGCTCTCAGCCGCTCATCATAAGGTCTGTTTTCCTGACCTCTGATCAAGTGCGTGGCTCTTCTCTGCACCCTCTCAAGCTTCACATCCTTTTTGAATTGTGGAGCCCAGAACTGGACGCTCTACTCCAGCTGTGGCCTCACCAAGGCTGAGTACAGCAGGAGAATGACGTCCCGGGATCTACTTGAGAAGCATCTATGGATGCACGCCAGCATTTTGCTCACTTTACTAGCAGCAGCATCACACTGAAGGCTCATGTTCATCTAGTGGTCAACCGTGACCCTCAAATCCCTTTCATCTGTAGTGCTAACCAGCGTAGCACTACCAAGCCTATAAGCATGGTGCAGGTTTTCCCTCCCAAGGTGGAGAACCTTGCAGTTTTCGGTGTTGAACACCATCAGGTTCTTGTCCGCCCATTTCACAAGTCTGTCCAGATCTGCCTGGATCACCCTCCTGTCCTCAGGTGTAGATGTTTTACCCCAGAGTTTGGTGTCATCAGCGAACTTGGCCAGTCCACTTCTGACACCAGTGTCCACATCACTGAGGTAGATGTTAAACAGTATAGGCCCTAGGACAGAACCTTGTGGGACCCCACTGGTTACAGCGTACCAAGATGATTGGCTACCATTGACCACCACCCTCTGGGTCCTTCTGGGGAGCCAGTTCCCCAGCCAGCAGATTGTGGTAATGTCAAGGCTGCAGTTAGACAGTTTAACCAAGAGGTGATCGTGGGATGCCAGATTGAAGGCTTTTTTAAAGTTGAGGTATATGACATCAATCTCTTCCCCTTTGTCCAGGTGATAAGTCACTTGGTCATAAAAGGAAATGAGATTGGTCAAGCAAGACCTATCAGAAACAAACCCATGCTGGGTATCCCTCAGGATATTGCCTTCAGCTAGTCTGTTAAGGATGGCCTCCTTGGTAATCTTTTCCAAGACTTTTCCCAAGATGGTGTTCATCGTTTGGTGGTTCCTCCTCTGTGGCCTCCACTTCCCTAGCCACCATGGCAGCCTGCCTCTCCTGAGCCTCCGGGTGCCTCTCCTCAAGGGCCAGAAGACTGTCTTGGAATTCCTAGTCCACCTGGTCCTTCTTCCTGTCCCTCTCCTTCTCTCATGTTACCCACTCATGTGTGACATCCTTGGTGTACCAGGCCCATGAATCCACCAGCCACTCCTCAGCCACAGTGATCAGGTGGTCCAGCAACTAGGTACATCCCATCCTGGGTCTGCCCTGCTGGAGTGAGTACATATGGAAGGCCCCAGCTAAGACTGTCAGTAAGCCTGATGTCACATCCCAACTGGCAGCTGGTACCTCCCCCCGCATGCAGCTGCAGGACCTGCAGAGCCAGGAGAAAGAGGCTGTTTGTGAGAATTTGCAACATTTCCTGATAGCATGCACTATACTAGAGGGCTTTGTGCTGCCCAGCCTCAGATTGAGGGTTGTGCATGCATGGGTGCCTAGGGACCATGGTAAATTGGTCAGGCAGGCCCTGGCACAGGCAGCTGCTGGCTGACCCTACACCCACACTTGCTCTGCAGGGGCAGGTGGATTGGTTGGGTGCTGGCCACAGGCAGCCTGCCTTTCCCACTCCCTTTCTAGGCCATAATAAGCCTGGATTTTGGCAGCACCTACTGCTGTAACTCCAGACCCACACGTGTTCATCCCCCTCACCCCACTTCTCCTCCTGCAGGCCCTGCTGTCTTCTCCTTTGCCACCCAGCCCATGGTGCCCAGGCTCAGGGTCAAGGGGCTCCTGTCCAACTGGGCCATGGAGCTGGTGGTGCCCCCACCCTCCCTCCAGGGGGAATCTCTAATGAGGAGAGCCCCACCCCCTGCACTGGCCCTGCACGATCAGCGTGCCCATGCTGAGAATGTCCCGGGCACATCACAAGGAACTATTTGAATGGACTGAGGGGTGCCCAACCCACTATGCCCTGCTGCTGCTGCTCACCATGGTGCCCCAGGTGCACCTGAGAACCTGGCATGGGACCCTGAGCTTTGAGAGTTCTGTGGGAAAGCCTGGGTTGCCCTGCAACATCCACCACCACCTGGAGGGCTACCTTTGGCTGTGTTGCACATCCCTGCCCCCTGCAGCTGAGGATGACCTTGCCATCGGCATTGATGTGTTCCTTTGTATGTGAGAGGCCTGTGACTGTATAGCTGAGGGGGCACAAGCTGCTCAGTAAAGTTTTTCACTCTTTCTCACCTCCCTGTGTGCTGTTCTGGGGGAGTCTGGGGGCCAGGGGGAGAGTAACTGGGCTGGGTGAGGATCAGGGCTAGGACCTGTGACTGGGGCTGGAGCTGGGGCCAGGGCAGGGGTGGAGAGGGCCCCCTCTCCCCAGCGTGGGGCTCACTGTGTGGGTGGGAAGGTGGGCCTGGTGGCCTAAGTCTGTCACTGGCAAGGACATGCAGCTCCTGGTGGTGTCCTGGGATGCAGAGGCGTGGTGCCTGGATGCCTAGGTAGAGGCCCCCTCCATGGAGGAGCAGGAACTGATGAAGGCTGGTGATGCCATGACTGGGCTGGTCTGTTGGGTGAGGCTGGGCATCCAGAGGTGATGGGGCAGGTGCTGGATCAGGCTGCTGGAGCTGATCAACAAGGCTGGGGGTGGGGACCATTGCAAGACAGGCTTCTGATGCCCCAAGGGACCCTCCCCCACTGATGCCTTGTTGCTGCTGCCAGGCTGCAGTGGAGGCTTGGGCAGGCTGCCTGGGCTAGAGAACATGGCATGGGTCCGGCCAGGGTCCCAGGGCACAAGGATCTGGTTCAGCTGCTGCGCAAACGGAATGGACTTGTGGGCAGCCCCCAACCAGGAGTTGTAGCTGGTGACAGTGAACCACTGCCCACAAGGCCTTGACCTTTATATGGCACTGGCACACCAACTGGTCATGGCCATGCTCCCAAATGTGGCCTGACAGGCCCTCATAGATGTGGGCATTGGAGCGCTTGCTCCAAGTTAACTGGCTAAGGACCATGACCTCACCCCTTCAGTGTCACACAGTTTGCAGTCCCCTTCTGGGACCATTTCTGGCCCTGGGAGATGGTGTTTGGTGTCAGGGGTGACACCAGTGTGGCTTTCTCAATGGCCTGCTGGGTCTCTGTGTGACAGTCTGGGAGCTGTTGGGCCTGGGCAGGTGCCTGCAGAATGTAGCACAGTAAGACTATATGGCAGGCTGCTACAACTGGCTGGGGGCCACTGGTGTGCAACCTGGTGGCCAGAGGCTGGCTGCAGGTGGTCCAGGGCCCCAGACTCTCAACAGCCTTTTAAGGACCTGGTGTTGGGGCAGGCAAAGAGCTGCCCCAGCCCTGGGGCTAGGGAACCTCCAAGCCTCATGGCCCTGGGCCTAGTCTGAGGGTGGCCTCTTTGTGGTGGGGATGACTAGGAGTAAATTTGCTTTCTATCAGTGTCTACACATGCATTACTGCACTGTAACTACTCCACAGCTAATTTGCTACCTGCATTTGCAATAGACCAAATTACTGCATAGTAAGCATCTAAACATGTAGACAGTGATGCTTATTGCACAGTAATTTGGTCTACTGCACAATAAAGTGCCTTGTGTAGGTGCATCATGTTTGTCAGGGACTTTCTGGAATTATTCCCCATTCACAGTGGTCTGACAGAACAGAATTGGTCCCCCATGCATGTGAAGTTTTACTTGTGGACTTCATCAGTGGAAGCCAGTTTCAGGCATTTGGTACTCAAGCTGGCCTCTTGTCCTTTCTGCTTATTTCATCCAACTGCTTTGGCTTGTGAGTAGCAGGACCAGACCCAAGTGCTTAGTGTTAGCAGCAGAAGCAGTCTGTCTGCTGGACATAATAGCATAAGAGCAAACAGCAGGGATCCTGTGAGCTTGGAGGAGCATGTTGGCCCCAGTTTGAAACTCAACTGTGTGGGTCTGCTTTCTACCAATATCACACTGCAGCTTTCAGTTTGGGCCATATTGTCTACAGAGCCTTATGGCTCAGACAAACAAACCCAGCATAAAACAGGGCCTGTATGCTGGATATATGAATGTCAGATGGGGGAAGACATCTTTGGTGCCAAGGATTAAGTAACTTTCCAGCATTACATGCCAAAGATGACTGGAAATCTTTTTACCCCAAGCAATATCAACAAAGAGGATGTATGATATACATAAGCTGTGTAATACTACACAAATTTACTACAAAAATAATTATGTGAGGTGATTGTTGCAAATAAGTAATAAATATTCAAAGTTATGCATGCATGGATTTAGATATTAATGATTTTCACTGCTATTTAATTAATGCTATTTAATTAATGATTAATGATAGCTAAGTCCCAGAGTGCAAAATTCCCATGGGGTTTTGACTTGAAAAGGAGGCAGGATTTATGCAAGCAAATTTACAATTGGGGCTGCTATTTCTAACGTTGCACACAGTGCAGTACTTTTCAGGCTGATTCTATGTGAGAAACTAAAGAAATTTAGATCCAATGGGTCTGCTTTCTACCAAGCCAGGGTCAATGGAGTTGAGAGCATGTCATTTCTAAATCAGAATGAATCTGGGATGCATTCATAAAGGTGTTTAGTGTGACTGGTGCAGTGGCATGAAGGAAGTCCAGCACTTGTACATAGAGTAAGACACCATTCATTGGAATCTTAATTCAGATGGGGACCTGCATGTTTTTGCCTAAGTTGCCATATCTCATTGTACTATCCTGGTAGATGCTACTTATATTGAAGCCAGAGTCAAAGGCTTCTGTAATGTTAAATTAAACAAGGATAAAAGTAATGAACTTCCTAAGTATCTCTTTCCAGGCAGCTCAACATTCCAGCATGTGCATTGTTATTCCATGGCAGTCCTCAGCTTCTGTTTTCAGATTGCTGTAAACTTAGATGCATCAGAAGATAAATAATAGAAGAATAATGGAGGCCTTTCTACAGCAACAGAGCTAGTGTCTGCAGCAACACAGATCTGTTAAGGAGTTTACTTATGGAGTTTACTTGCTTATCTATTAAGGAGTTTATCCACAACCTAAGTTGTGGGTGGTACTTTCAAAGATGCCTAGGTACCCACCAGCTTTTGAATTTTAGTTTAAGTTGGCTGCTTGTTGGCTCCCTGCCACCTCTGATCATCTCACCCTTCATCTTTCCTATGCACACTTATATGATAAATAAAAGTGAAATCCTGGCTCGAGTGAAGCCAGTAGTAAAACTCCCATTGACTTCAATAAAGCCAGGATTTCATACCAGGCAGGATATTTAAAGGGTCTCTGGAGTTAAAGTTGTTGATGTACTCTGAATATTTTTAAAGAAATTCTTCTTATAGTCACAGACTATTTTAAAAGCACCAACAAAAAGAAAGATTTTTTTCTCTCTCTCTCGCTCATAAATTTACCTTTTTAGTTCACTGAAAAAAACCCTTCTATATATGTTCAATGCCAAGAATAGTAACAGGGAAAAATCCTTACAGTATATTTATATGTTCACGTCATTCATTTGTGTAAATGGTTGTAGAAGCTGCTTTGATTTATATGGCCAGCAGATGTTGGAACTTAAAGCACCTGCTAAGAAAAGCAGATTCTTTATAGCCATGGCCTAGCCCTGTCTCCATGGGATTTTATTTTTCCCCTGGCCTCCTTGCTGTGGCCCAGCGGTATCTGTGCTATTAGTTCATTTGTGTAGGGAGCATCTGTGGTGGGTCTTGAATGCTCTTTTCTGTGTATCTGCCAGGCCTGCTTTGATAGCGTAGCCAAGCCACTGCTGGATGAAATGTGAAAAATGCCAGAAGCTTCTTTTTCTGTGTGTTCAAAATCATCCCAGGAGGCCTGTGACATGAAGAAAGCATAACTCATTCTACTACATTGCTTAAAAAACCAGCAAAATAAAATAAATACATTTGGTTTACAAGCAACACCTAGGCATAATAGCTATTCAGAACTAGGGACTGGTTTTGTGTGGGCTTAATAAGCTGCTGCCTAGTTAGTCAGCAGAAACTGCTTAATTAAGAAGCTACTATGGGACAGCTGAAACAATTTCAAAGAGTAAATCTGTGCTAGGCTTTCCTACAACACATATTATTCTGTGTATCTCCAAGCATTAAATATAGTAGACCTTCTCATCTGATGCACCTAAAGATTCAAGTTGTTGCCTGGAGTCTATTTCAAGCAAAATCATGTCTTGCTGGCACCAAGTCTTGATATATAATTGTGGGCACTGGGTACACCCTCAGGGGTTGGAAGCACTGATGTTCCCGGAGGAGGGCCCAGGGACCCCAGAGCCACAGAAAACTCACTGGGAAATCAGGAGGGGATGAAGAAGGAACCACATGAGCCAGAGCTATGCAGCTGTCATTTAAGAGGTGTGGTTTGCTATGATTGCCGCAAATCTGGCCACATCACCAGGGAGTGAAGACTGGGCCTGAGTGATCTCAGCCATGGGCTGGTGCCAGTCCTGGGCCCCAGGGATAAGCCCAGGGAAGCAGAGTGAGGTGAGCCTATGGACTGCAGTTTCTGGGAGGCCTTGCATGAGGGAGGATGGGAACTTTCAGTGGTGACAGCATGGATTGGTGACGGGGCAGCGTGGGCAACCTTAGACACTGGATGCTCACAGTCAGTGGTCTGTGTAGACCTGGCCTGGAAGGCCAGCATGAGGAAGACCAGACCCCGCATTATGACCTGTATTGTGGGCGAAGAAATGCAGTTTGAGACCTGCGATCTCCCTTTGAGGGTGATGGAGTTCCAAGGTGAGCTGAGGGTCAGGTTGGCCCCAGCGTTGGCCTGTGAGATGATCCTAGACCATGAATGGCACCTGATCTACATGGTGCTGGAGTGGGTAAGAGCAATGGAGGAAGAGAGGAAACTCCTACAAAGAGGTGAGTGATGGGCAGGGGAAGTAAGTGAGTCCCCATCAAGGAGGAGACAAGGAGACACACATTAACCTGGATCAGGTGGATAGTGTGGCTCATTTTTGACAGGCCCATCAGGAAGACCCAGAGCTGCAGTGACTGGTGGCTGAGGACCCAGGAGAAGGGACATCAATGAGCACAGCCCACTATGAGGTAAAGGGGGATCTTGTATATCAGGTTCAGGAGGAGCACAAAGCCAGGGCGGAGAGATGCCAACTAGTGGTACCAAGCCCATTCTGACTGCAAATCTGGTGGTTGGTACATGACACCCCATTGGGAAGTCATCTGGGTCACAGCAAGATGAGGGCATGGATTGTTTGTGATTTCTTCTGGCTCTGTTTGCAAGACGATGTGGAAAGGTGGGGTGCAGCATGTTCCAAGTGCCAAAGAGCCCAAGAGCAGAGGCTACAGAAGGCCTCTTTACAGCCTATGTCGGTGATTGAGACACCCTTCTCATGAGTTGCATTGGATATTGTAGGACCCCCGCCGAGGTCCCATGGCACCAATATATACTGGTCCTGGTGGACTACACTACACATTTCCCAGAAGTGGTACCGCTCAGGTCAATCACAGTGACCCGGGTGGCAGAGGAGTTACTACAATGGATTACCTGTGTAGGGATACCTCAGGAGATACTCACCAACCAGAGAACCAATTTTATGTAGCGGGTAATGAAGGCCCAGTGCAACACCTTAGGCATTACCCATCTGAAGACTCCTGTATACCATCCCCAGTCCAATGGGTTAGTGAAGAGGCTCAACAGGACCATCAAGAGAATGCTCTGGAGGTACACACAGGAGAACCCACACAAGTGGGACATGGTACTAACTCCATTGTTATTTATGCTACATGATGCACACCAAGAGTCTACTCAATTCTCGCCCTTCCAGCTCATATATGGGCACAACCCAAGGGGTCTGCTACAAATGGTTAGGGAAGAGACTGGTGAGGCCCAGGATCACAGCTGATAGCTATCAGTGAGAACTTCAGGAATGACTACAGAGGATTGCTAGCCAGAATCTGAGAACATCACAAGAGCAGCAGAAAGCCCAGTATGATTGAGCCACAAAGCTGAGAGAAGTTCTACCCAGAGATATGGTGCTAGTTCTGCTTCCTACATCTGTGATCAAGCAGCTTACGATGTGGCAAGGATCCTTCAAGGTGATCGGGCAAGTAGGGCCCATAGACTACAAGGTCTTTAAACCTGGACACCAGCAGGAATGCTACATCTACCACATCAACCTGCTCAAGAAGTGGAAGACACCACAAGGGTGGATGGCGCAGCATGATGAAAAGAATAAGGAGCTATGGCACCCTTGTCTGTAATTAGGGACCAGTGAGACACCCAGGGTGCAAATCCAATTTGGGGAAGATCTGAACACCGAGCAATGGCAGAGATGGTGAAAGACTTTCAGAATTGTTAGGGTAACAGTAGGTAGATTTTCGGAGAGAAGTGGATATGCAGCTGGAACAAGGCTTTAATCTGTGTTTCAGCAGAGTTGCTGGTCACAAGGCAGAATTATGTATTAAAAATAACCTTGCAGATGCTTAGGCAAGCAGTTTCCTAATAAGGTCATAGTGTTAGAGCCCATTGTGTAAGAAGAACAAGATGCAGCCCACCATCTATCGTCAGGAGATAAAGCAGAAGCAAGACCTTGGAGCTGAAGAAGGAGTCAGCAAAGAACCAGAAAGAATGAGTGATTGACCAAGAGTACCCAGGTTCATGGCCTTACGCATGCGCTCTTAGCAGAGAGGCATGTAAACGAGGGAGATGCATAGGCAATTTCATGTTAATGAAGTAAACAGTAAACCGAGGCAGAGTTTGAGATGGGAGGAGAAATGGGTGGAACAGAAGGAGGGACATAGGTGGAGTGAATGTTAATCTGTATGAACCAAGGTGTATAAAATGTTAAAAGAACTTGTTCAGTGCAGATCCCCGGTTTGTTGGTTTGTTGGGAGCTTTGCCTGAAGCTGTCTCCATTCTGAATAAAGCTGTTGTAAGCAATGTGTGCAAGTAGCATTTGATCCTTGCTAATAAGTAACAGGATCCATAAGCTATTGGGCGCCGCATGGAGTTGGGATCTAAGAAGGATGAGTTCCAAGAGACCCCTGGACAGGTGGAACAAGTGGAGCATGAGATTAGAACCCCACCAGGCACACTGGTCAGAGAAAGGTGGAGGCCCATACCCCAACAGCTGCAAGACAAAGTCCGGCAAGAGATAGATAAGACGTGGAAGCGGGGGATCACCCACCTATCATGAAACCCCTGGTGCAGCTCCATAGTGCCCATGATGAAACCCGATGGGTCGCTTCGTTTCTGCATCAACTACTGGAAATTGAATGCATTGATGAGCTTTGATGCTTTCCCCATGCCCCATATCACTCACCTCCTGGAGAAAATAGGGGAAGCTAGGTTTATATCCACTGTAGACATCGCCAAGGGATACTGGCAAATCCCTATGAGACCCTCGGACTGTGCCAAGACAACCTTCGGGATGCCCTGGGGCTTATTCGAGTTCCTATAGATGCTTTTTGGGCTTAACAGGGCCACAGCCACTTTCCAAAGGCTGATGAACTCCCTATTAGCCCCACATGTGGCTTATGCAGATGCATAAATATCGATGACATAGTCATCTTCACTATGAAGTGGACACAACACCTCCATGCCCTGAAAGCTGTCCTAGGAGAGCTGAAAGTGGCTGGGATGATGGGTAACCCCAGGAAATGCAAACTGACCAGAAATAAAAACCAAATACTTGGGATTTCATGTGGGCCGGGGGATAATCAGACCCCTGCAGTACAAAGTTGAGGCGATACATGGCTTTCAGGAGCCACGTAACTGGTATCAACTATGTTCATTCCTAGGGCTCATCAACTATTATTGGTGGTTCAACTATTATCGGAGATTCATACTGCACTTTACGGTGCTAGCCACACCCTTTATCGATGCTCTAAGAGGAAAAGCCATGAAGGCCTCCCAATGGACTCCCAAGATGGCTAAAAGTTTTGAGAGGTTAAAGGAGGTGAGGTGTAGAGATGTAGTAGTACATACTCCTGATTTTTCAGCACCTTCTATCTTCTATATTGTAGACCAATGCGTCCAGTAGCTCCTTGGGAGCAGTTCTGCTACAGCAGTGGGGAGGAGACGAGCACCCCATAGCATTCACTAACCATAATCTTAACATGGCGGAGGTCAGGTATGCTACCATATAAAAAGGGTGCCTAGTGATATGCTGGGTGATGGAATATTTTAGATACTATCTGATGGCCTGGGAGTTTTTAGTAGTCATGGACCATGTCCCACTACAGTGGCTGATGAGAGCTTATACAGAAAATGCCTAGATAACCCTCTGTGTGCTTGCGTACAACCATTCAAATTTATGGTGGTGCACTGCCCAGGCAAAGACAACCTCGTGGTGGACTTCCTTTCCAGGTATCCAAGATTTCCAGGTATCTAAGATGATCCAACCGAGGAAGTATGGTGAGCACATCAGAGGCAACACCAGCTGATGATAGAAGATCAATGAAACATCAAGATGCCACAAGGCAGCTTAAGTGAGGAGTTCTGTGGCGGCGGAGAACACCTTTGGGGGCCAGAAGCACTGGGGGAAGACCTCAGTGCTCCTGGAGGAGGGCCCAGGGACCCCGGTGCCACAGAAAACTTATGGGGAGGCAGGATGGGATGGAGAAGGAGCTGTGCGAGTCAAGTGGCTGTTGATTAAGCTGGGTGGTGGCCATCTGAAAACATCAGATGGGACCGCGACTGTGGGAGATTTAAAAACCCCAGCAGAAGCCGTGTGTGGGTGGGAAGCCAGAAGGCGAGATACTGGGCATCCCAAGACCTGGCATGGCAGATCAGATGGCCCCCATGACTCTCCTCTGCCGCAAACGGGCAAGGGCAAGAGTTGGAAGCTGACCAAAGCTTTGCAAACCTCAGTCCCTGAGATAGAGGCTTGTGGTCGGCAGTTCCCCACAGGAGACGTGACTGGCCTAATCGACCCCGGCCCTGAGGACAGAGGTGGGTCAAGGAGGAAGAGGGGCAGGCAGGCTGAACTTCCAAGCCTGCACTCCCAACCATGGCCAAGGAGGTGGAGGCACCTTGGGGCACTAGATGAGATAAAGCCCACAGTTGGCATGGAGCATGAAGATCCAGATGGTTGGCGAGTGGATGGGGTATAGGGAAGGTGGAGTCTCAGGAGCAACTGTGGAATACCAGTGAGTAACTTGTCTCTGGGTTGGGGGAGAGGAATACCACTGAACCCCGCCTTTCAGGTTTAATTCCATCAAGTTATGGCAAGCGAGTCAGGGTCCCAGACCACAAAGCAGGAGCATACTCACAGTGCCAGCAGGGGGCACTACAATAATATAAACAATCTATCATTCTTACTTCTCATTATACCCTCTGTTGAACTTGACCATATCCTCCTTTGCTTCTAACATAAATCTACATCAGAATTAGGGCACATGGGACAGGGTTTTGAGATTTGATATTAAGCAACAAGGGGTGCATCTACATGAAATATTTACTGCGGAGTTGCCTAATTAGGTCTGCAGTAAAGTCTTAGTGTCTACACCTGTGGCCCTATTAGGCTGCAGTAAATTAATAAACACCACCAGAGGCTAGTACTATCATGTGGTGGCATTATTTAGTGTGCCACAACACAAATATATGCTGACCTGGCTTGTTGGGGCATAAGGTTGCTTCAGTGTAGAGCAGAGGCGGGCAATTATTTTGGGTGGAGGGCCGCTTACTGAGTTTTGCCAAACCATTGAGCGCTGCATGCCAGGCAGCCATGAGCAGATAAATATTAATTTTCTACATTTTTTAGGGGCCCTGTGGGCTGGATAGAATGGTCTGGCAGGCCTCATCTGGCCTGCGGGCTGCATTTTGCCCACCCCTGGTATAGGGGCTGCTTGCTGGTTAGGCTCACACTGAAGCATCCTCATGCCTCAGCAAGCCCCTCTACAATATGATCAACTGGGTTGGAGAAGCCCTGGGCTGGCAGGCTGACCCCCCAGGCTGATTGCTCTGACCCGGATCAATGTGCTGCAGTCCTGGGCACACGTGGAAACATGGCACCCAGGAGCAATAAACTCTGGTGCAAACTGTGCCAGAGTTTATTGTGTTGTGCTAATTGCATGTCTAAATGTGCCCAGGGAGTTGAGCCTTCCCCCACTGAATAAATGTGTTAGCAACGACCTTTGTGTTGCCTGCTTAAAGATGACCAGACCACAGTTGTACAACAGGGCAGGCACACTGTAAACTGTAGTAGACATGGGATTTTCTCCCATTCTTTTCGGGTGGGGAATGCATGGGGTGGAGAGAGCCTGAAGGCTGAACCAGCAAAGTTCTAATAGGAGTTAAAAAAAAAAAGAACAGGCCTCTTGAGATTTTGAGCAAGTATTTGGCAGAATTAAGAACCCTGGAAGCCTGCAGTTAATTAGTTTGATTGGTTTCACCAATAGGTACCATTTAAATGGAAGAGGTAATGTTGCAGGCCCATAAATAAGAGGATAATTTAGAAAGGTGAGAACAAACAGTTTCACACAGCTGTGAAAAAAAATGTTTTTGAGTAGAAATTCTGGATGGAAAAGGCTCAGCACAGCAATCCAGTTTCTCATCCGTTTAGTGGGAATCAGTCTGCTCTTAATACATTTGAATATAATGCACTTGGATATAATTAGTGTCAGTGAAACTGGATAGACTTTCTAAAGTATTTAATTGCAATTTATTGCACTTCCCATTCTTATTAAACAGCTGCTCTACAGGAGAGCTTCCCTGGGCAGCCCTGAATTCCCACTTTGCTTTTCCCTAAATAGTACTATAAAGTACTGTAAAATACTATTTAGGGACCCATTGCCAAAATTTCCAGATCTCGGGTGGAGTTCATTTTAAATAAGAGCAAATAATTTGTCTCCTAGTGCACTCCAACTCCCTTCACATGCAAATGAAACTCTGGATTATCTCAGTGATGTACTTTTGGATCCTACCCCTCCCACACTGGACCCAGATGAATTGACTTCTTCGTCATCACTGTTTTTGTGTTAATGACAATGCTCTCCACATCTGGGCCTTTTGGAAAGACATACTTACTGCATTAGTTGAAGAGATGACCCTGATTATAAAATGACCCCTGCCCAATAATTAGATATATATATATATATATAAATTTGTTGCCAAAATGTGTTGCCATTTTTAAGGTATAGAATCTAATTATAGGAGGTTTGTCTTGAATTTGTTCCCCTCCCACTGCTACAGCAGGATAAATAAGTCTTGGGAGTCAGGTAGCCCCTTTGCTCTCTGCTTTGCTATAGCTTTTTCCCTTGGAAGCCTTTACCCTTACTCCTTACTATCAGACCCTACTTTCCTTGAGTGCAAAGTGAGGAGCAAATTTGTAAGCAATAGCCTTGAAACTGAACATTGCTGTTGCAATTTGCATATTATAGCCACACACTTTGTTCATCCAGAATTGGCGCATGCTACTTTTTATTTGAAACGGCTGGAAGTTTTAGCACCGGTACTCCTAAAACAAGTTTGAGCAGCACTTTGGCACCTACTTATATGTAGTACAAACTTTTTTCCTCCACCAAACACACACACACACACACACACACACATACATACATGACAATTGACAATCAAGAATGATGTGGGAGGGGAGCGGGCGGGGATGGAGCCCTGTGCCCC
>NW_017728948.1:79364400-79377384 GCF_001723895.1 Crocodylus porosus
CCGGTGGCGGTGGGGAGATGGGAGGAGCGGGGGGGGCCAATGCAGGGGGGGATGGGGGAAGATTGGGTCTGGGCCTGATGTGGGGGAGGTGGCCTGATCCTCCCCTCTGCCTGCAGGCAGTGATGATGGAAGTGGGGAGGGGTGGGCTGAGGCCAGTGCTGGTAGCCTCACACCCCCCAACCCCACTCCCCCCGCGACATGACCATCACCTACAAGGAGTAAGGGGGGGCTGAGGCCAGTTCTGGTGGCCTCACCCCCCACCCCACAACTCCATCTTTGTCACCTGCAAGGAGCAGAGCAGCAGGGTGAGGCCAGCAGCCTCCCCTATCCCCTGTGTCCCCACCATCATGGCATCGCTCCACCATGCTGCCAGCTCCTGTTGGAATGTTTATTCGCAGTCTAATTAGCTTTTTGTCATCTAATCAGAGTGTGAATAAAGTGTTATGAACAGATAGACAGACAGGCAGACAGACAGACTTAGGCTTTTATAATCAGATGTTTTCTGGGTGGGAGACTGTGGAAGCAGCCACATATATGTCCAATGTCCATGGGTGAAGACAGGATCCCAAAGGAACATTCCAACATGTTTTTAATGTTTGCCACTGGGTTTTATTGATGGTCATGCTGAATGCCACCTGCACAGGGAACTGTCGTGTCCATGTGAATGGACATGTGTCATCAGATGGCTTCAGTGCTATCTGAGGAATTAGTACTGTTCTTTCTGATCCAGCAATTTTTGCCTCAAGTAGTCTGCTGTTGATGACAGATTGCACTAATAGCTGTGGGTGCATTCCATTGCACAGACCATCTTTAGGGTCAAGCTATAACAGAAGCATGATGAGCATCCCAAGCTTAAGGTTTTCATAGATTCATAGATTATAGAGTCAGAAGGGACCCAATGGATCATCATGTCCGACTCCTTGCCCCGGCAGGAAAGAGAACCAAGGTCAGATGACCCCAGCCAGGTGATTGTCAACCCTCCTCTTGAAGACCTCCAAGTTAGGTGATAGTACCATGTCTCCTTCGAAACCCATTCCAGACTTTGGCCACCCTAACTGTAAAAAATTTCTTCCTAATGTCTAACCTAAATCTACTCTCCACTAGTTAGCACCCACTATTCCTAGTTACTCCCTGGGGCGCTCTGGTAAACAGCGCATCCCCAATTCCCTGCTGTCCTCCCCTGATAAACTTGTAGGCAGCTACAAGGTCACCCCTCAGTCATCTTTTGTAAAGGCTGAAAAGCTCCAGATCCCTCAACCTCTCCTCATAGGGTCTTTCATGGAGACCACTAATCATGTGAGTGGCCCTCGTCTGAACCCTCTCCAGATTCTCTGTGTCCCTTTTGAAGTGCGGCTCCCAGAACTGGACACAGTACTCCAACTGTGGCCTGACTTATGCTCTGTAGAGGGGGAGCATCACCTCCCTTGATCTGTTGGTCATGCATCTGCTAATACACAGCAAGGTGTGATTGGCTTTGTTGATGGCCTCATTACACTGCTGACTCGTGATCATCTTGGAGTCAACTATGACTCCAAGATCTCTCTCAGCCTCTGAGCTGCTGAGGAGGTTATCCCCCAACCTGTAGGTGTGCTGGGGATTCCTCCTTCCTAGGTGGAGTACCTTACATTTATCTTTGTTGAATTGCATCCTATGTTGTTCTGCCATTGATCTAATTTGTCCAGGTCAACCTGTATCTGCTTCCTGCCCTCCAGTATATTAACTTTGCCCCATAACTTGGTGTCATCTGTGAACTTGGAGAGGGTGCTCTCCACACCCTCATCCAAATCGCTGATGAAGATATTAAATAACAGCAGTCCAAGGACCGAACCCTGTGGGACCCCATTGCCCACCTCCTTCCAGCCTGAGAACGACCTGTCCACCACCACTCTCTGGGTGTGGTCTCTAAGCCAGTTAGCCACCCACCTGAGTGTGTAGGCATCCACTCCACAGCCTGTTAGCTTCCCTATGAGACTAGGGAATGAGAATGTGAAACTGTATCGAAGGCCTTCCTAAAATCCAGGTAGATGACATTGGCCTCAGCTCCTGTGTCAAGGCAGTGTGTGACTATAGGCTATAAGGTTTGTCAGGCAGAATCTACCTGTGACAAACCCGTGCTGATTTCCTTTCAGCATCATTTCCCCTGCTGGGCCTTCACAAATGCGCTCTTCGATGATTTTTTTCTAGTATTTTCCCAGGGACAGAGGTAAGACTGGCTGGACTAAAGTTACCCAGCTCATCCCTTCTCCCCTTCTTAAAAATGTGCACCACGTTGGCCTTTTTCCAGTTCTCAGGGACCTGGCTGGAGCACCATGAATACTCAAACAGCCATGCCAGTGGCTCAGCAATGACACTGGCCAATTCCTTCAGTACCCTTGGATGGAGGTCATCTGAGCCGGCTGACTTGTACCCATCTAGCCCTTCCAAGTGCTCCTTAATTAAGTCGGCACTAACCTTTGGCAGTCTAGTGCCTTTTGGACATCTGTCTAAGCTTAAGGTTGGGGAATTGTCTTGGTCAGTATTAAGGAATACTGAAGCAAAGAACTCATTGAAGAGCTCTGCCTTTTTCTCTGCATCAACCACCAACTGACCTGATTTGTCCTGCAGGAGCCCTATGCTACTCTGCACTTTCCTTTTGCTTGCTATGTATCTGTAGAAGGACTTTTTATTGTCCTTAATTGTTGTAGTCCTGCCTTGGCCTACCTGACTCCCTGCAGTAGTGCGCCAGGGGGGTATATGCCTCCTTGGTGGCTGCCCCCTGCTTCCACTGCCTATAAATCTCTTTCCTTGCCCCCAGTCTTTCCTGGAGCTCCCTGTTCAGCCAAGGGGGCTTTTTTATCCCCTTACCCCCTTTCCTGCATAAGGGGATAGACTCCTTTTGTGCTCCAAGTGAAGCTGATACAGAGGCACTCAGTTGGCACAGCCATAATACTTTCATTCTCTGAAAGAGCATCTGAACTTGTATAAATCCATTCTTGGCCTGGAAATTTTGCCAGAAAAGCATTGTTGATCTCCTGTACAATGGAGTAACGTGGCACCAAAATAGCTTTTTCAGATGTCCATCCTGGATTTTGATAGCTATCCAATAGATTTGGAAATGTCCATTCTATCATTGCTGAGAGATCCAGAGGTATGCAGAGCTCAGGAGGCAGGGTAATGATTTCATCAATATTTTGAACTTGGCCATTTCCCAGATCCAAAAGCCATTGAATGTATTTTGCACTTTGTGCATCAAAACCTCCCTTACATATTCACATGTTCTCATGAAGTTGGAAAATCTGGAAGTGGTTCCACAACTCAGATTGCCTGAAGCATGCCTCTACGATTTGTGGCCATGAGACATTTTTCACAAGAGGCAGGATTTGCCAAAAATTACCCCAAGCACTATCACCTTGCCACCAAAAGGTAAATTGATCTGCAGTAAATATTGCAGCTTCCGTTCTACAGCCTCCAGTATATACTGATGAGCCATTGGTGCTTCATCCCAGATGATGATAGCTGCTTCTCAAATCAGCTCAGCAAGGTCAGACTGTGCTGATATGCTGCAGGTGTTGGTTTTCAACACCAGAGCTACCTTGAACCTTGAGTGCACAGTCCTGCCTCCCATAAGCATGGTAGCAGCAAGTCCACTGGAAGCTACAGCCAGCACAGTCTTCTCTTCCCTGTGCACAGCTGAAAGAATAGCGTGGAAGCAGAATGTTTTTCCTGTACCACCAGGTGCATCAACAAATGCACAAAGTGGCTCTTGATTTTCCACTGCTTTCAAGATTGAATCTACCATTTGTCGCTGAGTTAGAAGTATACATGGCAGTGAATCTTGAGCAATTTGGTGTTGATCCTGCCGGTTATAGTACAGCTCCTCTGCTAATGCATTTGACATGCATTTGCAGAGCTATGCCATGCTAGAATGTTTGGTACCATAATGGCCTTAAGGGGAATGCTACATGTAAGCCTGGCTGACAGGCAGCGACTCACCCACATGCACACAACTCCCTCTCTGAACAATTTCACCTATCGCAGTGAGGCTTCATACTTTCTGATGGAGATAGCATGAAGTGCACGTAAAATTATAGATATATATCTCTATATATAAATGTGTATATACACAGCACTGGATCTAGACTTCTGGCAGTCCTGGGCAAACTTTTAGTAGTGGGTCCCCCTTTGCCAGAGATAATGATAATAATTATAAAAAATTTACCATTTTTGGGCCCCCATTCTGTCTCGGCCCTGAGCAGCCATCTGGTTCACATATGCCTGTGTCTGGCCCTGTACACACACACACACACACACACACACACACACACACACACACACACACACACACCTCTACAAATCTGTCTTGTGACTGACCTAGTTCACTTAGTGCTCTAAACCACACCTTTATAATTACACCATTCTCATTCCCATTACAATAACTGTGCTATGCATCCATGCTCCCATGTGCCCGTTGCCATCAGCTTTACCCATCAAAGTCACACAAAGGACTGCCTCAGTGCCCCACTTCTCCTCCCTTCCCTATTCCCCACCTGTTTCCCCAGTCCTTTCATTCATTGCCATAATCACTGTCATCTCCATTTTCATCATCGTCATCACCCTCTTTGGTTGTGCTCACACACCTGAACAGTCTATTCCAGTCCTTTCTCTTTCATGTGATCTCCACCACTCCCTCCCTGTTGTTTTCAACCGTCTTTTGGTAGTATCCCTGCATCTCAATCAGTCCCATTTTGATGCAGTCCTCAACTGAAGGGTTTGTGTGTCTGTTTATAAGCGGGTTCCTGGTTTTCCACAAAGTGTTCCTGAAGCAAGAGATAAAATGGTCTAAGTGGGTTATTGGGGTTCCCTGCTGCTTGGTCAGGTGATGGAACAGCATCACCTTTCTGGTCAGGGACTTAACCAGAATACAATTACTTTCCTTCATACCTCCCTGGTGGAGGGGCAGTTGGTTGGAGGTGTTTAATTGTTTCTGCCTTCCACCAGCAGGTTTGCCTGGGACAGTTTGATGGGCCTTTCTTCCCCTCACTGTTTTTCCATGTCAACAAGTGCTAGTTCAAATCTCTGTGCTCTTTCTGCAGGTCTTTGTAGAAGATTCACTTCCATATGGTCTAGCAGCTGTCAGTGGGTACTAAGTCCATGGGCAACAAAATATCTTTTGCCCTTACCACCTCCTGCATCTTACCGTGGTTCATCAGGGTTGCTGGGGTCTCATTGTGTAGTTCTTTTTTGTTCCAGAAGCATTTCAGGACCTTGTAGAACCATGGCATCTCCATGGTCCATGGGCTTGAGTTGGGCAGTGTGTAAGCCCATCAGTCACAGTGTGTGTACTGCAAAGTATCTAATGAAGCAGACTGTTTTGGATTCTGCCCCTGTTGCCAATTTGAAGACCTGGCTCATGTACTTGGACCATAGGAACAGCTGGATGTTTGGTATTCCTTGGTCCCCAGTTCATTTTGTTTTGTACAGGGTGGTCTTTGCAAAGCTTTCTGATCTGGAGCTCTAGAATAAGATGCACATGGCTCTCTGAATTCTATGGATGATTTGCTCTGAGGTGGGGGAAGACCAGTGTGGTGTACAGAATCACTGGTAGCAACACCACCCTCATGAGTGCCACGTGCCTCCTCCATTGACAAGTGATGGGCTTGCCATAGCCCCAGTCTCTGACTTTGGCATCAGTCTTTTCCCATGTCCTCTGCTGGTCAGCTCTGGGTCAAACTCCATCCTGAGGCTCTTCACTCCCCCATGGAGGGGATGGAGACCCCCAGGGCTGACAGGTCCCCAAGGTCACCCAGTGCCAGGCAGGTGCTTTTGCTCATGTTGGGTTTGGCACACACCACTGCTCCATATACCTGGGTGTGTTGTAAAGCTGTTTCAGCCGATCACTTGTCCATATGACATTTATGTTGTCCATGTAGGACAGGACCCTGGTTTCTTCCCACTTACTGCTCTCTGATCCCAGAGTCCCACCTAATCTGCTGCACTAATGGTTCTGTCATGCAGATAAACCATACTGGGGAGAGTGGGCAGCGCTGCCAGATGCCTGACTCCACCATGATCAGGACGGTCAGAAACCCATTTACCAGCACCCTGCTGCTCACATTGGTGTACAGTGTCTTTATCAAGGCAACAAAGGTTGGAGGGACCCCCATCTTCTTCAGTGTCTTGAACAGGAACTGGTGGGACACGCAGTCTTAGGCCTTCTCCAAGTCAAAGCTCAGCACAGCAAGATTCAGCCCCCTTTCCCATTAGTACTGTAGTGTGTCTTGTAGCTGCAGCAGGATTCTGTGGAACTATTGCCCTGGTACCCTGCACAACTGGTCCTCATGGCGTGCTGCACTTATAACTGACTTAAAAAGCTTGGCCAAGACTTTGGACATCAGCCTATAATTGAAGTTCAAGAGCATAATGGGCCTCTAGTTCTTTAGCTCCTCCCTCACTTATGGGAATGCTTAAAAAAACCCAACCCAACCCGAAACAGAAGTGTGCTATAAAGGACAAGAAATACAGAAGGGTAAAGGGACACATCAGAAATAGTTGTTGTTGTTGATATTTTGTTTAGTAATAAATTAAAACAAACTGAAACAAGTAAAACTACATACATATTGGGGCTCCAGTTTGGCCAGGGTTCTTTTGGTTATAAGATCTGTGAAATGCTTTAGTCTATTTTTTCTTATTACATCATAATTACTTTCATAATGTCTGGCTACACGGTCAAACCCTTTGTTATTTCTGTTTATGGCAGGCTTATGGCATGCTTGTCAATTCTCAGTAAATCCCTAAGCCCATGAAGAGTTATGGTTTAAATATTATGATGTATGCAGTAAGAAGTAGTTCTAGTAATTATCTTGTATTTTTTAATTCTTTCTTTGGGTTTTGAGCTTGTATTTGTTTTTTTCCCTCTGAGATGGTGCTTATCTGTTTATTACTGTTTATTGTTTATTACAGCATTGCCTTGGACAACACTGTACAAACATATTAAGAGAAAGTCCTTGACCAAAAGAAATGAAAGGCTAAGTAAGACATGAGAAGAAACAATGGCATAGCTTATCCAAGGTCACTTGACAGATCAGTACATGGGTGACTGCTATGAGGGAGGGGATGAAGAAGAGCTGGCAGAGCTGACCAGTGGGGTGGAGCTGTTACCCTGGAAGAGCCTGAAGCCTCCTCATTAGGTAGGAACTCACAAGCGGCCACATCCCCCAGCCACACTGCAAAGGAGCGTGGTGAATGGTGCACAGCCAGTGCATGAAGTTTCTGAGAGGGACTAAGACTTGGGGAGCTGCACAAGGTGACTCGGATCTCCAGCCCTGGCACAAGGCCAGGCAGTCAGTGCATAGAGCGTCTGGGAGTGGACCAGGAGCTGCTTGAGGAGGCTCGGGTCTCTAATCCATGGCACGAGGCTGGGAACACAGTGTGCAGGCAGTGCACAGAGGGTCTGGGAGTGGACCAAGACCCTGGCACGACACAAGGCAGCTTGGGTCTCCAACCCCCGGCACAAGGCCAGACATATGGCATTGAAGAGCCATTGGTGCACAGCACAGTGCTCAGGGCCTAGAGAGAGCCCTGGCTGGAGACAGCCGTGAGCATCTGGGGACTTGCCCCGGAAACCAGTGCAGCTTCATCAGGCCCAGAGAGTTGTGAGTTGCCCTGGGAAGGGGATTTTCACAGGGGAGGAGGGATTCCTCCCACCAGATGGGGCTAGCAGCTGGAGGGAAAGCCCTGAAGGGAGGGTCTTGAGGGTTCCCCTTCTGGGCTATTCAAGCTGGGTAGCGAGGTGTGTGAAGGGCCCTGGGTATCTTTTCCCTCTCCTTATCTTTGAGGGAATTGCCACTGCCCCAGGACAACAAGGGCTGTTCTTTTGTTCCTTTTAGAGATCTAGCTTTTTCATCTGATGTTTCTGTGCTTCATACTTTTTGAACTTGTGCCTTATGCTTTGTAGGTTAGTATTTCACTAGAGTATAAGATTGAATGACATTTATGGAAACCCTTTGTTTCCCAGATCCCTCACCTGCACCCAGAGTATTTGCATAGAGTTGTGTGTGCATATTGCACGTGGTTCCCAGGTCCCTTGTATATCTGTTCTATTTTAACTGTTTTATATGTATATTAATACATTTGTACATAGTTAAGTTACTGAGTGTCTTGATCTGGCTCTACAGGGGAAGGAGGGAAACTTCATGCAGCCAGCAGTTTCACCCCACAGTGCACCTGCCCTGCTAACATTCTCATCAATTGGAGAGGGGAGTACATAATTGGGTAATACCCAGGCTACAAAAGTTAAGAACCACTACAGCAGGCTGATTTAATGTGGGTCAGGATGGTGGGATATGAATGGGTATGTCAACAAATGATGGGAAGAAGTGAAAGTGGGGCAGATTAATGAATGTGATGGAGAAAAAAAAAGTGCCCATTCTTCAGGGAAATTAGTTTGTTCATTAGGTTCCA
Source organism: Crocodylus porosus (assembly GCF_001723895.1). Taxonomy (NCBI): domain Eukaryota; kingdom Metazoa; phylum Chordata; order Crocodylia; family Crocodylidae; genus Crocodylus; species Crocodylus porosus. Next base: position 79,372,840 of record NW_017728948.1, read on the forward strand.
CTCGTTTATCCCTAGGGGATTCTTAGAAGCAGAACATCTGATTTACCAGCAAAACAGAATGTTCTACTGCCTGTGAAGTCATGGTTGCAATCCTGTAGCTAAAGGAACATTTATGCTTGGAAGGACAAGGAGAAACTGTGGGGCTTAGTGACAACTGGATGCACATCTTTTTAATTCTGCTTTTAAATAGAATCTTATAAGATTAGGAGTTACAATTATGTCCCTTAAAACAAATGAGACTTCAATACAGGTTTGAAAGTTGGTCAAATGACCTCTATTCATGAATGTACCAATACAGTTTGAAGAGAGGAACTGCCAAGAAGGTGGTTTAAGGTCTGATGGGCTTACTCTTTAGGGCGTAGACAGAAGTGACAATTTTTGCCCAATCATAGAATTATAGAAATTAAGGGCTAGAAGGGATCTCAAAAGATCATTGAGCCCAACCTCCCTGCTTTGGGCAGAAATAATGCTGAGATCAAATGATCCTAGCAAGGTGTCTGTCCAGTCACCTTGCTGAGATCATTTGATCTCAGCAGTATTTGATCTGGCCACAGAAAAGGGCCTATAGCTTTGACCAAACACAAGTGCACAACTACAGACCATTTAAAAATAGCAGATCAGGGAAAAATCTGAACCCTCATTGCATGCGGGTTCAGATGAAGATATTTCAAAACATAGCATCTTCTGTAACTTCTGTCTGCCTTCCTAGCAGCTTCTAAGCTGTTTTCAGAATGGGAGGGGGAAGGGAGCAGAGGGAGTTTGGTCCAGTGCTGCCAGGTATATGATTATTATTGTGTTTGTATAATTTCAACCTTGTATGATGTGTGATCAATAATAGTAAAAGTGTTAAAAAAGTATGATAAGTTCTAGAGACAGCTAATTGATTCAGCATATACAAAACCCCAGTCACTCTCAGGGAATCTTAACTGACTTTTGCATTTGCTATCAGCACTTTCTGATGACTGCTTGTCTTGAAATAAATAATTTTTTTAACTTTGATGACCCAGTTCTCACTCACTGACTGCTGTTTTACAGTGAGCAATATAAAGTAAATAATAAGAGTTATTTGCATACTTATTTGCACACTTTTTTACATTTTTTCAGTGTGTGGTAGTTTTTCAGCAAATATGATAATTTTGAATTTCCAATATGATAATTTCATATTTAAGACCTGTCAATGCTTGTTCAGTCTGGGGTTATTCCTGCCCCTGCTGGAAGGTCAGGCAGATATATTGGAGGGCCCTTGAGGTGGGAGAACTCCAATTCACCCATCCCACCCTTCAGCACCAGCTGGGGAACCCCTAGAATGAGCTCCTCTGCTCCCTTTATCTCCTTCTATTCTGAAAACAGTGAGGGCTCACAGGGAGGAGAGGCCATTGCTAGGGGAAACTGACTGCAGGCTCACAGCCAGCAACTAGATTCTCCTTCCCCCTGGAACTATAGTGAACTTCTGTTTGGTCCGGGGGGATTCTTGTAACTCAGAACACTTCCTGTAAAGCATTCTCAGTTACAGTGGGGAGCTGCACTTCTGTCTGTGCCCTTAGTGACCCAAAAGGGTGAGTAAACATTGATGAAATCCACAGATGACAATACACTGGAAGGAGCTTTGACCAGGTAAACAATGTAAAAGGATACCGACTGGTCACACCTCTAGAAAGAAAATAGCATGAGGTATTCCAGACATTCACCTTTGCAAACAACTTAACCACAGACTTAAGAAGAAAGACAAAATTACTTCTCACTTCATTCTCCTCTGTGAGGTCTCTAGCTCCTTATCAAAGCAGAGTAAGGATCTGGATGGAAATAACTTTTGAAATGTTTTCAAGGGAAACACACTTGGAAACATTTAAGAAGAAGCAGTTGTTTTAGCTAGGGGACATAGGTACAGCTTTGGGGGCACACCCCTTTGCCACCTGCTGGACTGTTTCAAAAACTCAACAGCTGCATGTAACAGCAGTTTTCCAGCCAGGGGGCACTATAGGAGGCAGAGAATGTTTCAGAAGGGGTGGAGGTGGGGTATGGTGGGGGCTCCCTACCACCAGAATTCTGAATCTCTAGCCCTAACCCCCTCGTAAAGACCAGAGAGGTAGAGGGAATTGGGGCTGAAGAGCCCAACACTGGCTGATGGGCAGGCCCCAAATGCTCTAGCAGTTGAAATCAGGGAGTTGGACCTGGTGGCTGCACAGTCTAGCAGGCTGTCATTCAGTCTGCAGACTGACCACCCTGCTGTCCTTCCCTCCCCATGGATGGGGGGGCACAGAATAGAGCACTGTGGGACTCTGGAGGACTTTTTACATATGTAACAGGAGCTGAAATGCTTCAAAATAGTACTTCTTTTAAAGATATACTGTTTTGGAGTGTTCCAGCTGCTTTTGAATGTTTCAAAGGGCATGTGCATTTGTATATCTGGCCCTGTGAAATGTTTCAAAGGTGTTTGAAACATTTTTGTTGTTACTTCTGTCCATATTTTGAATGGATCTTTGTATTATGGTACTTGGAGTGAGTAATCCATTACCAGCCAATTTCTAGTAATTTATAATAATTAAATCCATTGTTCTAGGCCCTGAAGAGAAAGAGGATGAGAGAGATTCTCTGCCTTAGGGAGCTTAGATCTAAATAGACAAGACAGACAAAAAAAAGAACATTAACCCCACTTTATAGATAGGGAACTATGCCACAGATAAATCAAATGAAGACTGAACTACAATTGCATACCTTAAAGACAAAACAATTCCCTTCTTCATGAATGACTCATGCCCCTGCCAGCTGGGGGGGGTGGGGCATGGTGGTGGTGGGAGTCCAGCAGTGGTAAGTGAGGAAGCTCCCGTAGCTGCTGCTGGTGCTGTCAGTGGCAGAGGGGTGGGGTGGTGAGCACTGACCAAGGGTCAGCAACCACCTGCAACTGCTGCCAATGGCAGCAGCAGTGGCCAGCAGGGATTACAGATCACCCACAGAAGCTGCTGGTGGTGCCAGTGGCGGGGTAGCAAGCGCCTTTTTGTAGAGGGTGCACTGCCACGTGCAGGGGGTTTGGCGTGCACCCCTTACGTGATGCCCCTGCTCTTCTCAGTATTTTTTAACCAGTTTAATAAAAAAGTAAAGATAGTGTTTTTTATATTATGACCATGGCTGCAACCGTGTATAACAAATCCAAACACATGGCACAGTCAGCTCAGTCAGCTATGAAGGAGTAAACATCTCTTGAAGCCCTAAAGACAAGCCAAAAACACATTAAAAATACTGTGTTTTGTGGGTTTTCTAAAAGGGAGGATGGTTTTTACCCCAAACCACACCGATGATGTTGCTAGTCAGCAGCCAACTGGGAGAATTTATGTAAACCCAATCCCATTCTTTTATCCAAAGATGACTTCAGGAGGGTGAGAAAAAATACATCCGCCCCCCTATGCATCAGAAAAAGACTGTGGAAGGCTGTGTTCTCAAAAGGAGAAAAGAGGGTTTGGTGGGATACCTTGAATTGATCTTTGTATTATGGTACTTGAAGTGCGTAATCCATTACCAGCCAATTTCTAGTAATTTATAGTAATTAAATCCATTGTTCTAGGCCCTGAAGAGAAACAGGATGAGAGAGATTCTCTGCCTTAGGGAGCTTAGATCTAAATAGACAAGTATCGCAGGGGCACTCTGGTGCCCTGCTCCTATGAAGGGATACAGGTGCTGGTTGCTGGGTCAACCGCAGTTGGTCAGCTGACCAGGAGGGGGCAGGGCCTGGAGTATATAAACAGCCTAGGCTGAAGCCTAGCAGGCAGTTCCCCTCTGGCAGCCTGAGCAGCAGGAGCTCTGCTGCAGCGCAGCCTGAGCATCAGCATGAGCATACAGGGTAGAGAGAACCCTGACAGGGAGGTATGACAGAGAGCCAGGGTGGCACAGAATTTATGTTATAGCCAGTAGGCTTCTTTTGCGTTACAGCCAGTTGGTTTATGGCCTTGTGTTTTGGTTTGGTTGTTTGTGTAATACCAGAGGACTGGGTGAGGCTGTAGGGGTTGGAGGAGGCCTCAGGGGGAGCTCCCCAGCAGAAGGGGGGGGGGGTTCCTGGTGCTGCTGAGGGCACTGCATTTTGGGGTGTCCTGACCCTGGCCCCAGTGTGGGCAAGTATCAGGACGAGCCCAGTGGGTGTGGGACCCGAGGAAGGGGTCTGGGGCCAGGTGAGGCCCGAGCGCGAGCCGAGGCCCGAGCGCGGGCGGGCGGGGAGCGCGGGAAGACAGGCCCCAGTGGGGGCACTGTCTGTGCGGGAGAGGCCCCAGAAAGGGGGCAAACCTTAGTTGGGAGCCCGGAGAAGGGCGAGCACGTGAATAGGAGCCTGGAGAGGGTGAGCATAGGGTTAGAGGCCTCGGAGAGGGCTACTGAGGAACAGTATAGACATGATAACATCCGGAACACCTGAGAGGCTTGGGGCGTGGTATTGGGGTGGAAGGAGCCATGCGACGCCCATAGGGTTGGGGCACCAGAACCTATTTGTAGAGAGCAGGGACCAGAAGGGCAAGAGCACCGGGTCCAAGGGGCCAAGTGAAGGCAGCCTCACATGAATAT
>NW_017728948.1:79377484-79383140 GCF_001723895.1 Crocodylus porosus
GTATTGGGGTGGAAGGAGCCATGCGACGCCCATAGGGTTGGGGCACCAGAACCTATTTGTAGAGAGCAGGGACCAGAAGGGCAAGAGCACCGGGTTCCAAGAGGTCAAGTAAGGCAGCCTCCCATTAATATTTTAGAACCATCAAAGTCATGGCGGGTGAGAACGAGGGTGCTAGATGGGCAACTTGGCACGGTAGGGGTGCCAGGAGAGATCACGGCTGTTCCTAGGGTCCCGCGCCGTGACAACAAGACAGACAAAAAAAAAAAAAGAACATTAACCCCACTTTATAGATAGGGAACTATACCACAGATAAATCAAATGACTTCAGGTCAGTCAGAAGACTGAACTACAATTGCATACCTTAAAGACAAAACAATCCCTTTCTCCGTGAATGATTCGTGCCCCTGGTGGCTGGGGGGGCATGGTGGTGGCGGGAGTCCAGGGGTGCTAAGTGGGGGAGCTCCTGTAGCTGCTGCTGGTGCTGTCGGTGGCAGAGGGGTGGAGGTGCTTGCTGGTGCTGTCAGTGGCAGAGGTGCCTGCCTCCCTTAAACACCTTTGGAAAGAGCAACCTACAACACAGTATACTGTCTCACATGGACATCATCTCCAATTTTCTTCCTCTGTCTTCCTGTGTCTCTCTCACTCTCCCTTTCTCAAACTGAAATTAACGTTTTTTTAATTAAAAAATGCAGTACATCAGTCTATCTGTCTTCTAGCTTGCTAAGATTTCAGGTACAATACTAACCTCTTGGCAAATAACCCAGACAAATATTCACATGTTCTTCCTGAAGCACACAGCCTCAGCAAAGTGTTCCCAGGAGAACCTGCATTTCTTCAAGGCCTCAGCTGTGATTGTGGCTTCTGGAGATGATAACAACATTTGATTAAACAAAAGCTTCTGCTTGGCACAGCTTGTGGAACCACAGTACAATCACAACCCCATACTCCTTGTTACTCTTGACTGATTCAACAGGGGGAAAGCTTTTCTGTTTGTAAGACTCAGTTAAGTTGGAAGATGCTATCATATACTGCCATATTAACTTAGGACCGAGGAAATGAAAAGCATTTTGCAAAACTACCAAGATCTTCTTTCTGTGATTATTTATTGAATACTGCTGCTATGCTGAGATCTATACAAAAAGTTGGGACAACAGCATGTGCTTCATTATTTTTGGCCTACATTTCCTGTGGCAAGTTGAGTGCTTTTCTGGTTAGCACTCTGAAAAATCAGTGGCAAATGATTGCTTAGAAGGAACATGCATGCATTTTCCCTACACATTTTGCCATAAGGCACATCAATATCCATTTTAAAGGTAGGAAAATTATTTGGCCCAGCTTATTTTGTAGGAGGCCTGTAATAGGAGATCATGAAATAACATGGTAGTGATAAAAAGGTGAGGAGAGGATCCTTTCAGTGCTATACTTATTTTTTAGGTACCTATATCCACAGCTGAACATTGGGTGGGGGTGGGAGTGATACCTAAAAATGTACTGTATAGATACAACATGTTTATTAAGTACTGGTCTGTAATAAGTGTGAGAGTATCAAAGCTCAGCAAAAATTATGCAAATCTCAGATTTCACCTGAAGGCTCTGTTACTTCTATTCTGACCCCTTTCACTCACCAGAAATTGCATTTTGCCTGAGATATCTACAAGATAGTATTACCCTTATTAAAAACATATGGAAATATTTTGTCCAGTTTTCGTGGCAAACTCCTTTTTCTGCTAGTAATGCTTTGAAGTTTGAATGCTTAAAAACAGAACTACATTTTTCTGAATGACTGTGGATCAGTGTTTTGTTTGGAACCTGAGTAGCCCCAATGCAAATTTTAAAGTTATTTTAAATTTTGTTCATTTTAAAAAACTTTGAAGAAAACTAGAAAAAGCTCAACTTTTAAAGTAATTGAATATTGTTTTTATATGTTCAGATGCCTCGGCTATGTAGTATGCTATAAAGATGTCTTCACTTCAACAAAGTGCAGTAAAATCCCAGTGGAGACAATGCATTGTATTTTTTTTACTTTTGTGTAGTTAGTTAAGGTAAGCCCTAGTAGCAGAACAAGCAATGGGCAACTGGGGAACCAGCCTCAGGTGAATAGCAGCCATATACACTGCCCTTGCAGCTGGTACAGTTGGCTAGGTTCCTGCTGCTACACTTTCTGTGAGGAGACAGACCTTGCATTTTATGCCTCTAGTAAACCTTATAATCCTCCTGGGTTAGGAACAGACATTCAAAAATCCAGAGCCTGAATTGATTCAATCTTTGCAAGTTAGTCTAGCCTGCAAAGCTTGAACAAATTTGGAGGTGGATAGACATTCCCTTTTCATTCCAGAAATGCAGGCACATGCCTACAATGGCTCAGGCTAGAAGCTGGGGCGAACTGCCCCTCCTTCCTTTCCAAAGTACTGAGCTGAGAGGGGGCATGGCCAGGCCCTGGCAGGATGCATTAGGGAGGGTTCCACCATTCCTGAGCTGCCCAGCAGGGAATGTTTGTCACCCCTAACTCAGTGTTTATCAACCCATTAAGAAAACAACAGAGGAACATTACCAGCTATCTGTTGATTATATCTTTGATTCTATCTTTGTCCCATGTGCCACAACTCAGAGGTAGCCAGCCTGTGGTCTGCCAGCTAATGCTAAGAGGTGTCTGTGAGGGATGGGGGAATGCCTGCTTAGCAGAGAGTGGAGAGAGGGGGAGAGAGCAGAAGCCAGGCACATGCCTGCAGGGACTGCTGGAGCTGCAGCCAGGGAGCAGAGGGGTGGAGCTAGCCTTGCTGTGGAGCAGAGAGCCCCACCCAGCCCAGCCCAGATTGCAGCTGGGATTCTGGGGGAATCTGATTTAACTTAAACCAGCAAGGGATCTGGGACATAAACCGGTTTGAGCCAAACCAGGTGCATCTCAAAACAGATTCAACCAGGTGTATCTCAAAACAGTTTCAGCCATTTTCAAACTGGTTTATGTGCACTGAATACCTGTTCTATTAAAGGTTTAACCAGTTTCTGGTCACTTAAATCTATTTATGTCTGTCTTTAGAGTGTAATTAGTTCATTTGAGATAAAAACTATAATGCCCTATCTCCATTTGGACTTTATATTGAGGTAAAATGTAGAAGGACACCTATATTTTGACAGTGAAGATATAGCCGTAAAACATGTCTCTAGACTTCACACTTCATGCTTCAACAAGGATGTGGAAAAACTTGAGAGCATCCAGAGAAAAAGCCACCTGTATGATCAGAGATTTGCAAGGCAGACCATACAAGGAAAGGCTGAAGGACTTGCACCTCTTCAGCCTAAAGAAGAGAAGGCTGAGAGGGGTCTTGGTAGCAGTTTACCATTACATCAGGGGAATACATCAAGAGCTTGGTGAACAAGTGTTCATGAGGGCACCCCTGGGGAAGACCAGGAGTAATGGATAAAAACTCCTGGAAGACTGCTTCAGGCTCAATTCTAGGAAAAACTCCTTCATAGTCAGGATGTTTAGATTGTAGAACAAACTCCCTCCAGAGGTGGTGCAATCACCTACCCTGGAAATCTTCAAAAGGAGAGTTGACAGTCACCTCCCTGGGGTCACCTGACCCCAGTTGTCTCTTCTGCCTAGTGCAGGGGGGCTGGACCTGATGATCTTGTGAGGTACCTTCCAGTGTCTTACAATCTATGAATCTCTGAATAGACTAAAAATGAATAGCCAAAGCAGTTATTTTTTCCAGTCTTTGTGTAATAATTTTTCTGGCCTTTGTGCTGTGATAGGTAACAGCTCCAGCCTAGTGGTCTGAACACAGTGCTTAATAGTCAGGAGACTGACTGGCCTGAATCCCCTGCCTTTTATTTTGCTTGGTTGCTTGCATTTGGGCAAAGTGGGTTTCTTGCATTTACCACTCTGAGTGGCAGCATTTAACACCTGTTTACAGGGGCAGATACAGCAAGGGTGTGTGGCACGGTCTGTCATGCAAGAATCTGGCTGGAGACCCTGAATTCATGTGCCTCCAGAGCCCAGAGGGTGAGTGCTGCCAGTGTTTGCCCTTCCCCTTTCTTCTGCTCTCTCCTGAATTCAGCAGCATAGAAAAGGAACAGCAGCAGGGCTTCCAGGTAACATCAGGCTATTAATATGAACTAAATAGCAGAGAATTTATTGCCAAGGCAGTATCTCAGGGCAGGAACCAGTGTCCAGTGAAATTCATTTCTCTTGACCTCACTAGACAATGGATCAAGCCCTAATTGCCCTCTGCTATTCTTTTCTCTAATATTCGATCAGAATGAAACCTTAATTTTGCACTTAAGTTTCAAGTCTGTTTCCTTCTGTGTAACACAGTAATATTTTAAGCAGCTAGTGCTAATTTGAGAAGGCATCCCAGTTGCAAACAACAATCAAATACAAATGGAAGGAAATATTTAGGGTCAATTTAGCAGGATTGGTTATCAGGTGACCTCTGACACCAGCCATAATCTACTAAAGAGCTAATTAGCTGTAAAACTAGGTGACAAGTCAATTGTATCAGCACAAAGTATGAATGTGCCATTTTGTGTTTCCCTGATAGTAAACTCTGCCAGCTCAAGGTTCACTGGTCATACTTTGAATGTGAAAAGCAACCTTTGCTGATGTGAGGCTAAGAAGAGCTACTGCAAAATTAAATTGAGGGGCACTGTAAAGGCATGGGATATGTAGATGTTTGAAGTGAAGTGTTTGGAAATGATCATAAAAGCAAAATGATAATGACAGAGACAGTAAAAAACATTCAGGCCAAATTAACCTTTCATAGACATTCATATGAATCTGGAGTTCTTCCTTTTCAGTGCTAGTGAAATTGTTCTTGTCTACCCTACCATAATTGGGGAAGAGTGTTTGGCTCAAAAAACTTAAGCTCATCATACTCTCTCTAGGATGCTGTATATTATAGAGAAGAGTTTCAGAATAGAGGGAGCCCTAGTTCAGAGTTGATTTCTCTGACATAGTGCTTACAGGTGGAAGTCACAGCATTGTTCATATCCCTAGTAGTGAGGATGAACTTTAGTAGGGTTTCTGACTACACTAATGTCAAGGGAGTTTAAGCTGTGTAGCAATACTGGAAAAATTATGAAAAATGTCAGTGCTCTGCTCCTATAAAGAAGGGAGGTGTGTTGCAGAGCACACAGGTGCCCTGTCCCTTAGAGTGGAAACAGAGATCAGCTGCTGGTTACCAGGGCAGCCAGAGAAGTAATGAAGAAGCACAGGTGCAGGTTGCTAGGGCAACAGCTCTGAGTCAGCTGACTGGAAGAGGCAGGGCCTGGCTCCCATTTAAACCCAGGCTGAGATCAGGTAGGCAGTTTTCTGCTGACTGCTAAAGGGGTGGGAGCTCTGCCTGAGTGAGGAAAAGGAAGTGGTCTGAATGACTGAACAAGGTGATACTGGTGAGATGGAGAAATGCTGGAGTGGTGAATGTTGTTATAGCCAGACAGCTTGAATTCATGTTATAGCCTGGGGGCTTGAGCTTTCTGTTTAATATTTACAAAGGGCCAATGTGGTTCCCATTTTCAAGAAGGGGAGGAAGGAGGACCTGGGCAACTATAGGCCAGTTAGTCTCACCTCTATCCTTGGCAAAGTCTTTGAAAAAATTATCAAGGCTCATATTTGTGAGAGCCCGGCAGGGCAAGTTATGCTGAGGGGAAACCAGCA
>NW_017728948.1:79383814-79393346 GCF_001723895.1 Crocodylus porosus
AATAATGGCCACAAGCTAGAAGAGAGCAGATTTAGATTGGATATTAGGAGGAACTTCTTCACAGTTCGAGTGGCCAAGGTCTGGAACGGGGTCCCAAGGGAGGTGGTGCTCTCCCCTACCCTGGGGGTCTTCAAGCGAAGGCTAGATGTGTATTTAGCTGGAGTAATGTAGGCCCAGCACTCTTTCCTGCTTATGCAGGGGGTCGGACTCGATCTATTGAGGTCCCTTCCGACCCTAGCATCTATGAATCTATGAACTGGTGGCTTGGGTGAGGCTATTGGGGGTTGGAGGAGGTCTCATAGGGGACCATTGGTAGTGTGGGGACTCTGGTGCCAGAGATGGTGCAGCATTTTGGGATGCACTGATCCCAGCCCTGAGAAGGGGAGTGGAGAGTTGGAGGCCAGGTAAGGCTGAGGCTGCCTGAGCTCTGCAGGGGTTTGAAAACCTGAGGAGGAGAGTTGAGGCCAAGTATGGCTATGGCCACCTGAGCCCACTGGAAGCCCCAGAGCAAAGGGGGCAGCATGAGAATAGGACCAGGCATGGCTATGGCCACCTGAGTGTGAGAAGCCCCACTGTGAGGGGGCAGTGCTAGAGACGAGGGCTGCGGCAAAGCCCAAGCACTCTCCAGTACATCTGTGAGGCTTGGGACATGGTAAAGGGGTGGTTGGAGCCATGCATAGCCCACAAGGCTGGGGTGCCTGGAACACCCTTATAGAAGCAGGGTGTGGGGTAGCAGGAACACCGTGACCAAGAAGATGAGGTAGCCTCCCCCTTAATATATTTAAGATGAAGACATGGTGGGTGAGAACAAGGGTGCCTTGAAGCGAACTTGGCATGGTAGGGGGTACCTCCCTCCTCTTCCTTTGCAGCAGATGAAGCGGTAAGACAATGTCTCTTGCTGCAAAACACATGTGCAGGGGTGTACACTGGTGCACAGCATGGCAGCATAAACTTGTGTTGCTGTAAAGGCCTGCCCCTGCTTGTGTAAACCTGGCCTAAGGTGCCACAATACCTTGCCTTCTTCCTAACTTCAAATTAAAAAGGCTAACTACCCTATTCTCCACAATTGCAAAAGGTTCTTTAGGCCATCATGGCTTCCACTGTATAGCCTTGCCATCATCTACCAAAGCACTTAACCACATGATTAGCTTGACTGTGTTCAAGTGCATTGTTGGATTGGGGCCACAGACAATAAGTTCCTGGGGGAAGAAAACCTGTCTTGCTCTGTGTTCTCATCAGTGTAATCTGATCTGCATGAACAGAACCATTCTACCTTGCATTAATGTGTTTGTGTCTTTGCCCATTAGGCCAGTGGTTCTCAACCTTGTTATATTTGAGGTACCCCTTGAAAAATGATAGCTGTTAGTTTTTTAACTCATTTTTGACTATGAGAGTGTTTGTTTGTTTGTTTTTTTTTGTTTGTTTTTTGGTTTGTTTTTAGGGCTGTGAGAAATGGGCTCTGATTCCAATTCAGCCTGAATTGGGGACAGTGATTCGATCTGTTGATTTGGATCACTGTCCCTGATTCAGATTCGGCCAAATTGAAGATGTGATGCTGATTTGCTGAATCAGCATCACAATTCAGACACGGCACAACTTTAAAAGTTGTTTTTTCTACATACCTTGAGGTAGCAGGTGTGGCTCATGATCGTTGCGGTGCCTGGGTGCATGGAATGTCCCACAGGAGCACAGGGGGCTCTGCTTGGCACTGAACTTGGAAGTGGACCGGAAGTACTTCTGGCCCACTTCCAGGTCCCCCATGCCTCCCTGACTTGGTGATCAGCCTCAGGGGGACCCTGGGTGTCCCCCCAGACCCAGGAGGCACCAGTCACCAAGCTGGGGGGGAGGGCCTCAGAGTGCTCCCTGGCAGACCTGGAAGTAAACTGGAAGTGCTTCTGGTCCTCTTCTGGGTCTGCTGCTGAGTGTGCTGGGGAGCCCCCCCCCACTTCTGTGGGATGCTGCATCTACCCTAGCACTGCTGCATTCAGAGCCCCTGCTAGCTAGAGGTATGTAGACAAATCATTTAAAGCTGCATCTACATCCAAATTGCTGAATCTGTCCAAATCCATTTGGAAGGTTCTGAATCGATTCAGAGACTAATGGCTCCTCTGATTCGAGTCTGGCTGAATCTCTGAATGGGGCCAAATATCTGCCAAATTGAATTGGGGACCAAAGCTATGCACAGCCCTACAGTTTTTCTGCAAATAACTTGGAAAGACCACAACAGGGCAACATGTTTTTAACCTTATGGATTCCTATTTAAAATCTCTGGGTTTATCTTGTGAATTTTCTTGGGTATATAAAGAGTGCTAATATTGTATAGCACCTCAGGATATCCTTGAAAGGATCTCAAATCACCAGGGTTGCCAACTGTCCATAAATTTATGGATAGTAAGTAAATGTTCAAGCTAAGTGCATCTGTTCTTAAGGTTTAAATTAAAATAACCCCCACCCCCCTTTTTGGCCATCTGTAAAGACTCTAAGCTGTTAGAGATGATTTGAAGCTCCATCCCATGAAAGAAGACAAAGAGCACAGCAGTACCACATGTTGTCCAAGTGGAAGCACTGTACCCTGCAAAGAGAATTATCTCGGTACTTTCTAGACTCTTCTGCCCTAGCCATGGTCTGCTGATGATTCATCCAGTTGACTGCCTGTTGTACTGCTGGGTCACAGGTAGGTTTCTCTGTGGGGGTCTGTGTTAGGAGAGGAGGACCAGGGCTAGCAGGTGTAAAGCTAAGGGGTTGGGCTGGGGGCAGCATGGTATAGGGTGTAGTTGGGTGGTATCAGGGTGTGGGGATAAGTAGGAGACCCCTGTTGTAAAACAACTGCTGTAATTGAACAGCATTGCCAACCCAAGAGCTAGCTAGCCATCTCTAGTGTTAACCCCCTACATTTGGACCCATCCCTTCTAACTAAGTCCTGGCAGCAGGAAAGGGCTTGGAAGATGAGTTACAATTGCATTATCTAAAACACGTTGCTTAAAACGTGTATCAATAAAAACATTTGATTGTCAGTAAAAATAATTCTTGGGTTGCCAATCCTGCATGGCACTTCAGAGAATGGTGCAGCACTCTCACTGAGTATCACTGCTTAGGTTTTTATCAGTAGAGCTCTGAAGGAGCACAGGGCATCAACCTGCTTGGAGCATACTGGAAGACTGAGACTACTAGTATATGTTACAAATATTATGCAATGGACTAGTTTAATCATGCAATAAATGTAAACCCCCCCCCCCACACACACACACACAAATAATGGCACCATATATATGAATGAGCTATAAGAAGAGCCAACCAGCCACAAAGTTAGTACTTGAAAATGTGTGTTGCTTTCCCAAATAATACATGAAAATAATGATTTGTAGGCACAGTTTTATATGGACATGAAATCATGGCATCAGCACAGAATTTAACTTCTACAAAACACATCTACCTGATAAGCAGTTAGAGGTAAAGGCAACTATTTCTCAGAAATGTAGAAATTCTTTCTTACCTTTTTGAAAAATATAGAGGAGCAAACCCATCAGCAGAAGCAGGGCAGCAGAAGTGGAAGCTGCTGTAGATACTGGCATGTAAGCTTGGATCAGTAGGGCCAAATGATCACTATAAACAGTGGTCAGTAAAACCCATTCCCCAATTTATGCTACTATATTCAATACAAAGCCATTGTTAAAACTACTCTGTAAAGAAATATACATGACTGATACAAGGACTAGCTAGAGAATGCTTATTGATTATCTCAGTTTCTGACATCAAATCCTCAACTTCTAAAGCGACTTGCAGGAGATAATGTCTACTTTCAGGATGTAACAGGTGGCATGCATCACTTTGACCCTAGTAAAGTCTGCCTTAGTGTTGAAACACACGGATGCTTTTAAAACTTGTTAGTTGGTTAGTTACCAAGCAATAACTGTCACTTCAATGACTGGAATAGTGTAAGCCATAGGGAGCCACTGATTGCCTTGAGTGCCAGCTTGACCCAGGTTGGTGGTTCTGTATCTTTTTTTCCCCATGACTAAAATACTCTTAACAGCTGTTCCAGCTGTGCCTGACATTGTCTTTATTACATTACAAAACAAAGTACAGGCCTAATCCTGTGGATCTGAACTGGGCACATGCCCTATTGAAGCACTGGGGAATGTTGTTTGGTTACACACCACAAAAATGGCCCTATGGTTTTTAAAGTGTCTTCCATGCTTTATTCATTTGTGGGCTGTGACCACTGCTTATTGGGTTTGTTTTGATAGTCTAACTATGACCATCTGCTCTAAGCTGTTAAGGACAAAAAATGTTATGCTTTTTACCATGTGTTGTTTCTGGTTCTATATTTGGGGCTGGTAGCTACAGTTTCAGCATGCATAACAGTAACATTTATATCCACTTCTGTCAAAAATTGACACTTGCTCAAACTGTCTGTGCCTGCATGCATCAATTTGACAGATGGCTGTTGAAGTCAGCAGCAGCATCTTGTGCCATGATATTGCTGCATCATGAGGTTGTATAGAGCTGACACAAGAACCACACCCTTTGAGCTTTAAAGAACGGCATCAGCTCAGCTTTCAGTTTAGCTAAACACTACGAACAACTAAACAGGATTCCAAACTCCCTGGGCAATGCATATTCTAATAATTCACACAATTTCACATCTAAAAGCAAAGGTGATCCCGAGATTTGAGATGAATACATCAGGGACAGTGCTACTGTTCAATCAGGGACTTCCAGAGAGAAAGTGGTTTAAATGGCTGAAGCCAGAGGCATTCAGTGGCACTTTTTTTTTTTTTTTACCTGTGCTTTGGGACATGGCACCAGGTGCTTTAATTAGCAAGCTGCACTAATTAAAAGTGCCCATGTATCACTTGTGTGAGTGTCCCCATGCTGAAAAAATGGCAGTGGGACACTTTGAACTAAAGCTCATCAAACATATTTTATTTCAAAGCATCCTGCTGCCACTTTTTCAGCATGGAGGCAATAATACAAGTTAATTTAGTCTGTTCTGAAGCTCTGGATTTGCAGTGTGTTGGAGCAGGCTCTGTGCATGGCTGTAGGAACTCATATGCTGTGTATTCTGTCCTTTTTAGAAATGGATAGAATCTCAGCTGCTTTTTCCCAATGAAAACTATTAAGCAAAACATTTGGTTTGAAAATGTTGATAAAAATAATTTGACAAAAACAAAAAATTAAAGGAAAAGATAAAATTCAGTTAGGTTTAAATTGCAGTTCTTAGTTTGGTGGTTCTTGGTTTTTTTTGAAACAAGGACTACATGTGAATTTTTTTTGATTTTTCTCTCTCTCTCCTCCTGAGGGAGAGGGAAAATCCAAAAACATTTTTTAATTGGGAAGAGAACTTCAATTTAAAACAAATATTTTCATTTTATATGGATTTTTTTCATTAAAACGTAAATATTTTTGCCAAAAAGAACTTAGAAAATTATTTTTAGAAGGAGAAAATCTCTAGTTAAAAAAAAAAAAGTACCAGTTGTAATTCTATTTCATTCTGTTTGGGTTTTTACAATGTGCCCATCAGCTGAGTATACAGTGAACTGCTGAGACCTGTGTTTTTAAAAAATGTACAGGACAGCAGCATTGATGATAGTGTGGTCCAAGATTTCAAAGGACTTTATAGGTCAGGGGGAACCTTAAAACTAATATGGAATTTCACTGGCAACCAGCGTGTGCTTGAGGCAGAGTTGGAATTATGTACTTGTTCCATCTGGTGCCAGTCAGAATCCTAGCAGCAACGCTTTGTACCAGCAGCAATCTGTTAATTGTGTGTTCAGGGAGATTGGAAAAAAGGACATTATAATGGTTCACCTCAAAAGGGTGAAGTGATGACAGACTGGCAAGGTTTCTAAAAGTGTGATAGAAAGTAGATTTCACAACAAAAGTGATTTGATTCTCCATTTTCTATTTCAGATGCAAAAGTGAAATCACCACTTGTCTCCTCATTCTCCATGCAGGAGAGAGAGTTGTAGCCATGCTATAAAAAAAACCCAGCATATGAGTACATAGCATATAGATCACCCATGCAATACTTTTGTTTAGATTGTAATTATGCAACACTTAGACATCTAAGCCCAGACTTTGGTGAAGCAGTCTAGGCAGAGCAGAAAGACTAATGCTAATAAATCAGTGGCATGGCCAGAAAGGCAATTGACAACCATTTAGCTGTTCAGGAAGACTTGGGGAAATAAGCATGTAACAACAGACATTGAAAAAAAGAGCCCAGTGTTTGGACAATGAATGTAAAAGATTTGATTCTGATCTTGCTTATACAGGTAGAAATTAGGAGTGAAGTTGTACTAAAAGCAGTGCATCCAAAACTCTCAGGAGCATTAACAAGGCTACAGTACAGCTGGGTGCCAACAGCAAAGCTCTGGTCAAAATGTAAATTTGAAACTTTTCAAAGGTAGGAGGGGATTCAAAAGGTTCTTAAATGTTTGAGATGAGCATTCAAGCACCAAAACATCAGTAGGGCAACCAGCTCATAAGTCTGAGCTGGATCCTGCTGCCTTGCTCACCACAAAAAAAAAACAAAAAACATGCGAGTGCATTGCATATAGCACACTGACAAAGCTTATGCACTTGGCTGAACACTGAATGTACCTTCCTGGAACACTCTTCCTTTCAGATCTGCAAGGAAACAGCTGACTCCGCACTGCAGTGTTTGCTTTACCTGTCCTCATCAGGTCTCTCCAATCTGGAAGAAAGATGTTGACAAAAGTAATCGATAGAGTAAAGAATGATGAACCAATGAAAAGAGTCTGTCTGAAAGGCCACCACAGAGACCACAACAGTCATGACAGTATCATAATTATCATTTTTAGAGTGGTAAACTAAAGTGTAAGTGCAGAAATAACAGGATCAATATTTTAAACCTTGGAAAGTCTAAGGTTATAAAAGAAGAGACCAAGAAGAGCAGTAGTGGCTTTGCACAAAAGAATGAACTGGGATTATGCTTTCTATCTGACAGTTAGTTTCTCATTTTTTATTTTTCTTAATAGTGAGATCTCAGGCCCATTTGCAAGCTATCTAATAGTCATGGCTGTGCTTATTTATAGTGGCACAGAGTGAAAGCAAACAGACATCTGTACCCTCTGTCACACCCCAAATGCTTAAATTTATAGCTGCAACAAAGGGTAGTATTAATTTGTGCTGTTATTTTATGGTGGACATCTTTTGTTTTAAGGTAGGGCCTAGAGTGGGCAGCCTAGAGCTTCCTGTACTCTCCAGCTGCACGGGGCAGGCACTCCTGGTGTTTCAGGGACCTGATCCCTTGCATCCCCTGCGGGGAAATTGCTGTAGGGATGCAGTACAATGTGAGGCTAAGTGGGGTGCCACAATATAAAATAGTGAACAAAACTATATGCAGTGGTAATTAAAAGCAATAATTCCTGGAGCATGCAAGATTGGGCTGCTGAAACCCCAGTTGTGCCTGCCCAGGTTTCCTGTTTGCAGAGGCATGCCTGGAGAACCTGACTGGGTGTGCCTTTGCAACTGGGGAAACAGTGGGTTTCCCTGCTTGTAGAGGAACACCTTGAGCACTGTTCCACAATATTGGGCCCCAGCTGCTTCTGGGAGCAGCAAGGGTCTGATGCTCCAGGAAAATGGGCAATGTATATTTTGCCGAATGAAGTGGATCAGCTGTGGAAGGACATAGGCATTGCCAAATGAAGTGGATGTTTATAGCCTAACTTGTTTCATTATTAAAACTGTCAGTAACAGACATTTATAATAGGCAAGGAAAAAAGGCTCTGGAGGACCTCAGTGAAACCAAACCAAGTCAAGGCATATCAACTAAAGAATACATGTGGCCCGTCTGTTTCCATTTCCAAATTGCCAAAGTACCAGCCATCCCATGTTTCAGCATGTCGGGGCCTGTTTCAAGGTTTCATTATAGAACATTTATTCAGTAGGCTAAGTTCTGTGCTTGCTTGGATTCTTGAGCATTTCACTTGGTGTCTTTTGCTTCCACTTTGTGTTGCCCCAGTGACTTTACCAACCCTTGCTCTGACTCCAAGTTGGGGAAATATAGATGATATATTTCCTTTCCTTTCCTTGACCCCCTCCACCTTCCATGACCCTTGCACAAAACCCATTTAGTGGCCAGAGCCCATGGGGACTTTTAGGGTGGTTGTAGCCCTCATTCCACTGCACTTTGGGTGGGTGGAGCCAGGGCTGCTCTCCAGGCTGTGGCTGGGGCTAGCAGCCTGGAGTGGAGCCCTGGCTTCACCTTCCCCACAGAATGGAGCCCAGCAGTGGGTGGCTAGGGCTAGCCTTCCAGAGCGCAGCCTGGCCCAGCCTATCTCATGCAGATCTAGGGGTACACACCTGCTCCCATGCCCTCCCAGACTGGTGGTTTGCAGTGGTGGGAGCCCCCCCTCCCTGAGTCCCCTGCCCTGGCTGGGCAGCTTATCCAGCCCCAGCCCCAGTCCCTCCCTCTCTGTGGGGGCATTGATCTGCCCTGCCCCACATACCTTTTCCCTCCCTGCTCCACCCACCACAACAGACTTACTAGCTGGAGGCGCCTGTGTCTAGTGTCCTTGAGGACTGGTACCCGTTCAGTCAATGGCCAAATCTTTTCCAAATCAATTCAGAGGCTTCTGATTCAACTTGGAGCTTTTAATTGTTCTCCCAATTTGATTTGGATTTGGGGCCAAATCTCCTCCAAATCTAATCAGCTACCAAAGCTTTGCACAGCCCTAATACACATGCCAGTTTGGACATAAACATACACTAAACAAAAATAAATACAAAGATCCTCCAGAAAACCTGGAGTAATTTTGAATCATGATTACATTAAATCAAATCACACTACAACACCCCTGTGGGTCTGTGCTGGTTGACAACTATTGTTTTATGAGCAGCAAAAGGCAGCGTTCATTGAGTCATGTATTTATTTTGCATGTTTTCTGCATCTCTAGTAAGCACAACATTTGATCCCTTATATATTTTTATTAGTAACGCAAGCAAGACGATTTGATTTTGAACCTGATTCTTTTTTATCTTGACAGTGTTCTCTCAAATATGCATGTGAACATGGACACTGCACACCAATGTAGAAAGTTAAAATATTTCTCTGCTATCTTGAGTAGTGTTTCTTTAATATGAAGTAGCCAAGCTGACCCATAAAAGTGTTATTTCCACACTTCTTGTTAGTGAAAGTAAAGCCTGCCCATTAGGTACATCAGGTTTGCTGGTTGTTAAGCCGCAATGCATGTCTGTTTGTACTGTATATTATATATTACTGCTTTTCATTTAATAGCAAATGAGCTGTGTGGCAGAAAGCCACCTTGTTTCTCCCCAAAATTTCTGCCCTGTGACTAAAATCTCTGAGCAGCAACCATTTGATTAGGGTGGGTCAGCACGGAGGAGACCACACCCTGGCGGGTCTCTTTAGGTAACTTGAACTGGCTGCATTCCTGAGGGAGGGGGGAAACCTGCTCCCTCTGCCTACGTGACTTGCATCAATTACCTGGGTGGGGGGTTTCTACCTGGGGAGCTGGAATCTGCCTGGTAACAGGTGATGTATTTC
>NW_017728948.1:79393947-79433256 GCF_001723895.1 Crocodylus porosus
AGGAGCGCCCCCTACTGGCCCGCCACAAGCTGTTCTGCTATTGACAACGCTGCACATCTCCAAAAGCTTGTAGTGAAGAGATGTAGTCCCTGAATATAGGTCAGAAAAGGACATTGTTATAGCTGGTGTCCTTGATGGAAACTGATATGTGCTGAATTTGCAAAAAGTCTGAGTTCAGTGTCATCCGTTTTCAGTATTTCCCAAACAATTGATTTATTTCACATTATTAATGAACTTTGCAGCAGTTCCACTTGTCAGGCCTACTCTGCAGGGGTCAATAATGAGAGGAAACCTGATGTTAGTGGATCCAGCTTAAGTGATTCTGTCATGCTAACGATTCAATATATCAGGACAAATGTCAGCTCCTTCCAATATGTTAATTCCTCTGATGGCATTTGCATAAACTACAGTCAATGAAATACAAGTTCCCTCTCTACAATAGTTAATGGAGATTTGTAAAGGATTTTTGATTTTTTTTTTCTTTTAAGCTCTTAAGAGGAACAAGGATAGTGGGAAGTAGTTCTTAGGATTCATTTATAAATTTGCATGGTCATTTCTTCACTAAAAGGATCAGGATTATAGTGCTATTGAAACACAAAAGAAGACAAAACCCCCGAACTGTTTTTGTTACTACAGTTTCTGATTTATAGCTGATCAGTGTCATCTACACACATACACCTTTTATTTTCTAGATATAGTTTCATAGTTAGTAGGGTTGGAAGGGACCTGAGCAGATCATCAAGTCCAACCCCCTGCCATGGCAGGGGGGTCAAACAACCCCAGCAAGGTGATTGTCAAGCCTTGTCTTAAAGACCCCCAAGGTAGGAGCGAGCACCACTTTGCTTGGAAGTTGGTTCCAGTTCCTAGCCACCCTGACAGTGAAGTAGCGCCTCCTGATGTCTAATCTGAATTTACCCTCTGCCAGCTTGTGACCATTATTCCTAGTCACTCCTGGTAGTGCTCGGGGGAACAGGGACTCCCCCAATGCCTGCTTGTCCCCGGGTCTGACTAGCTTGTAACAGGCCACTAGATCCCCTCTCAGCCTTCTCTTGTGGAGCCTGAACAGGTTCAGGTCCCGTAGCCTCTCCTCGTAGGGCCTGCCTTGTTGCCTGCTGATCATGCAAGCGGCCCTTCTCTGGACCCTCTCCATGTTGTCCACATCCCTCTTGAAGTGCAGCGCCCAGAACTGGACGCGGTACTCCAGCTGCGGCCTGACCAGTGTCTCACAGAGGGGGAGGATCACCTCCCTGGACCTGCTTGAGGAGGTTCAGTGAGAATTCTATGATTGTTGGAGCTATTTGTTATTCTATAATCTGGAGTACCAATTGCTTGAAATGTGCTGCAGTTGAAGGCTAATGCAAGGTAAGTATTTCTTCAGAGAGATGAATTGGCGTGTGTTCATGTCCAAAGTGCCAATTCAGAGTTGGAACACAGTAGCATGCACTACCAACTGGTAAAGAAAAAGGAGTGGAAAGGAGGGCGTGATGTGGCAGTCAGGAGGTCTGTGTTCAATTCCGAGCTTGGCAACAGACTTCCTGTGGGATCTGTTTCCCTTAGGGTCCTATTTATAGAGTAAGGGTAATTTTTCCTTCCTTTGTAGGAACACTGTGAGGATATATTCATAGGTTCTTTTATATAAGGCCATCTAAGAAACTAGACAGACAGTGAAATGAGAAAGAGGGAAAGAGCCTAATTTTATAAAGAAGAACCTTGAAGAGAAAGAGGTAGAAAGCTACAAGTAATAAAATAGAAAAATAAGTTACTTGATTATCATACTGACTTCCACATTAATTTGCTGGCCTTGTTTTTTTTTGTTTTTTTTCTCTGTGTTTTTTGGGGGGGAGGGGGATGGAGAGGTGGGGAGGGAGTTGCCTTTGTTTTTAAAAATCAGTGCATTTGTCAATACTTTTTAGCAAAACTTGAATTCCCACCATGGCTTGACAGATGCAAGAGGCCCAGGCTCTGAACAAACATGCAGCTTAGACCAAAACAGGGCCGTTTATATGCAGCAAGTACAGAGTACTTCTTTGAGCTGGCAGCAGCCCTTTATATCTTGAGCAGTACAACATCTAGGGAGAGGTGACTCCAGGTTAGTGGCCAATCATGCAGATTAAACCCTAGCAGATTTCTGAAATGTCCCTGTAGTAGCTTTGGCTCTGTGCCTGTGAAGTTGTCTCTCCACAAGGTTAAGTGACAGGCAAGCATTTTTAACCCTTTGCTCCTGATACTGGCTTGTTTGCTGTCAAAGATCCTCTTGAGCCTAATGGCCCAGTGGCCTAGAATGGCTAAGGCGCACTAGTTTCTGTAGTGAGCAGCATGCAAGGGAAAATGGTGTCAGAATCATGTTCAGTTGCCTTTCACTGCACAGTCTGAATGACCACATCCCCATTTACAGCTGGATCAACTGTGGGAGAGCTTTGCCCTGAGTCCCAAGTTGGGCTTGAACTCATGCCTCTGGAGCAGGGGTGGGCAATTATTTTAGGCAAAGAGCTGCTTTCTGAGTTTTAGCAAGCTATCAAGGGCTGCTTGGGTAGCCCCACCCCTTGACAGGTGCCCCTCCCCTGGTTGCAATCTTGGGACTGGAAGTCCTGCTCCTAACCTCTGACCCTTGGTGCTGGAAGTCCCTCCCTTGCTCCTTTGGGGAAGAGGGTTTGCTATATTAGAACTGGAAAAAAAATTATG
The DNA here is from genome assembly GCF_001723895.1 of Crocodylus porosus. NCBI lineage: Eukaryota > Metazoa > Chordata > Crocodylia > Crocodylidae > Crocodylus > Crocodylus porosus. The sequence continues at coordinate 79,396,630 of NW_017728948.1, forward strand.
TACTAAAAATCAAATACCCATAATAATATATTTTAATTCAATTAAAGAAAAAATATTTTTGTCCGGATATGTGTGTGTTTGTGCTTTCTATGTAGAAGTGATTGCATAATAGCTCAAAATGCAGTCTTACTCTTGTATAGTGTGTGGGGTGTGCAGGGGTGTTGGGGGGTACAGTTGGGTTGGTGTGGGGTTTGTGGGGAGCTGTGGATGTGTGTGTGTGGTATTTGTGAGATGTGTGTCTGTGTGGAGGAGGATGTGGCTGTGGGGTTTGTGAGAAGGGCTTGAGGGTCTGTGAGATGTGCATGGGAGCATCCTGAGCACTCCCCACTGAGCTGGACAGCATCCATGCCCACTCGGCAATAGTACAGAGCCTGAACATGTTGGTGCAGCCATTCAGATTCAACTTTGGGGGAAACTCCACAGACTTTCAGTGCCCTGTGCCAGGTCCCCACTGCTGGATCATGCCACCCCCAGTGGCCTTGGGTGGCCACCTGCACTGTCCCCCAGGGCAGCTAGAAGCTTCCCCAAGGCCCCCAGGCTCCTCACAGCAGCAGGAGCTTCCAGAGTAGAAAAGTGACTGAGCTGCTACCTGACCCCTGGGGGGGGCGGGCCTTCCCCCCCGCAGGGTGGCAGCGCCTGCTGGGGTTGCTCATGTGGGGCGGGCAGCCAGGCTGTTGCCTCCCGTCAAACGTGATGTGAGTTCTGTGCCACCTCCCTGCACTTCCCGCATCCTGGGCTACATCACCAGCTCGTGCCACCCTGACTGCCCCCTGCGCTGTCCCTGGGGCCAGACAGCCCCTTCCCCAGTGGCCCCCAGTCTCTTGGTGGTGGGTGGAGCTGCTGGAGTGCAAATGCAGCTGTGGTCCTAATTCAAGTCTCCACAACTACCTGGCCAGAGACCAGGCTGCCAAGGAGGTGGGCATCGATACAGGTGGCCCAGGACCTGATCCTTTCATCCAGACAGGTGAGCACAGGGCATGTGGTGTTGGGGGTGCGTGCACTGGTCCCAGCCTGTACTGCAGGGCAGGGGTCTGGGAGTGAGTGCACATGTGGGTGCCAGCGACAGCCTGGTGGTGCTACGGGGGCCAGCACTGGCAGGGCCCAGAGCTGGGCAGCAGAAGTCCAGGGCTCAGCTGGCTGGGCTCTATAGAAGTATGCTGGGCTCCACCACCAAGGGGAGAGGGGAGCTGCCCCACTCTGGGCCCCACTGACACTGGCCCCAGAATACTGGTGCTGGCTCCCATGCACCCAGTCTCTCCCAGTCTCCCACCCTAGCCCCATAGTCAGGCGGGGACCAGCATGCAAAGCCTTGACCCTGCACACCCTGTGCTCATCCATCTGGGCAAAAGGCTAGTGGCTATTGCTGGCTCCTGCAAGCCCGCTCATTCCCGACTGCGTGGCCAGACCATGGAACTCAGCAGGAGCCGGCCTGGACCCGAGGACTGGGGTGATTGCCCACGGTCCTCCCCTGCCCCATCGCCTCCTGCTCTTACCTGAATTTCCCACTCTTGTGCAGGCGTGGGTTCCAGGTGGGTAGTGGGGGAGTGGGGCCGGGGGGCCCTGCTGTTCCAGGGACCTACCATAGCTTCCCCTGGGTCCTACTGCCCATTTTTTTTCAGGAGCCAGGGGCAGATAAATATTAATGAAAAAAAATGTTTAGGGGCTTCGTGGGCCAAATAGAATGGCCTGGTGGGCTGGATCCAGACTACGGGCTGTATTTTGCCCGCCCCTGCTCTGGAAGCATAGCAACATCCCCTAACCACACTGTAATAGCACTCTTTTTCTCTCAATACTAATGGATACCATGCAAAGATGACTGGAGGACAGCAATACACAAAAGCTTTCCATGTTCTTATATTTCTCATTCCTTGCTGGAATGAAAACATAACTTCTTGAGTATTGTTGCAAAATGAGAACTGAGTCAAAATATTAATTTTTCAATTTAAATATCAGCTTTTTCAAGCTGTACATCAGTTTTGGAGCTTAAGACAATGGTCTGGGATATGAGGGAGACACCATTTCCAAATTTTCTCATTGAGCAAGGGTGACATTTTCAAATAGGTTTACATGGGCTTTACACGAGGATGAATTTCACCCTTAAATTATTACTGATTCACCTGAGTTATGTATTATTTATCTATTAGATTTAAATGCTGCCCTCAGGGCAGTACAAATAAATTATAAAGATAAATTATAAACACAGATACAAATACCAATAAAATGATATGTAATAGAAAAAGCTCCCTAGGTAATGTCCTATAACACAACCCTGCCTGTTGAAAGCCTATCAAATAAAAAAGGTTTTAGAATTCTTATGGAAGATGACCAGGACTCTGAGGGACCATAAGGGAGCAGGCGTTCCAGAGCTGAGGAGCGCCTATAGAGAGCAGCCTCCTATCTGTATTCACCAAATGTATTTTGCATGCAGATTGACTCGCAAGAGGTGGTTTTTGGCTGAGCTGGGATGTTGCTCTTTTGTGCACATTAAAAATGATTAGGGGCCTGGGAGGCAAGACTTATGAGGAAAGGCTGAGAGAGCTAGGGTTATATAATCTGGAGAAGAGATGACAGGAGAGGGATCTGACAACAGCCTTTGAACAGCTGAAGGCCAGTTACAGAGAGGATGGAAATGGGCTTTTCTCTGTGGCCGTAGAGGATGGAACTAGGAACAATGGCCTCAAACTGCAGCAGGGGAAGTTTAGGCTGGAGATTAGGAGGAACTTTCTGACTCTCAGGGTGGTCAAGCTTTGGAACAGGCTGCCTAGAGAAACTGGAATCTCCATTCTTGAAAGTTTTCAAAAGCAGGTTAGACACTAGGGCTGTGCAAAATTTTACCGGCTGTTTCATTTTGATGCTATTTTGACTCATTTCAAGCTCAAAACAGCAAAATTGAAATGAAAAGAGGGGCTTTGAAACAGCCTCGAAATGAAACGAGGGCAGTTGAAACGTTTCAAAAGTTTTGAAACATTTTGAGTTTTGAAGCTGAAGCTGGGCTTGCCTGGGAAACTGAAAGTAAGAAGGAGGGGGAAGAGCAGGGAAGGACTGCTCTGACATTGGCTGTGTAGCTGGCCAATGATTGTGTCATGTAGAGGCCCCAGTGCCAGTGAGGGTGTGCCTTAACACATGCACAAAATCACATATCGTGAGTTCTCCTTGTCAGCAGCCTGAGGTGCAGTTTTCCAGAAACCCCTGCACCTATCTCCTTGAAACTTGGCAGGCTTCATGGCCTCAGATGGGGCTACCATCCTGCAAGTTTAATCTGAATCTGGCAAGAATTTAAAAGTTATAGGCAGTTTAATGCTTCTTCATTTTAGCCTATGGGCGAAACGTTGAAACAGTGTTGAAACAGCAAAACAGTTTCGACAAAACGAAATGGAACAGTGCTTTCAAAATGAAACAAAACTTGAAATGAAACACTGTCCCACTGAAACAGCACAATAGAAGTCAAAATGAAATGGTGGTGTTTTGCACACCCCTATTGGACATGTGGCTGGGATGGTTTAGTCAGGAATGATCCTGCCTTGAGCAAGAGCCTGAACTAGACAGCCTCAGGAGGACTTGGAATCCCTTCCAGCCCTACTTCCTATGAGTTTTTCTCTGAGAGAGAGGGAGAGTTTGGTTAAATTTGTTAGTGTTGAATTCTCATGCCACCTCTAAGTAAAAAGCTGGGGTATCAGCTTCATATTTACAGCTCCCACTTTGTATTTCCATTTTCTTCCCTTGTCAGAGTATTTTGCCTTTTGCTGTGGTGAACATGCTATCTTTGTTACAGGACCTTGGTATCTGAAAGATAAGAGAGTTAAGGTAATCAGAAGGCGGGCTGTAAGTTTTTGATTCAGCAAAGCACGTGCTTATTTTTTTAAAGCTGTTAACTCTTATTGAAGTTAATGGGTATTAAGTATGTGCTTAAATATCTCTCCATCAGTGTATTACACAGTAAAAAAAGCTATATAAGATCATAAGCTTTACTTGCTTTCCTGGTAGAGGCCTATATAATTTTTGGGATCTAAATACCACCTGCTTGGATGATATTTCCATCTTACCCCTAACTTTTCTTTTGCTTTAGTAGGCATTTCAAAATAAACTGTTTTGCAAGTAAATGAATACATACAAGAGCAGCAGGAGAGCTTAGAAGTCAGGGGAAAGCAGTAATGAAAGCTTCTGAGAGTCACAACTGTGACACATAGCCAAGTTAGAAAAAGGGTGCTTTGTTGCTATTCAGGTCTGAGCTTGATGGGGAATGTGAAATTATTTTTTGTGTGGTATTTCTGTAGAGACCTATTCAATTTAATATGACACAATCAAATTTGTATTAACTGATATCAGTTTATTTTGAAGAAACTTATAGCCAAATGACAGAGCTTTGTTTTGTTTTATTTTGTTTCCCCTCAGATTTTTTGTTGAAAGCTGTACAGTTATGAGTCAAGGAATCCCTTGCTATTGTTAATAACATAACCATTTTACCTTGTTGGCCCCTTCCTGTTCTAATTGCTTTTATCAATATCACACTTTTTTTATATGAATGGGCATTTCTTCTGCCATCTTGGCATTTTATTGTTTAGAAGTTTTGGGTTTAGGCTTGTATACACAGTGAAATTAGTATGCAGTAAGCTAAGATGTGAATTTACAGCATGCTAGCTACTGCATACTAACTCCCCATGTGAATGCTCTTAGTATGCCCAAGAGCCACTCTATGTGACACGGCTTACTCAACTTTCAAAGACCTTTTTCTGCTGTGTGTAGTCTTACTCTTCTGTGCTGGGAAGTGATGTGACGCTTTGGTCTAAGGTTGGCATATTATGTAGGGCCTTGTTTCTAAGGAGAACTTAAGAAATCTCCCATGGTTAGTTACCAGTGCAAGAAATAATAGAAAGACTAGAGCATTTTTACCATAGCCACGTACATATTTATGTTGCTCCCAGTAATGGATATGTCTCTGACAAGAAGTGGTACCACATTATTTTGGGCTTGATTCACTACTTCTAGCTTTTACTTTTACTATTGGCTGCTGGTTAGTGCTAACTTTCGTATTGGATTTTGGGCACATATGTAAGAAAAGCCTTTATCCTTCCTGGGCTTGTCCAGCTCTATTTAATTTTCTCATTTTTTCATGATTATTACTTGTCATTTATATTGTAGTTTTATCAAGGCATGGTACCACCCTGTGTGATGCTATGCAAGCTTAGAGTAAATTATTACTAATGTTTATATTGCAGTTTCATCTAAAGTGGAGATTCTCAAACTGTGGTCTATGGAACACCATTGGTCTACAAGCTCCATTCAGGTGATCTGCAGAAAGGTTGCAGAACAGTTGAGAATATCTGTACTTGGCCCTGCACCTGATTTCTTTTTTCTGACAACGGAAATTAAGTGGTCCACCGAGACCCTCTGCAATTTTAAAGTGGTCTATGAAAAGAAGTTTGAGAACCACTGACCTAAAGGTTGTAACCTACCTGGAAACTGTTGCATTATTAGACACTGAATAAACGTAATAGAGGGCAGTCCCCATACTATGGAGCTTAGAGTGAAAAAGTGTTTGGGGTAAAGTGGGTGGATGAGGCAACTAAAAGAATAGGAAATTTAAACATAGATTAACTATGCACATATTTTGAAGGGTGGTAGAGCTGGTCTAATCCACCTACATAACAGAGATCAGTGTAACAACAAAGCAAGAGCAGATTTTACACATAATTGTTTCTCTCTTTTCTTTGGATCTACCAAGATATTGGCTTAAAAGCTTTTTTTTTTTTTTTTTTTTTATTATGACCCCCTTTTCCTTTCAGGATTATGCTTCAGTACTTAGCAAAAGCAATATAGGGCATGGAATACTAATTACTGTAATAGATCTAGGAAAGGCAATCTTTCCTACAGGCTGTTAAAGTTTCCTCGGACACAAGCGATAAGTAGCTGCTGCTGTGTTTTCTTCTACTTCCTCTGTGTATGAAATCACTTTGATAGATCCGCAGGAAGAGATTTAGTTGCAGATGGCAGAGGTCAGTGTATTGTGTATTCAATGTAGTCAATAATAAAGTCAGGACTTATGCTAAGTGAATGTTAATAAGGAATCACAAGGACCTTGGAAAGTCATTATGTCTGGTCATTTGCTTCACAATATTGCTCCAAACAGGCTCTGGAGGCCAATACAATGGGATTAAAAAAATACGAAGAAAAGACTGGACGATTTAGGAATGGCAGAAAGACTAAATATAGAAAGGTCTATGTAGTCTGCAACAGCGTGTTATATGGACAGTTTATGAATGCAGTTGTAGTACAGTAAAGGAAACAGTATTACTTCATGAAAGGACTGTTACCAGTTTTATCACTGTACCTCAACCTAGTTGTTCTCCCTTCCTATTGGTTTAGAATGTAATGAAATCATGACTCCTTCCCATGTAGAGCTCTGAAAACCTTAACTATCTTTATAAAATATAAATGATATAATAAGCCATGTGTAATTGCTCAGATGGCAGTTAAAATGAAAATGCAGTATAAAAGATGGACTAATTGATGTGTTTCTTACTTCCTGAGGAAAATTCCAATTTATTGGACCTTTCTCATGTGTAAAGAATGGAGAATCTGGCCTGAGTTGGCTATACTTGTGTTTTAGAGTTTAGTTTTGTAATGATTTAGGTCCTGCAGTGAATAATGACAACTATGAATGAGGGAGAGAACAGACCTTTAATGATACCACAGCATGAGGTTCCTCCAGCACAGGCCATGTGGCTGCCTCCATCTTGATTTACTCTCCAGGGATCATGTTCAAATTCCTCATGTGATAAGACATTCCCTTGTAAGTCTAACACTTATCACTACATCTTCCCTTAAAAAAAAATAACCATCACAATATAACAACAAAAACTCCACAACAACAACATAACAACAATGCAAGACAAAACCACCACCACACCAAACAATCCATAACCTACAGAGGAGAGGTTACCAGCACTTCACTCTGGAGTGAGTTTTTACCACTCACTGTCCTTTCTTCAGGTGCCTTTAACTTATTCACAGACCTCTATGGGTGTGTTCGGATGAGCACTCATTAAACCCCTTTGAGGCGGGGCAACAGGCACATGCGGGAACAAAAAAAATGTTCCCTGCACTGCAAACATGCAGCGCAGGGAGAAAATTTAGACCCCTGGATATGCAGGGGTCTAAAAAAACTGCTCCATAATAGAGCAGAGCAAGGCATGGTTCAAGACCATGCTTGGAGCCAGTCCTCCAAAACAGGCACTCTGGTTTTGGCTAGAGTGTCTCTTTGGTGTTCCTGCTGCTGCCAGCGCTGTCCAAGGTAAGTTGAGGCAGGCATTCATGGGTGTTGAGGGGGGTGAGGGGTGGCAGGCTGGGGCTGTGGGGGTGGGGGGAGGGAGGACCTGGGCCAGATCCCTGAGAATCACTAGTCCAGGTTTGCACCAGAGTGGGTCGAAAGGCCGGACTAGTGAGCCAGATGGGGCTGGGCCAGGTCCTCACCTCCCCCCCACACAGGCACAGGGGGCAGAGGTGAGAGCCAGCCCTGGGGCCTAGCCCATGCTGACAGGAGCTGCCCGTGCCACCTGGCTGGCAGGACCTAGCTTACCTCCGCACAGTCCCCACATGCTGGGCAATGCCAGGGAACATGAGTCACCTGGGACCAGCAAGATGCAGCTCGGCTCTGCACGGTCCTTGCATGCCAGGCTGGACCTGGGGGCATGAGCTGCCTAGGGACCATGCAGCTCGTGCTCCCAGGCCCAGCCCAGCGTGCAGGGACCGTGTGGGGCTGAGCTGGGTCCTGCTGGCCTTGGGGCTGCTTGTGCCACCCAAGCCACCCTGGCTCGGCTCTGCATGGTCCCCACATGCCAAACCAGGTCATGCAGCTATAAGAAGGGCCTGGCCATGGCAGGGCCTGATGTGGTACGTGGGAACCACATGCCGCACCGGCTCCTGTCAGCATGGACCAGGCCCCAGGGCTGGCTCCTGCCTCGTCCCCCTGTGCCTGAGGGGGTTGAGGGTGAGGACCTTGCTAGTCCAGCCTTGCACTAGAGCAGGTCACAGGGCTCCGGAAGGCATGGCTCCTGTGCATACCTCCCAGAGCCGTGCGACCCACTCCGGTGCAAACCTGGACTAGCGAGACTCAGGGATCTGGGCCCAGCCTGGCTGAACTACAGAGGGGGCCCAGGACTTGGCTGGTCCTGGCACGTGGTCCCCACATGCTGCACTTGGTCCTGTAACCATGGGCCCAGGACCTGGCTGGGCCTTGCACGCAGACCCTGCATGCTGCACTGGGTTCTGCTGCCACAAGACCAGCCTGGCTGGGTGGCAAGAGCTGCCCCAGGGCCGGCAGAACCAGGCCAGTCTCAGCACATGGTCTCCCTGCTGCTGCTGTTAAAGGTTAGTTATGGGCCCTGGGCAGGGGGGCTGGGGTCCTGTGGGGGATAGAGGCTGTGGCCCTACAGGGTGGAGCTGGGACCCTGGGAGGGGGGTCCTCCAGGGTGCCTGAGACTCTGTGGTGGATAGGGGCTATGGCCCTCCAGGGGGGAGCTGGGACCCTGGGTGTGGGAGGCATTCCATGTGCTGGGGTGCCTGCACCCTGTGGTGGCCAGGGGACCCACCCCTCCTGAGTAGCACCCTCACAAGGTCCCCCACACCCACAGTGTCCCCAGCAATTGCCCCACTCCTATCCACAGACCAACCCACATCCCTCCACATGCATTCACCTGCCTTCCCCCACACCCCATATCACCCCCTTTCTACAAAAACCACATCCCCCCATCACATACCCATCATGTATGAAGAAAACCAAAAACTCACATCAACACATATAGGTATTTAGTATTTATTTTATCATGCTGATAGAGACACTCGTAGGCTTCCACATTGCTTTAACATTGTAAATATACCAATAAAGCATTGCACAACTTATCTCTCTCTCTCTCTCTCTCTAGTTAGGGGGTGTGTGTGTGTGTATAGAGTATATTTTTGTTTTAAATATGGAAGAACATGGATTTGGGGGTATTTTAAAAAATAGATTTGGGGATGCTGCTGCAGCAGTCCAGCTGGCACAAGGGGTAATGTCCCCAAGTATCAATTTCCTGGGCCCCAGAAGGTCCAGAGAGTGAGTAGCCTCGAGCTGCTTGCCAGGGCAGCTTTTTGTATGGATGGAGTCAGGACAGGGCAGCTTTTCATACTGCTGGGGACAGCACAGATGCTGGCCCTCAGGCTATAGCTCCCCCTGGGTGCAGATCCGGGAGGAGCCAAGCAGGGTTATTTTGCCCCAAGTGGCACAGGAACAGTGGCCCATTCTCACTGATGGTCTGGGACTGTCCCCTGAGGCAATCAGAGGTGGGGTCCTTCATGGAGATGCTCTGGCTGCCAGTGTACGTGCTCGGTCATGCATTTTGGTGTGGAGCTCCCAGACCATGCCCTGCTCCGCTTTTTTAAACTTCAATTTTTTAGACCCCTGGATATCCAGAGGTCTAATTTTCTCCTCGCACTGCTGAACGTTTTTTTGTTCCTGCATATGCCTGTTGCCCCATCTCAAAGGTGTTTAAGGCGGGGCAAGAGGCATGTGCGTGCTTGTGTGGCTGTGCCCTATGGGTGTGTCCACACATGCAAGCATGTGTGTTTGCAGCAGCTCAGATAGACCCAGTGCAAATTTGAGCTGGGCCCTTTTGCCTCAGCACACCTGCTTGGACATGCACTTTGTTGTGGAGCAAATTGTGCCGCTTGGGGTAAAATAACCCTGCGTGGCTCCTCCTGGATCTGCAGCCAGGGGGAGCTACAGCCTGAGGGCCAGCACCTGTGCTGTCCCCAGCAGTATGAAAAGCTGCCCTGTCCTGACTCCATCCATACAAAAAGCTGCCCTGGCAAGCAGCTCAAGGCTACTCGCTCTCCAGAGCTTCTGGGGCTTAGCCACTTGGTACACTTTATTGGTATATTTACAATGTTAAAGCAATGTGGAAGCCTACGAGTGTCTCTATCATCATGATAAAATAAATTCTAAATACCTATGTGTGTTGATGTGTACTTTTGGTTTTCTTCATAAATGATGGGTGTGTGATGGGGGGATGTGGTGTTTGCAGGAAGGGAGTGGGAAGGGGTGTGGGGAAAGGTGGGTGAGTGTGTGTGGGGGGATGTGGGTTGGTGTGTGAATAGGTGTGAGGTGATTGCTGGGGGGCCTGTGGGTGTGGGGGACCTTGTGAGGGTGCTACTCAGGAGGGGTGGGCCCCCTGGCCCCCACAGGGTGCAGCCCCCCCACAGCACATGGAATGCCCCCCCATAGGGCTCCAGCTCTCCTCTAGAGGGCCACAGCCCCCCCACCCAGGGTCCCAGGTACCCTGGAGGGCCCCAGGCCCCCCGCCCAGGGCCCATAACTTACCTTAAGCAGCAGCAGTGGGAGTGGGGCACTGAGTCATGGTGGCAAGATCCAGCACGGCACATGGGGGTCTGTGCTGGACCCAGTCAGGTCCTGCCATCCCTGGGGACCATCTTCTGGCCACTGGGCCAGGCCCTTGGTGGCAGGACCCGGCATGGCACATGGGGACCACAGGCTGGGCCCAGTCAGGTTCTGGGGCCTCTCTACTGCTGGTCTGGGCCCTTGATGGCAGGATCTGCCACCCTCAGGGCCCCTCTACTGCCTGGCTGGGCTGGGCCCTTGGTAGCAGGACCCAGCATGGCACACGGTCCCTGCATACTGGGCCCTGCCAGCCATCAGGGCTCCTGTGCTGCCCTGCTGGGCTGGGCCCAGGGTGGCGGGACCTGATGCAGCACATGGTCCCAGCTTGCCAGGCCCAGCCGAGCCCTGCTGCCCTTGGGGCCCCTGTGCCTCCTGGCTGGGCTGGGCCGGGCCCAGGGCAGCATGTCCCAGTGCAGCATGCAGGGACTGCGTGCTGAGCCCTGCTACCCTTGTGGCCCTGTGCTACCCAGCTGGGCCCAGGGTGGCATGACGCAGTGGGGCGTGCGGGGACTGTGTGCCATGCCCAGATGGGTCCTGCTGGCCTTGGGGCTGCTCCTGCCATGCCAGATCCTGCCACCTTGGGCACGGCATGGCTGGGTGGCACAGGGACCCTGAGGGTGGCAGGGCCTGGCTGGACCTGGCATGCAGGGACTGCGCACCATGCCTGGTCCTGCTGGCCTGGGCCCAGCCTGGCCAGGTGGCACAAGGGCTCTGAGGGCTCCAGGACCCAGCTGGGCAGGGATCGGGGGAGTCTATGGGGCTAGTAGGGGGAGGGGCTGGGCAGGGTTTGTGGGGGCTGGAGGACAAGGCAGGGCCAGCGGGGGTCTCCTCCATGGTCCTCTCCCCCCACCTCCAGGCCCCCCGACCCCTTATTCACCATCACTGGAGCCCTGGTGTTTCAGCACCGTGGTGAAGGGCCAACCATGGAGATGCTCTGGCAGCCAGAGTGTCTCCCTGGAGGATCCAGCCTCCAGTTGCCTCAGGGCACAGTCTGCCCTGCTTTTTTTTTTGTTTTGTTTTGTTTTTTGCAGCATAGGGAACATTTTTTTGTTCCCACACTTGCCTCTTGCCCTGTCTCAAAGGGGTTTGAGGCACATGTGCGTTCATCTGGACGCGCCCTATGAGCCTTTCTGGCCATTTCGCCAGATCTCCAGAGTATTGGCTCCTCATTGGAGGTTTGGGGGCTCTCTGTTGGATCATCAATATCTTCAATTTCTGAGGAGGAGGAGGAGGAACTAGGAACCATTAACTGAGTCTGATCCAAGTCCGTATCTCCTGCCAATGCCTGAGAGCTAAGTGGAAGCACAAGTAGGTCTCATTGATTACATCAAATCATGCCCCCTTGGTCTCTCTGAACTAGATAGGACCATGGGTGCACTAGCTGTTTCACTGTACCCTGCTGGTCCCATGTTCTCGACAAGTAATCCCTCAGACAAACTGTATCACATGGCTTTAGTAGTGAAAGCTCACAAGCTCTTGTATCAAAGTAGTTTTTCTGTTTCTTCTTCTGATCTTCTTTCATTCTCTTTATGGTTACTGTGTTAGGACTTTCCAAAAAGATGTTAATAATGTGCAGATTCGACTGTATCCACTGGCCCAATTGACAACTGTGCTGGAGACCAGCCATTGTCCAGAGGTATGCTATGATAAGCCAGTAGGGCTTTATATAAATCCCCTCCACTGTCCAATGCTTTTTTCATTAGGTTTTTCACCATCTGAAGGGATTACTCTGCAAGGCCATTTGATTGGCGATAATTAGGACTTGACATAGTGTGACAAAAATCCCAGTCCATGGCAAATTGTCTAAACTCTGCACTGAAAAACAGTGGCCCATTCTCACTGAATGAATGCTTTATCTGGAATTCCATACCTTGCAAATATGGCCTTCAAGCAAGCTATCACTGAGCGACTGTTGGTACATTGCAGTGTACAGATTTCCAGATACAAAGAGTAATAATCAATAACTATTAAATGCACCCTGGAGTTCCACATAAAGAGATTGGTGTCCACCTTCCCATAGGCCCTGTGTGGAACAGGGTGAGGTTTTAGTGTTTCTACCTTCTGGCAGGGTCTGAATTTCAAGCAGGTGGAACAGTTTTCAACTGTATTAGCAATGTCCTGATTGACCCTTGGCCAATACTTCACCTCTCTTGCTTGCTTCTTGCGTTTCTCAATACCCAAGTGTCCCTCATGTATCTTCTTTAGCATTCCTCTTTGGAGGGTCTGTGGTATTATGACTTTACTGCCCTTGAAAATAACTCTTTCAATGACTGAAAGTTCATGTTGGCAATTCCAGTAGTCCCACATGCACAAGTCACAGGTACTCCTGTTCTCTGGCCAGCCCAAAATTATCATTTATTTCAGGATCCCTAATGAGTGGTTCTTCTCAGTCGCTTGTTTTATATGTTGTAGCCTTCTGTCCACGATTGGAAGTGAACTAACAGTCAAGTTGACATAGGCTTGCATTTCTGTCTCGGAGGTCTTTTCTGCTTGTCCAGTAGAGACTATTGCCCTGGACAGTGCATCTGCTGTAAACAGAAACTTGCTGGGTGTTCTGAATGCAAATCTCCCAGTTCAGCCCTGATTTCATAGGATACCATCACTCCAGCACTCTTACCTTTCTCTGGGTTCATCTACACATGCACTTTACTGTGGAGCTGACCAATTAGCCTCACAGTAAAGCATTGCTTTCTACATGTCGTCCTGTATTAGGGTGCAGTAAATTAACTTCACTGTAGGAGAGTGCTGTCTGGGACAAGTACTGTCCTACAGCAGAGTAGTCACATATGTTGAAATGCACATGTAGAGGGTAACCAGAGCTGGTTGGGGGTTGCTGGCTAGCCTTGTACAGTAGTACCCTTGTGCCATAACCAGCCCCTTTACAGCACAACAAGCTGAAATGGAGCAGCTCTGGGCTGGCAGGCTGACTCCTCTGGGCCAGTGTCTTGTAGTCCTGGGAACATGTGTAAATGCTGTGCCTGGGAGCAATAAACTCTAGTTGAACTGCACCAGAGTTTATTGCAACGTGTTAATTGCACGTATAGATGCACTCGCTCATACATGTAGATGTACTCTCTGAATGACTGGTTAGCTTTAGCATCAGAGAGGAGTAAAAAGAAAATAAAAGTTACTACAATCACTATATAACAGAACTATATAATTCTATAGCTGTTGAAAAGTGAGGTTGATTAAAGAGAGTCGTGCCCCACTTTGTGTGGCTGGAACTTCCAGCCAAGTATGTTTCTGAATAAACCTAGGTGGTGGTAGGTAAGAACTCTGCCCACCTTCCTCTATGCCCAGACCAACCTCATTCCTTTCCCCCTCTCAACACTCTACTCTGTACACCACAATAGCTAGCTAGATTTCTAGGTTTTTCTGACATTTTTATTGGACCCTGTGTATGGCCGGACAGACTTTTGGACACAAGGCACCCTTCTTCAGGTCATTTTCTTCAGGGACTTGAACAGTGGTGCTTGAAAACTTGTCCAACATCTCCCCCAGCTATGCAGTTGGTTCAATAAAAGATATCAACAAAAATCTGTTCACTCTCTCTCAGATATGCCATTTCTGATAAATGCTAGCTTTGAAAGAAAAACTGAAGAAAAAAGCATATATAAAAGACCAAAATAGAAATGAATGTTTCAATTTTCCATTTCAAAATAACTTTTTTTGTTTCAACTCATATGTTGTGGTATATTAATATAGTAAAAGTCAAATTGGAAGAAAACATTGAAAGTGTATTGATAGGAAATAATTTAATTAACCTCTAACAAGTATATAAATGTATTATAAATTCTATATATATATATATATATATATATAATTTAGGTTCGCTGGAAATTTTGAAAAAATGCTCTTTTCATTTTGTTTGGAACATAAAACAATAGTACAGTTTTTGGTATGTGTGCAACAAAAAATCTAATTCCTTCCCTGCTATAATAATACAGGTTGGGGTAGGGGAGATAAAATGGTGGAGAGTTCCTTTTATTTCATCAAAGACTTGAGAATTGGATTTTTTTTTCAATTTATTGGAATATAGGACTTGAAGTGGCCTCCTGGGTCATTGAGTCCAGCTCTTTATGTTTTCAGACTCTCAATAACTGACAGAATCTTCTATTTATTATATCCCGAAGGTCCAATATTACAGAAACCATTCTTATGGCCAAAGACGATGGAATAGGTCTCTGCAGAGTCCATCTATTGTTCTCATTAAAAGACAAGTAGCTATTAGAACAGATATAACCATCCCTCTTCCCTTCACTGCCACTTTGCCCTGGCTACTAATGGAGTAAGTAGCCCTTCAGAGCTTCATTAAGGGGTAGGTAGCTATCTAGTTGTTTGCTGTTGCTGAGAAGCATGAGGCTGCTTTGCTCATTAAGGGTTGGGGATGCTCCCAGTCTTTATCAGTTTAGTGATGAGATGACCCACCCAAGAATCCATACTAAATTCTACTACTTAGCTATGCATAATGCTGAATCTGTGCCACATAGCTGGCCTGTAGTAGTTAATTTATTTCAAATGCCTGTACAATGCATGTAGAAGGCAGATAGGTCTGTCATAAATCTGAAAGAATCAGCTCAGCTCTTATTGTTTGCATGGTAGATCCATGGACAAGTTGCCTATGTTTTTATTATAATTTGGTTCAAGGATAAGAGAGTTCAGTAGACAGAAATGCTGGGTTTGCAGTAACATTCGAGAGTATTTACCCTGGAAAGAACCCATGAGTTTGTTAATGTTGCATAGCATTCCATTTCTGGATAAGTTTCAAACTCCTTATATGTGATGTTTTAATTTTCATCTGTTCAGCAGTAGCAATGGACTGCAGGCTTCATACTTGTAGGAGATTATGGAATTTAAGCTTCTAAATTGCCTGTTAAGAAAAGCACTTAAGTCTTATTTTCAGAAATGCTTAACTTGCTTAAAAGTATACGTTACAAGTGATATATAGGTACTTGTGAAAATATTTACCCATATTCTCCTAGGCTAGATTCTGAAGAACATGGGATGATTTTAATTGTGATGCATATAATATCCTTCCTCCAAGACAGAGTTGTCCAGCTTCAAAATGGCCAAGGAATATACCCCCTATGGGCCAAGCCAGTGGATTCTGCACACCTCAAGGCAGTACTAGTGTGGGCCTTGGACCCCCTATACTCCATGTTTTGTGCGTACATGTGTGGGTGGGCACTGTCCCACCTGCTGCACCATGCATGGTTGCAGGCAGGCCCTCTCCCACACAGCACCCAGTCTTAGCTTCAGTAGTCTCTGGGCTCCCCTATGTCACCACAGCTTCCAACAGGAGGGGGAGAGGGAGGAGGAATCCCGAGATCCTGGCTGCTGCTGCAGCCAAAATGAAAGGGGTGGCAGCAGCTGGGTAGGAGCCCAGAGACCACATATTTAGGCTACCAGTTGGACAGCCCTACTCTAAGCAAAGAACAAAAAGCTAGCTTTATGCAGTATTGTAATTATAAATGTTGTCCAGACCTATAAATGAATTGTCCCTATGCTGAAAAATATAGCCCTTCAACCTTTGAAATCAGGGGGTGAGTGAACTCAAGATTCCAAATAAATTGTGGGCATGCTCAATAAATATTTCCTAACACCCTCCCCTGCATGCCTTTTCTGAATTACACATTGCTGATACATGGGTGGACCCAGGATTTTGTAAAGAGAGTGTGGGGCCAACTGCCAGCAGGTCAGGAGTAGCTGCAACCCTGCTTCTACCTTCAACCCCACCACCAGAAATGGGCACACTATGCACACAAGAACAGCTGCTGAGGGCTTTTTTAAAGTCCCTGACTCAGGTAAGTTTTACCCCCTACTGTCAGAACCACTCCCCTCTCCTCCATGCTCAGTGGCATGTCCTCTCTCCTGCTTGCTGCTGCCATTGTCCCTGGCTGCCCCAAGTGTGCGTGGGGGGGGGGGTCCTCCAGAACTGATCCTATTCTGTTCCAGTTGGGCTGTGCAGGGAGCTAGGGATCATTTGGGGACATGGCAATGAAGGAAGGCAGGCTCCCCCTTCCTGAGCTTGCTGCTGGGCTAGCAGGGAACACCTGGGAGGACAGGGTGAGGAGAAGGAACCCATCTGCTGCTACTTCCACTGCTGTCCCAGGCTGAGCCTAGCTCCCCACACTGTTCATCTGGAGTGGGCAGGAGTGATTCCGCTTCTGAGTCAGCTGGAGACAGCAGGAATAGTAGCAGCAGTGGGGGTGGAGGGAACATACAGCTGAACAAGAAGGGAAGAGAGGGGTAGAATTTTTACCTGATTTGCGGACTTTAAAAAGTCCCATGGTATGGGGCTGCACTGGCAGGGTCTGCACTGTGGGGCCAGCAGAGTGGCTGTGGAGTGCAGCTGCGCTGTGGGGGCTTATAGGGCTCTGGCCTCAGACCCCAGTGCTCCCGCGCGCAGCCTGAGCTGAAAGCACAGCCCCTCACTAGGAAGTTCTCTCTCTCCCACACTGCGTAGCCCCCAGTAACGGCTCTCTCCCAGGGCCTCTGGGGGTGAGGCAGGGATGGGGTTATTCCTCCAGCCTCTGGCAAAGGGGACAGCTGGGGGCCTATGCCAGGCAGGGCGCCACCCGGCTACCAGTGGAGTGGAGGAGAAACTAACTTTTCTCCCTGCCCTGCTCTGCCTCAGGGGCCATGGTGCCCCCTGCTGCAGCAACAAGGGGGAAGCATGGGCAGACCCTGCTCAGGGCCCTGCCAGTGGCACAGGGAGTGGGAATTAAACCCTTCTTTGGCCAGTTCTTACCCTCCCTCTCTGGCCTCACCACCTGCAGCACAGCTTCCCTGATGCCAAAGGCTGATTCTAGGTCCTCCTGGGCAATTGCAGGCCTGTGCCTGTATTGTTTCAGTCCAGCGAGCATGTTTGTCCTGTTACAAACTGGTTCAGCCTAGGCAGGTTAGATTAACCTGCAAAGGTTGAATCAGTTCAGGCTCTGGCTTTAGGAATGTTTGTGCCTAGCCTTAGTGACTGATAAAACAGATGGTGACTTCAGAAGAACTGTGACATGCAGTCTCCATCACCCTAGGGTCTTTAACTTCATTGACTGTCCCAGTATAGCTCATTTTCCAGATCAGTGCAGGATCATCTCAGGGACAAAGCTGTACCTTATCCAATTGAATTTGGAAGAAGGTATGCTGCATAAGCTCCAGCCCAGGGAGCTGTGTTGCATATGATCAGCTATCTGAGAAATAAAAATGTGGAGGGTTCTTTAATACACAACTGTTGATATTTTGTATTAACTGCCATCAGTACTAAAGAAAGTCTTCAGTTTGCATTTAGAAGCCTTCAGTTTATATTCAGGGCCTCCTAATTTTACAGACACTACTGTATATTTTTTTTTTGGTTTAGGGTAAGACCCTGATCCAGCAAGTTACTTTTAGTTACGTAATCCAATTGTTCTCAGTGACAATAAATTCCTTTGCAGTGCAATCAAGAATCATATTGTATTCAAAAGACTGTGGGTGGAATCTATTAATGAAAGCACATTATTATTTCTGTTTTAAGCATCAATCATTGGTACATTTGAGTTTGAATATACTCTGTGACCACCGGGCTTTGATTACCCACTCTCGGGTGGTTCTAGCCTTGCAGGTAGATGTCACACCTGTTGGGATCTTGTCTGTGTTGGAGTAGCTCTCTTTTCCCCATGTTCCCAGCCCCATTCTTGCCCGCCACGACTTGATGTTCTTCAGTGTAAGGGGTCGGTTCGCAGGACACTCCGTGGCCCAGGATCCCTCGGTGGTCACTTCACGGGGCTCCGCCAGCCCTGCACCCCAGCCTCACACCACCTTCAGTGCATCCTTCCTCCATTGGTCTTGTTCTCCGGCCATGGAATGACACCAACAGGCCTACCCCTAAGTTGCCACGACCCCTTGTCGTGGTGCCCACCAGCAAGCTTGGCCCACGGCGCACCTCGCCTACTCTCCTCCCTTCAACAAACGGGACTTCCTAAGACAACTCTGGCCTCACCGAGGCCCCCTTCAGCCTCCCTCTGTAGCACACTGCCCTAGCTCTTTCTCCTTCAGCCAGGGTTAACTAAACAAAACAACCCCCAAAAGAAATGCTAACTACTCAGCGTCTCGCTATTTGCTAAGCAGGCTGCTCCGAACCCTTCTCGGTTCCCTTCTGGCCTGTCCCTGGCCCCTTGCTTCCCCCGGTCCCTCCTCTTGCTCAATACCCCAGTGGCTTGGTGTGATGTCCGCCCTGACTGCACCCCCCCTTGGGGCTCTCCTGGTGTCTCTCCTCCCTGGTGCGGCTGCTTCTGCGCGCCATCGTTCTGGCACCCCACCTGTGAGTCACGCTGCTCTCTGGTTTTTAACCCGCCGCGTCCTTCGGAGCCGTGCCTTCAGCTCCTTCATTGTCTGGAGCAGTCTCCAGCTGAGGGGTCTGTTTTTGCTCCATTGGTGTCTCTGCCAGCTCTCCTGGCTCCGCGCTGCTTGCTGTTGCCATCGCTGCTGCTTCCCTCACTGACAGGACCGATTGTCGCTCCTCGCCGGGGCTATCTGTCCCCTCCGCAGCTGCAACCACCGCTTTTATTTCTGCCGGCCAGCATCCCTCCATGACATCACCGGCTGGGTGTAATTGGATAAAAAGGTGGCTAACGAGCTGCACGGGCTCCTCCCTCCACCTCGTGTGCCTCTGGTCGGCAGCTGCAAGTGAGTCCCGTTTACTGTTTTGCTTCCCAGAACATATTATTATGTGCCTTTTACACAAACTTTAAACAGAAATTAACTGCGGTTAATGTTAATAACATGAGAACGTAGTCGAACTTTCTGTAATGCAGTTAAGGCATAGAAAGTGATCTTAGCCTATCTCAGATATAACCATAATGTCTACTATGAGTCATAGAGTCATAATCATAAAGAACTATATCTGGAAGAAAGCTCAAGAGGTCATCTAATCCAACTCCCTGCCTAACGCAGGATCATCTTTATCCAAACCATCCCATACAACCATAACTGTATTCCAACAAAATGTAAATTTTTCCTGTCAGATTTCCTGGTTTAGACAATACTTTATAACCCACAGTCAGGGGTTGGGGGGAAGGCAGTTGCCCTTCCTGCCCTCTGGATTCCTGGTTCATCCAAAGCCTGTCTGGCAGTGACATCAGTATTTCTATTCAGACAGCAGTAAGGGAGGTACATTAAAATGTACCTGATTCCTTCACAACTCTTCATTCCACTGATGTTAACAACTCATCTCTTTTTTAACGGCATTAATGTTCCACTAATCAAGGTATTTTTTCCTCTGCAATTCTGCTGTCTTTTACTTCATCTTAGTAATGTAGTCCTGTTAACAGCCCTGCAGACTGTTTTTAACTCTATCTGAAAACGTTAACTCAGGAATGCAAATAACTTCCAGTGAAGTATTGGATGCACTGTCAAGATGATCAAAATGTTTGATTTTTGTTTTATGAATCTGAAAGAAATATACACTTCATTCTAATGACTACAGGACTAAAGAAACTTCATTTTTGATTATTTTTGCTTAGTTCTGTTTTTAATACAAAAATTATGTTATAGCAAGATTCTAATAGTTACATTTGTTTTTACTTTAATCTTAAACTGACTAACATAGCATATTAGTAAAGCTTGCAGATTCTTTTTACCTGGAGAAAAATGTGTTTTATGTCATATGTGATGATGCACCACACCATCTGCACCCCCCTTCCCTTTTCAGAATTCTAGATCCATCCAGCTCAGTGCAACGTGGAGTAACTCAAACGTCACTGTAAATATTTCATGGACATTCATTAAAAATGAAGTTCTGGGTATCTTACTAGAAAGGTTGTTCTTCCCAGAACGTTCACATTTCTGTCTAAATAAATTGCACTGGTAGACTCATCCAGGCTTCCACATGGGACACTAAGGATTGCAAGTGACCTAAAGAAGTACATTTAGTATGTATTCATATTTCATCAAAGCTTGAAAACTCTGGTGATCTATGTCTCTTTGCCTCTTCTTTCCCTTCCCTTCTTGTTCTTTTCTCTCTCTTTCTATACCATCATTTTTCTTTTCTGCTCTTCCTAGCTTTCTTGCAAAAAATCTGATTTCACTCGAGCAATGGGCAAAGCTTTTTCTAGCTACCCTGTGATCCCTATTTCCCCATTCCCCCTGTTGAGCTGCAAAAGTTGTTGCAACTTGTGTATTGCTGTCTGAAAAACTCTGTTGAACGCCAATATAATATCTAAAATAAAAAAAGCTATTAGGCCTATGTCACAGAGCACTCAGGTGCCCTGCGCCTGACAGCAGAAACGGCTCAGAAGAGACCCCTAGTGGCAGGAAGGGGGAGGCTCAGCTGCCAGTCACCAGGACTGCGCAGGTGCTGGTTGCTAGGGCAACCAGTGAAACCTAGTGACAAGAAGGGGCAGGGCTTAGCCCTTCTTAAGCCCAGAAAGGAGGCCAGGAGGGCAGTTACCCTCCGGCAGCCAAAGGAGGAGGAACTTGGCTAGTGCAGACGGAAGGGAGAACTCTGACAGTGGGAACATCCCCTGGTTGCTACTGGGGTTGGGGCACTCTCTCTCTGGTAGGGTTTGAATCTTGTTTAACCGGATGGTTTAGCTTTTATGTTGTAGCCCAGGGGCTTTGTGTTCTTGTGTTTATTGTTTAGACCGGAGGACTGGGTGAGGCTATTAGGGGTTGGAGGAGGCCTCATAGGGATCCTCACAGTAGTGTGGAGGGGGTCTTGGTGCCAAAGAGGGTGCAGCATTTGGGGTACATTGGCCCCAGCCCAGAGCTAGGAGGCAGCGAGGAGCCCCAGAGTGAAGGGGGCAGCGAGGAGCCCCGGAGTGGGCAGTGCAGGACAAGCTAGAGAGCGCCGGTAGGGGCACAGGCTGTGAGACAAGCTAGAGGGCGCTGGTGAGGGCGCAGGCTGCGGGACAAGCCAGAGAGCATCCGTGTGGCGTGGAGAGTAGAACAGACCTGAACAATGTTAGGTACATCTGCGAGGCTTGGGCTGTGGTGTAAGGGGAGGAAAGGAGCCACAGATAGTGCCCCAGGCACTGAGACAGAAAATGGGCAGCCTCCTGCTCGATTTAATATCTTCTAATCAAGCAAATAACAACAAGGCATGGCGGATGAGAAGGTGGGTGGTTGGCCCTTATTCAGTGTTGCAGGGTCACTTGTAGACGGACCTGAGGAGGCACAACTGTCACAGCTGACCAGCGGTGTTTATATTCACAAGACTAAGAAGGAACTCAGGATTGAGAGGACAGTTAAAACAAGTTACATCTGAACAGGTTGCACTTTAGGGTGGCATTATCGCTTTAGTATTTTTCTTGGTAATAACCCACCACATTTGATTCTTGTGGTAGAAAAGAATAGGCACCATTTCATCAAGCAGAACAGCCAAACTGAAAAGAGAAGGTAAAAAAAAAAAGCAGCAATAAATAGAGCCTAAATCAAAGTGCACTGAAATTAATGGGAGTCTTGCTTTTGGCAGTGAGTTTTGGATCAGTACAATAATGATTCAACATCTTAACATCAAGAATTCAGACAAAAACCAGTTTGTTTATATGCTACATAGTTTATTTTTATTCTAAGGCCGTTCAGCTTTCAACCATGATTCTAGATAACTCCTGAAAATTAATGTTGTTTTTCAAATTTCTTAATCCCACATCTCCAGAAGGAGCATATAAACTGAATTGTATTGTATTTATTATTAGATATGTGACCAAACTAAGCAATTGATTCCCAAATGCCTAGAACTTGGTAACAGTTTAGGTACCATATTTCTGGCAAATAATCAAAATCTGAATGTTAAATTATGTCATGAACAAAGAGTGAATTAGCTGTCCCCCTAAGAAAGTTGTTGACAGGCTTAATGAAATCCCCATATGATTTTTCTTCAAGGAGGTAGCCAGTACAGTGAAACAAAGAGCTGTAGTAAAGAGACAAGCCTTGTTATTTAAAGAGGCCTAGCTACATCTACAAAACAGTATTACACAAGCACTGATCAGTACAAAAGAATATATACTGTACCTAGTATGGTTTTTTTTGTTTTGTTTTTAAAGTCCCTGCTAGACAATCAGAAATAATCCATCTCATACACACATACACATGTACATACACACACTTTTTATTAAGGCCTTTAGACACTATTGGTACCATGCAAGCAATGTTAATAATCATAATGGTGGTCACTAGTGACCAAACCCCAAACCCTTTAAAGTCAGCAGAAAAATCCCCACTGATGTCAGTGGGCTTTGGATGAAGCCCGTAAAACTAGTTTTACTCTGTGCATAAGCTAATCTATCACTGTAATGGAAGATGAAAGATACAGCAGGGTTCAAGTATTAATGGTCTTTTTATAATAGTACAGCTTATTGGCGTTAATGAGACTTACATGCTTAAAGTTAATCTTGTGTGTAAGTCCTTTGTTGAACTGAGTCCTAAAGTGAGTTGGACTTCATGGCTAAGTACAGACAGTCAAAAAGTCTGAGGCTGAGTTGAGTCAAGCTTTGCAGGTTAGTCTAAACTCCATAGATTGAACCAATAAGCAAGTGAGCAGACATCCTCTTTTGATTCCAGAAATGCAGCCACATGACTGCAGTGGCCCAGGCCAGAAGCCTTGAGGTGCTAGTGCATGCCTCCCTGCTCTGCTGGAGGAGACAGCTTGGGGCAGGCCAGCCCACCCACCTCACAAGGTGGTGTTTGCCAGGGAGGTGCAAAGCATCCTGGGATGCTGGGGGACTGTGAGTTAACTAGAATCTGGAAGGGATCAGGAACATAAATTCAATAAATTGATTTAACCTAAATCAGTTAAATCTAATACTACAACCATTCAGGTTTATCTTAAACTGGTTTGGGCCATTTTGAAAGCAGTTTTTGTGCACTAAACTTCTGTTGTGTTACACATTTAAACCAGTTTCTGATCTTTTGTACTGGTTCATGTGTAATTTCTGTTCCTAGCTCATGAGGAGGCAAGTTTCCACACGTGAAAATCCAGCTCAGTAAAAGCAAAGTCACCTGCTGATTTTGTAGGTGGTATTGACAAACAGTAGTTTGCATGCAAGTCTTCTTGCCCTTCCATGCAAGATACAGGAGCAGTTTTTAATTATAGACCTTTTAAAAACATTTTTTAAAATGCTGTTTCTTCATGCCCATTGATTTCCTTATTGAAATCAATATTCATATAATGAGGTTTAAGGCAAATCTGACCCATGTGAAGGCAATGAATTCACTGGGGGAAGACATGCTGGTAATGGAACTTTAAGGATCTGACTTAAATATGTAAGGTTTGAGCATCTCAAAATAAAGAAAAGGTACTTCTGTTCCCTTAATTCTGACCCTTTATGCAGGTGCATTTTTAATATGATGCAGGGATTTTGCTTACATGATCACTTAATAATCACTTAATAATAAATATATTGGGATAATATTTATTGTTCATATAGGAATGTACTGTGTGACATTTGAATTAGTAAATTAATAGGTAATATATTTAAAGTGACATGAGCAAGATATCTGTCTTTATGAAAGAATCTAATCTGCAGAAAGTAAATGTAAAGGGCCTTCTCCTCATTTACACTTCAGCCCCTTTGTGCCACTAAAATAATGTAAAGACACATTAAAGTGGGTGTTAGATTGGTGTATCCCGGCTTTGGTGTTGATAATAATTTGCACCCAATATATCATTTCCTTTAATTTGCAAGATCTTTCAATAGCAAGATATTCTCACATGCACACACTGGAACATATTAATGGTTTCCCTTTGAGTACTGTTGCTTCCTGGTAAGTGTATGATACAAGAACTCAGCACGGTCATAAAGTGACATAAACTTGTAAGAAATCTCCTGAGTCATCAAGGCAAGAGATCTGCTATCTCAGGCAAACTGCTGAAGTTCTATCTTAAAAATAGCTAGCTATTTTTGCCTCTTTTCTTTCTACTGAAAGGCAAGACCATTGTAAGAAGCTTTGTTGCTTTCTTATGAGCACTGGCAGCAAGAAGTTCACTTATATTTCCCACTCAGACTAGCCTAATTGAATTCATAATTTACCCATCTTAAGGCCAAAAGGAACAAATGCTGTGGCCAACTCCGGGTGCATGCTTCAAGATGGCAAGGGAACGCCTACATGAAACATGGTGGGCACAAAAGGATATGCAACAGTTTTAATCTATCTGGATATTAGTAAGGTATGTTTTACAGCATAACTGTTAGAAAATAATTAGGCTGCAGAAGACAGGGATAACTTAGAAAACCAAAAGGGTGGATGCTCAGTATGTAACATTTTATAAAATAGAGGACCATGTGTAGTATTTAAAGGAAAAGTATTGGGTTGAACAGAGGTTACTGTTGCAGGGAACTAGGGTGTCCTGCTCCTTTTAAGGGCTGGAACTACAGTCAGTTGGGAGCCCCAGCTGCTGGTTTCCAGGGCAGCCAGAATGAGCTAGTGGGCCCACACCTGCCAGTGGTCAGCTGACCAGAATAGGCAGGGCCTGGCTCATATATAAACCTCAGGCCAGAGGCCAGGAGGGCAGTTCTCTGTCAGCACACAAGGGGGAAGGAGCTCTCCCAGAGGAAGCAAAGGGGAGAGGCCTGACTGCAGGTGCAGCTTCCGGTATTGTTGAGGGACAGAGCACGCTTTTTGTGGCTCGAATTATGTTATAGCTGGGCAGCTTGAGTTATGTTATAGCCTTGGGGCTTGCATGTTGATTTCTGTTTATAATCCTGGTGGTTTGGGTGAGGCTATTTGGAGAAGGAGGAGGCCTCATTGGGGGCCCACTGCAGTGTGGGGACCCTGGTGCCCAGTGCCAGAGAGGGTGCAGCATTTGTGGTGCACAGACCCTGGCGCCAGAGACAGCATGGCATTTGGGGTGCACAGACCCCAGCACCAATGAGGGCACAACACTGGGGGCTGTGGAGAGCCCAGGTGCCAGTGAGGCAGAGACAGGGCTGCAGAGAGCTGAGATGGGACAAGGGGGTCAATTCGTATCAAGGCCCAGACTGAACAATGCCAGTACCATCTGTGAGGCTTGGGGTGTGGTAAAAGGGTGGTTGGACCCACGCATATAGCCCATAAGGCTGGGGTGTCCCAGGACACCTATTTTGAAATGGGACCCATGAGGTTCAGGGAAATCCATCAAGACCATGTCCAACAGGATGTGAAGGCAGCCTCCCTACATTACAGAAATACATCAAGACATGGTGGGCGAGAATAGAGGGTGACCATCGGACCGAATTCGCACTGTCAAGGGGCCTTAGGGGTAACACAGCCATCCTTAGGGACCCTGTCCCATTACAGTTACTAATGTAGTTCCAAAGGGATAGCATTGATTACTTGGGACCAATCTTTGTTACAGTCTCAGCACAAAAGGAGGAATGTATTGATGACTCGGGAGGAGCTGCCAATACAGAGGAGGTTTGGAATATCACATGGAAAGGTTTGGATGACCTTAAAGACTGGATGGATACAGATAGAATGAAAGTTTATAGTACAAAACACAAGGTCATGGACTTCAGGACTAACAACAAGAGCTCCTGCTATTTAGTGGGAGCTCATCAGTTGGAAAGGACCTGGGTGTATTAGTTTCTCTCACGATGACTATAGATCCAGCAATGTGATATGGATCTGATAAAGTCAAATAATATGTTAGGATGTATAAGTTAAGGTATTGCCAGTAGAGAATGGGAAGTATTAATACCATTGTACAGAACTATGATTAGGCCCCATCTGGAATATGTGCACAGTGCTAGTCACCCATGTTCATATGTAAACAGGTAGAAAAGGGCTAATCAGGGTAATGGAGAACCAGCTGACCAAGAAGAGTATAGTTTGCTTAGCTTAGCAAAATGAAGACTGAGAGGGGATGTACTTGTTGTTTTTAATACAGAAAGGGAATACATGTTGGAGAGAAAAAAGGGCTATTTAAGCTGAAAGACCATGTTGGCACAAAAACAAACAAGTATAAACTGGCCATGAGTCAATGCAGGCTGAAAATTAAAAGTAGTTTTTTAACTATCAGAGGCATGAGGTTCTGGAATAGCATTCCAGTAGGCGTAGCAGGGGCAAAAATACTATGTAGTTTTAAAATGGAGCCTAGTCAGTTCATGAAAGGGATTTTATGACATGCTTGCCTGTAATAGCAGGGGGTGGTCTGGATGACCCCAGAGGTGTCTGAGTTCTTAACTAACGTCTAAACCAGTGTACATATTTTTGGTGTTTTTAAAGCTATAACCAATTTTGAGCCAAATCAGTTATGAGGAAGACATTAAACAAACAAACAAACAAACAAAGACATCTAAAAGAAAATTGGGAACTACCCCAAAACCCACAAACCCACAGTTGGCAAAGATGACCACCCTCATTTGAAAACCAGTGTTACTGAGAGGTGAACTGAATGCAGCTATATACTTTCGATAAATAAAACTATATAGCTAAAGCAAATGGAAGTGAAAGTTGATCATAATGAATATAAATCAGAAGCTAAAAATTGTAGGATATAGGCTAAGGAAGCAAGAGGACACAAGGAGAAATCTATAGGCAGCAGAACTTAGGAAAGCCAATGGGATTTTTAGCAAAAACAGAAAGAACCCTAATAGTGACATTGATCCATTACTAGATTGAAATGGTAGAGTTGGCAACAATAATATAGAAAAAGTAGACCTGCATTTGGGAAAAAGCCAAATTATGCAGCTATATGTTGCTGATTAAATACTTTCTTATTAGAGTAGTAACTAAGGAGGATGTTAAATAGCAGATACTAAAGGTGGACATTTTAAAATCAGGGTGTCCAGACAACTTCAATTCAAGAGTTTTAAAAGAGCCAGCCAGGAAGCTCTCTGGACCATTGGTGTTGATTGTCAATAAGTTTTGTAACATTAGAGTCATTTCAGAAATGGAAATAAAGTTCATGTTGTGCAGTGTTTATAGGATAAGCAAGGATACTTATCAACTGGCTAAGTTGACATCAGTTCTGGGCAAATAAATAGACTGGCTGATATAGCACTCAGTTAATTAATATTTTTAAAAAGCATACTTATTAATGTCAATTAACTTGAGTTTATTGAAAACAGATGTTAAATTACTTTATCTTTTGTTGATGAGATTACACAAGGATGTCTTGGTATTTTCATGTAAGAAACTAGCATAATACACATTAAATCGATTGAAAAGTGACTATCAAATAGATCTTAAAATATAATTGTGAACAGGCAGTTATACCTGAATAGGTGTGTTTCTAATAGAGTCCTGCAAGGATTGGTTTTTATTGCCTATGCGGTTTAGCATTTTTCTCAGTGCACTAGATGAAAACATAAAATCAATGCTGATGAAGTTTGTAAATGATACAAAGATTGGGGGAGTGGTAAATAATGAAGAGTACAGGTCACTGATACAGACAAATGTGGGTTGCTTGATAAGCTAGGTACAAGCAAATAAGAGGCATTTTAATACATCTAAGTTTAAAATAACATTATAAGTATAGAGGTTTGACCATTCTTCATAGCCCTGCTAGGGATCTTCTACTGGTGTTATCAACAAGACCTCCCTGACTTATCTTCATCTGAAGCCTGGTTAAGAGGGATCTAGGATTTGCTGGAGAGCAGATGTTGGCATCTTCCCAATAACTATGCTCAACAAAAAGCATTTGGTAATGTGCTGATAGGTCATTGTTAGGTGGCCATATTTTTTGAATCTCAAAATGGGACAGGGCATCTTCCTCCCTGTTCTTTTGCTCTATTTCTGAGCTTGGGTTGCACCAGAATATGCTGGTGAGGAGGGCAAGGCAGTGGTGATGTGTATGGGGTGCACAGGGGTGCATGTGCACCCCCTGAGAGCACCAGTGCACCCCCTGACTGACTGCATTCACCACTTAGGCCATGGGCACGGGGAGCAGGCAGGAGCACCCGGAACCATCTGCAGTGATCAGCCACAGTGACTGGCCATTGTGGGATCAGCCATGGGGGAATCTCCCCCCTTGGGCACTGAGATTAGCTGTGAGGAGACTCCCCCTGATCAGTGGGATCGCCTGCAGGGAGACCCACCCCCCCAGTTGGCGGGACCAGTTGCCCATGGGGCAAGGCATAGAGAATGAAACAGTGTCTTGGGTGTTTTACTGTTTTGTTCAAATGGAGGCTTTTGCCCTGTTTTCAGAAACTTCAGTTGCTCCTGTGGTGGGGAGGTTACTGAAAATGGGATAAAAACATTCATATGAAGAAACTGATGGGATGCTCAGAGGTGTTTAAAGCAAGACTGTCCCAGTGACAATAGGACATATGGACACTCTAGGCATTACTACAATGAATTTTTCTAGTTGAGAATGATCAGGACCCTCTTCTGCCTCAGGATGGTTGTTATGTTGCCATCTTGGAGTGGAAGGAAGCATTTGAAGTGCCATCAATGGAAGGAAGCATTTGAACAAGGTATCCAAAAATAGGTATAAAAAGCTTGAGATAAGGTTGTTTTGTAACCTTTCAGTTCAGGAGTATTTAATTCAATACCTTTCCTCATCCTTCTTTTAAAGTGATGTTCTTTTTCTTTCTTTTACTTTTAAAGGAAGATTTGTTTTAAAGCATCTCCTGGAGCATTGTGCTTACCTCCAGCAAGTTCCCAACACCTGCTATCCAGGGTACAAGAGAGAGCAACAGGAAATAATACCATGGTGTCTTCTTTGGCATTCCCACAGAGCCAGAATTGCACATCCCATTTTAAATAGCTGAAAAACAGTGGACCTGGGTCAATCATTTAATTTAAGATAATCAAGGGACAAAACTTTCCACAATGCCCTCAGATATTTTTGAGCAGCTTGTGAATGTAGGTATAGGTATTTAATCCCAGAATCCATTTATAAGGGCTTAAATCCATACATATGTACAAATGATGAATTAAGTGGATCAATTTTGCCTTATGTGTATTCATCACCATACTATTCATTAGCTGAACAAAGAAAATAGCTTCAAGATTTCAGATCAAGAGTCTATCAAGGTTTGGCAAGCTGAGCAACTCATTCATAAATGCTGCCACATGGGATACCCATGCTCTGGAGTGACCTTGAATCTCTAATTTTTCAGAAAGGCAGGGGCAAAGAGTCTCATGAATAGAGGTGCTTGAATAATTGATTTTGTTTCTTGGTTCATAGGCTGAACTGAAAAAATGGTGAGGAAATTACTTAGTGTTGACCCCAAATGAAAGATTTGCTGCTGAACCAAAAAGCTCCCCCTAAAAAAATTAATTTAGGATCAAATTGAGTATTTTTCCTGATCCAACACATTTTATTTGGACTTTTCTTTAGAATTAAATTTTGGTAAATTTTGAAACAACTTTTTAAGAAAATGAAAAATGGAGCCACTAACTCTTCCAAATTTTTTAAATCCAAAGATAATTTGGCAAATTATATGCAGATTTGCATACACTTTTTGAATGCCCACTTCAGAAAAATGTCCTCCCACATCTAATCATGACTCATCCAATAGGGACTATGATGAAGTCTGTTTTACTCTTTAGTGCTTCCCAACACTGACACAATGCCCAGCTATTTCAGAGGGTGTAACCTGTCTCCTTCACCTAGCTCCAGTTGTAGCATAGCCAGTGATATTAGTGATATATGAGAGAAGGGAATGCATGGAAGCAAGTGTCATCCTACAGTACAAAATAGAACCTCATGACTAGAGATGAGACAACATCTGCGGATAAAATGAGTATTTCCTTCCCCATATAATCCTTTGCTGATAGTAGACCCAAGCCAAACTTTTTGTCTCCTAGTCAAAAGAAGTTGGGGTAACATCTTTTACATTTCATTTCCTTGCATCTCTGCGATTCCTACTTCCTTCTGGTTTCATAAATGTGTCTGCTGTAGACTGGATAGTTCTTTTTCCTAGTAATCACATCTACAGTGAGGGAGACGCTGTCTTCCTGAAGAGCTTAACACCAGAAAAAAAGTGAAGGATAGGACGTAATCTTAGGCTGGTGGGACCTGAGGCACAGAGGGGTGCAGCACTGGATTGACAGTTGCAGTGTTTGGGTTCTGATCTCTGCTCTGTTACGCTGTGTGGCAACTGCCTCTTCACTTCTTCGGGCCTTACTTTGCCCATGTGTGAAATGGGGAAAACTATCTTTCTAAAGTACTTTAAGATCTATAGATGAAAATGCAAAGTGTTATTATCTAAATGAAATGGATAACCTTAGAGGGTTTCTTGTAATGACTCAGGATAAAGGAAAAGTGTTAACCTTTTAGACAATTTTAGACAACAGTATACCTTGGGTCTGTAATTTGCAGGAGACAGAACTATAGCCGTCTCTGGGTCAACACCATACACTGGTCTCTTCAATTTTACAGACTTTGAGAGCTTTTGCTTAAACATTCAGTGAAATAAAAATAGGAAGGATTTTGACTTTATTCAGGGGTTCAGGGATACAAAAAGGGTGGCCGCATACAAAGCGAAAAAACAAATTAGTATCAAACCAAGAACACCATGTCATTGCATTCATCACATCACACTGTGACAGACACCTTCGCTGTATTCCACGTTTTGTCTTACATGCTAGTTATGTGGTCAGAGCGCCGGCCACATAGTCATAACTATAAATAAACAGTTCATACCCTGCTCTATCCAATCATACACGTGACAACACCTTCAACTTCCCACACAAAAAGAAAGCAAACATAAGCAGCCTGGTGAGGGCCCAGGATGCGGCTTGAGCTGAAGGTCATAGTCCAACAACAAGCCAGCCCAGTTGCCCAGACCGGTCGTGACATCAGAGCGTGTATTTGAGATGACCGTCCTCCACATGGTATAGTGCTCCCTCAAGGGCCCAGCATGTCTCAAAAGCGGGCACCCAGTAAGAAGTTGGCCAGGCAGACGGGCCCCTTCTCAGTTGCCCAGTATGGGTAGGAGCACATGTAGGTGGTCTCCGAGAACCTCCTGCCCAGCGCTCGCAGCAGTGGCTTGAGGGTGCCACAGGTGGGAACAGTCAAGGAAGACATGAAAGAGGGTCTCCTCAACACCCCCTGGGCAGAAGGGACAGGCTGACGAGGCGGCTGGGTCAAAGTGGGACGCAAACATACCAGTGGCTAGGATGCCATGCAGCAATCGCCACTGCAGGTTGCCAGTCTGCTTGGCAGTTGGCAGCTTATACAATGTGTGCCACGCTGGCTGGGCTCGGGAATCTGGCGGTCCCAGGTGCCATTGCCACAGTGTATCAGGGTGGCCCACCAGCACTTGGGCATGGCAGACACGAACCACCCAAGCATATAGGCTTCTATGTGACAGAAAAGCAAAGGGGCAACCCGTGTCACTGTCAGGAGGCACAGGGAGCATCAGCAGGGTGTCAGCGCCACCGGCCAGCTCGCTGGCCACAGCTGGGGTGACTGGTAATGCAGGAAAAACCTCATTCAGGACATTTGCAGCGCAGGGGACCTGACCTTCCCAGATATGGTTGTCCAGGGTGGCTGATGCCTCCAATGGGAGGGCAGCCCAGATGTCACGCACGAGACAGCCCACACTGCAGACGGAGCGTATGCCCAGCCGGGTGGTCAAGGTCTTGGGTGAGAGCCAGGCCGACCGAGTGGGGTCAAGGAGGTGGCTCAGGCGGAGAACACGCACCTGGATGAGAATGGCCATGAGACTGGCAGAGGCCAGGTTTGGCACGGGGTGCCTCAGAGCTGGGTTGTGCACCAGGGGTTCCCTCAGCAACTGCGGGAACTGCAGGTGATGGGCCTGGGGCTGGAGGCAGAAAGTGGTTTGCCAGTCTCGTACCATGCTATGGTAAAAAGCCAGAAGGACCGCCCAGTTCAAGAGTGAGGTCTAACGGGAAGAGCCCCCGGTGAGGCCCCCACCCTCTGCAGAAACCAGCATATCAGTTGTTGCCAAGGTAGGCGCTCCTCACCGTATAGGAGTCATTGAAGGGCCTGCAGGTGGAAGGTGACCACCTTGCTCGCAAGGTCAACCAAACTCTGGCCCCCATCAGCTACAGGTAGGTAAAGCACAGCTTATGGGAGCCAGTGGCACCCATCCCATAAAAAATCAACCAGGAGGCACTGGAGTCTCTTGAGTAGGTCCTGTAGTGGATTGAATACGGTGCACCGGTGCCACAAGGTGGCTGCTGCTAGGTTGTTTGTGATGAGGACACGTCCATGGTAGGAGAGGCTGCTTAGATGCCAGTACCACCTTTGTAGGTGGGCCTCCACTCCTTCCTTGAGGCTGTCCCAGTTGCATGCCATGAAGATAAACGGCTCTAGGAACAAGCCCAGGACCTTAAGGCCCTCACAGCACCAGGTGAGGCCTCCTGGCAAATCTGGGGGGGTCATGGTGATCCACGCACCAAGCAACAGGGTATCAGTCTTGGCCCAGTTGATACAGGCTGAAGAGGCCCGTTCATAGGCTCGCTGGCAGTCTGTCAGGGTGTTCACATCTTTCTGGGTGTTAAGGAAGATGGTCACGTCATCTGCATATGCTGATAGCCGGAGTGGAGGGGCAATGGACAGGCCCATGGCTTATGGCAAGGCCACACCACTCAGGCAGCACCGCAGTGCATGCAGCAGTGTCTCAATGCGCAGGGCACAGAGCATGCCTGACGGGGGGTAGCCATGACAGATGCCTCTGCATGTGGGGAAGGGGGCACAGAGCACCCCATTCAACTTGAGAAGACTGGAAATGTCTTAATACAAGACCTGGAGGGCCCCGGCGAAAAGGGGCCCAAAGCCAAAGGCCTTCGGGGTCTGAAAGAGGTAGGCATAGTCCACCCGGTCAAAGGCTTTCTCCTGATTCAGAGAGAGCCAAACTGTTCACTGGCTGTAAGTAGGTCGTGCAGCAGAAACAGGTCGTCTTGGATGGTTCTGCCTGGCATGCAGTAGCTCTCCTCAAGCCTGGTGATGGAGGCCATGATGGTGTGGAGGCGGGTGGCCAGCACTTTGGCCAAAATCTTGTAGTCTGCACACAGCAGGGAGACTGGCAGCCAGTTCTTAATGCAGCCAAGGTATCCTTTCTTGGGCAGCAGCGTGAGCACTGCACAGCGGCAACTGATCATCAAGACCTTGTCAGGAAGACTCTTCTGAAAAACACTCAGGAGATAGGGGCCGAGAAGTGGCCAGAAAGTCTTATAGAACTCAGCAGGTAATCTGTCGAGGCCTGGGTCTTTGCCGGAGGTAAGGCCAGCTGTGGCAGCTGCTAGCTCTGCCAGAGACAATTCCTGCTCAAGTTCACTGGCCTCCACGGGACCAAGGTGTGGCACGCCCACATGGCATTCCCTCGTGGCCTCAGGGCAGGACTGCTCAGCTGCAAACAGGTCACGATAGAAGGCAACGGCATGCTCACATACTTCAGCTGGGTCAGTGATTACTTGGCCCTTAGGAGTCTTGAAGTGATCTAAGACTTTGCTCACTGCCCGCTGTTGCTCCATGAGCCACACTCTCCACCAAGTCATGCAGGCACTTCTTATGGAACCGGAGGCTCTTGCGCAGTACCGCATCACTACCAGCAGCCAACAGGGCAGCCTTGAGCTCTACCACATCTTCCTCCAGGTCTCTGATATGGCGGCGCAGTTCATTTGTGGCCAGCTGAGTGTACTGCTGGCAAAAAGCCCGAATCTGTACCTTGCCCACATCCCACCATAGCTTCCAGGAGGAGTAATTCAGTCTTGTGGCCTCCCAGCCCTGCCAAAAGTTGGCAAAGCAGTCCCAGAAGTAAGACTCTTGAATCAGGCTGGCATTGAAACACCAATAGGTTGCTCGCATGCAAGTTCTCCCTGGTAGGCTCAATTCACAGCAAGCCAGGCCGTGATCTGACCGGCCGGAGGGAATAATGCGGCCGCTGCATAGGAGTGGCAGATGGTGCCTGGTGACATAAATGTGGTCAAGGTGGGCCATAGTGACACCACCGGAACTCATCCTGGCCCAGGTGTACTGGCGTACATTGGGGTGCAGGGCTTGCCAAACGTCAACAAGGCCTGCAGTCTCCAAGACAGACTGCAGCTTGAGGGCTGAGGGCAAGTGAGGCTCAGGCCCTGTATGGTCGAGCGGGGTATCAATAGTACAATTAAAGTCCCCAACCTACAAGAGCTGGTCATCATCCTCACTGACATTGCACAAAACAGTGGCCAAGGTCTCAAAGAAGTGACCCTTTCCTGGCCATCAGAAGGTGCATAAATGTTGACGAGTAGCAGGCGGTGTTATGCTAGGGTGACGCGGACAGTCAGCAGGTGGCCGGGGACAATCTCCTGTGCCACTGCCATGTCATGCTGTAGTTGTGACAATGGGAGAGTCACAACCCCACTGCTAAGCTTGGTGCCATGACTCAAGAACAACTGGCCTTGCCAGGCAGCATGCCAAGCCAACTAGTTGAGCCTGTCGGAGTGTGTCTCCTGGAGGAAGGTGACAGCCAGCCGCTTCTGGTGCAAGAGCTCCAGGACAGCCTCCCATTTCACCGGATCTCAACAGCCGTTGATGTTAAAAGTACCAATGGTTGTGGCTGCCATGGGTGTGGGTATGGGAGAGGAAGAGTGAGGTAAAAGAGTGAACCCCCAAGAGCAGAGCAAAAAGCAGAGACAGGTCGAAAAAAGGCCTATTGTGCCCTACTCTACTCCAGGGACCCCGCCAGGCCCCACTTGTCTCTCACCCACTATGCGAGCTTCTCCAGATGATAAGCCATCTGCTGAGTGCCTAGATTTTGTTGCATGAGTTTGGCCGCAGCTCCAGCAGCCTTGATAAACACTTTAGGGTCTGTGCGCCATTGGGTGATGCGCCCTGCTATGTTCTTCTGTCCCTTAGTCTGTTTCAAAAAGGTCAGGAACTCCCTATAGTCAGGACCAACCCGGCGGGGGGGTCTGCCAACATGGACTGCACATTTCCAACAGTTGCATGGCGAGGCTACACCCTAGTTGGGAGCTCAGCATCTACACCCTCAATATCTAAACCCATCAACCTCCTCTGATCATCCAAATCAAGGTCTGGCTCTCGGAGAGCAATTCCCACCTTCTTGTGGGGAGAGAGGTCATCCCACTCTCAAGATTGCTTGTTACACTCAGAAAGCTGGATTTCCATCTCACTAGCCTCCTCATCTAATTCAGTAGCCTGGGATGTGACCAAGAGGTCAGCAGACTCCTCTGCTGCCCCCTGAGTCAGATCTCCAGAAGAGAGACATTGCATATAGGTCTTACTGCTGCCCATCTCTGAAAGCTGGGAGATAGGCGAGGTGTTAATGATCCCTGCCTTTGCCTCCCCCACCACCAAGCTGCCCTCATCCCCAGTCAACAGGGTCATTGACATGACAGCCGGAGCAGGGCCAGGATCTCCAGCAGGAGCCCCACCAGCACCAGCTGAGGAAAGTCTCAGTGGAGATGGGGAGTCCTGAGTGGTCCCTTTCACTTTCTTATCTTTGTTCTTCTTCTTCTTTGTGGCAGATGACCCACTGTTCATAGAGGATGGGCCAGACTGCTTCTGGCCTACCTCCCAAGGGCCATCTACCTCAGACAAGGCCACAGTGGAGGGCAACTGGGAGGAGGCCTGAGCCCCATCTTCTGACAGGGCTTTGGTGCCACAATCGCTGACCACCCCAGCCACCTCAATCAGGGCGGTCAGGGCAGGCAGGGGGGAAGTGGAGGCATCAGCTTCTCCACCTGGTGGTGTCTCTGTACTGGTGGGAGTGGGCACTGTAGGTGGAATGAGTTGAGGGGAGGGTTAGGGCCTAGTCCCAGCCCCTCTGCTGGATGGCACTCTCACACAAGAGACCCTTGTGTGGGCAAGAGCCCCTTCAGATGGAACAGGTGTAGAAGGAG
This sequence comes from Crocodylus porosus, assembly GCF_001723895.1. Classification (NCBI taxonomy): domain Eukaryota; kingdom Metazoa; phylum Chordata; order Crocodylia; family Crocodylidae; genus Crocodylus; species Crocodylus porosus. Next base: position 79,432,778 of record NW_017728948.1, read on the forward strand.
GTCGGGAAAGGGTCCCGGCCTCACTGGGTGGGGTCTGCATCCCAGAAGTGGATGTGCCGTCTGTGGCGGGCCAGTAGGGGTCGCTCCTGCGTTGGGCCGCCCACCTCCCTGAGCCCGACCACCTTCCAGGCTCCGAATGCCTCCCTAGGGGCACCTTATGTCTGGCCAACCCCCTTCCTGGAGCACACTCACTAGCCTGGGGGTAACGTAGCTGCCACCACCCCAAGAATGGACTCACTCTCGGCCCTGTGTCCTTGGGGAAACACAGGCCTAAAGTCCTATGGGTACTCAACCCAGTACAAGCACTTGGGGCACTTCCCCAAGTCAAGGGGGAAAAAATTAAAGTGTCCCTTAGTCTGCAGACATAAGGGGTCTCTTAGGCATAATTTAGACCCACCCCTCAATAAGTCTCCCACACCAGTCACAAAGGAAGACTTTATTGGTTACAGGGATAGGGTGAAAATAGGGTACAAGATTGA
>NW_017728948.1:79433647-79436820 GCF_001723895.1 Crocodylus porosus
CATTGTCACAGGGCAGAGATTTTGGGGAGAAACCAAGGTGGCTTTCTGCCACACCGTCCGTTGATGCAACTGTAGTCGCCAATCTCCCCCGCAGGCACTGGGCTGCTAGGTGGGAAGAACTACCACACTGAAAACACATGGTCTCCCCAAAGGAAAAATAGATGACAAACCTCTGCCTGTTGAACATAAGGCTCAAGGACTGAGGCAGAGACCGTGGGCCCTCCCTCAGAAGCATGAAAACCTGCCTTCAAAAAGACAGGATGTGCCTTGGTTTGGGGTTTTACTCCCTATTGTCAGTCAGCGAAAGGGACTCGGAAAAACCCCATAGGGCTCAAGTTCCTTGGCCAGCTCCTGATCGGTCACATGTGGGGGCACATTAGAAATCACCACCCTCACTGATGGAGTGTCTAGGAGTGTGACAATATAATATGCGCCCGCAATGTCCAGGCCCTCTGCGCACACCCTGTTAATTAGGCTGGAATCATTCAAGTAAATCATTGGGACTGTGTTGACACGACCTGCATAATGTATGTTACACTATCCCAGGAGATTAACAAGGGCATCTACGCAGACCTCAACCCTGATGTAGGGAGAGGTGTGAACTCTCAACCATGGGTAATGGGGGGGTTCTGGGAGGCATCCTCATGCCAGCTGCTGGGTGTAGGAGCAGCCATTCTTGCTAGAACAGGGTTAATTTCAAGCTATAACTAAGCAAAAGAAAACAAAAAAAGTTTATCCTAACTAAAGAGATAAGTTTCTGGGAATGCGGCCACAAAACTCTAGATGGAAGGGGGAAAGGGGTGGAGGAAAAAAAGCAGCAGGTGGGGGAGGGGGTTGAAATAGCAGGGAAAAGAAAGAAAACAAAGCGGGGAAGAAGGGGTAATTAAGAGCACCCCTCAGAAGACAAGCTAATGGAAAAGATAACTCCCCGCAACAAGCAAACAGAAGACAGACAGAAAGAAAGACTTGACTTTGACTTTTAATTACTTTATTCAGGGGTTCAGGTATACAACAATGGTGGCCGCTTACAAAGCAAAAACACAAACAACTCACTACCAAACCAAACCAAACCAACCAGCACATCACACCGTGACAGACACCTTCGCTGCATTTCGTGTCGTGTCTTACATGCTAATTATGCGGTCGGCATGCTGGCTGCACAGTCATAACTATATACATAAACAATTCAGACCCTGCTCCACCCCACCATATACGTAACAAAACCTTCAACTTCCACACAAAAAGAAAGCAAAAATGCAGCCTGGTGAGGGCCCAGGACGCGGCACGAGCTGGAAGTCGTAGTTCAACACCGAACCAACCCGGTCGCCCAGACCGGTCATGACATCAGAGTGCATATTTGAGACAGCCATCCTCCACCTGGCACAGCACTCCCTCAAGGGCCCAGCGCATCTCAAAGGCGGGCACCGTCCGCTGGAGCACAGCGTGCTCAAACTCCAGTGAGAGGTGCACCTGTACCAGGAAGCAGAAAAGCTTCAGGGCATCATCTGAGCCGGTCCCGGCAAGCCAGTTCCGGCAGCTCTTGAGGACGGCCAACTTGGCCTGACCCAGTACAAAGTTGGCCAGGCAGATGGGGCCCTTCTCAGCCACCCGGTATGGGCAGGGGCACACGTAGGTGGTCTCCAAAAAGCTCCTGCACAGAGCCTGCTTTTGGCCCAGTTGATACAGGCTGAAGAGGTGCGTTCGTAGGCAGGCTGGCAGGGCCTCCACGTCTTCCTGGGTGTTAAGGAAGATGGTCACGTCATCTGCGTATGCTGAGAGCTGCAGCGGAGGGGTAACGGACGGGCCCACGGCTAGTGGCAAGGCCACACCGCTCAGGTGACACTTCAGCACACGCAGCAATGGTTCAGTGGCTAGGGCATAGAGCATGCCCAACAGGGGCAGCCCTGACGGATGCCTCTGCATGTGGGGAACGGGGCACAGACCACGCCATTCACCTTGAGCAGGTTGGAAGTGTCTCGATACAAGACCCGCAGGGTGCCAGTGAAAACGGGCCCAAATCCAAAGGCCTCCAGGGTCCAAAAGAGGTAGGCGTGGTCCACCCGGTCAAAGGCTTTCTCCTGCTCCAGAGAAATAAGGCCAACGTCCAGGCCAAAGAGTTCACTGGCTGTAAGTAGGTTGCGCAGCAGAAACAGGTTGTCTTGGATGGTTCTGCCCGGCACGCAGTAGCTCTGCTCAGGCCCAGTGACGGAGGCCATGACAGTGCGGAGGCAGGTGGCCAGCGCTTTGGCCAGGATCTTGTAATCCACGCACAGCAGGGAGACTGGCCGCCAGTTCTTAATGTAGCCAAGGTCTCCTTTCTTGGGCAGCAGCGTGAGCACTGCATGGTGGCAACAGATCGGCAAGACCTTGTCGGCAAGACTCTCCTGGAAAACGCGCAGGAGGCCGGGGCCGAGAAGAGGCCAGAAAGCCTTGTAGAACTCCACAGGTAACCCGTCGAGGCCTGGGGCTTTGCCGGAGGTGAGGCCAGCTACAGCCGCTGCCAGCTCTGCCAGAGAAAACTCCTGCTCAAGCTCACAGGCCTCCTGGGCACCGAGGTGCGGCAGGCCCACATGGAGTTCCCGCACGGCGTCAGGGCAGGACGGCTCAGCCGCAAACAGGTCATGATAGAAAGCAACAGCATGCTCACGTACTTCACCTGGGTCAGTGATGACCTGGCCCTCAGAGGTCTTGAGGTGATCTAAAACTTTGCTCACTGCCCACCTTCGCTCCAAGTTGAAAAAGAAGTGGGTCGGGGCATCTGTTTCGGCCAGCTCTTGGCAGCAGGCGTGGATCCTCGCTCCACAGGCCGCACTCTCTGCCAAGTCACGCAGGCACTTTTTCTGGAACCGGAGGCTCTTGCGCAGCACCGCATCGCTGCCGGCTGCCAACAGGGCAGCCTTGAGCTTCATCACGTCCTTCTCCAGCTCTCTGATACGGCGGTGCAGTTCATTGGTGGCCAGCTGCGTGTACTGCTGGCAAAAGGCCCGAATCTGTACCTTGCCCACATCCCACCGCAGCTTCCAGGAGGAATAATTCGGTCTTGTGGCCTGCCAGCCCCGCCAAAAATTGGCAAAGCAGTCCCGGAAGTAAGAGTCTTGAAGCAGGCTGACGTTGAAGCACCAATAAGGTGCTCGTGCACAGGTTCTCCCTGGCAGGCTCAGTTCACAAAAAGC
>NW_017728948.1:79436831-79438822 GCF_001723895.1 Crocodylus porosus
AGGCAGGTGGGAGTGGGAAAAGAAAAGAGATAGGAAGCCGGGGAGTCTTACGCTCGGGATCGCCCCACGCAGCTCCAAGCGAGCCTGGTCCGGTGCATCCAAAGCGGAAGGAAGGAAGGAAGGAAGGAAAGTCTTGTAGCAATGTTTTAAAAGATTCCTTAAGATCACATTAACTGATCAGATATTTGTTTTGGGGAGGGTGCCTGGCAATGTTGTTAATTATATTCCTGCAGTCTGCTACTTTGAAACATTAAGCCTTATGCATCAGTATCTGTACTTCATAACAGCATTCCAATCTGGGCAATGTTTGCCCATTCCATTGTGTAATTCTTTTCCCCCCATTACATTGGTAACCCCAGGTCCTAGTATGCTGAATTGGTGATAAAATCAAAGTGGGGAAAAAATATTTTTACACAGAACAGACACGAGTCCCTTTTGACAAGAGACAAATGTTTCATTCAAATGCTGCATTTCGCATATTGGAAACAGTAATGAATTCTTGTGGACCTTTCTTCCTAGTTCACAATGTCAACCCCAGGCATCTAGGCACCTCAGGCTTTCCTCACAAAATTAAATTTAATGTTACACCCTCCAGTGGAATGGTGCATAAATCAAGTGTTTGATTTGCATGGACTCTAGTGAACAACCCCATTCTGTGCAAATATAAACTCAGCCTTGAATATTATGTCAGGGACAGGAACAAAGCAATCTAGGGCTTCAAATAAAAGGCTGGTACCAAGTGTAATTCATACTGGTATTACGCTGCTCTCATGTCAAGCCGGTTATTAAAATTCTTGTTTTTGCCTCCTTTTTCATTTTAAAAGAAAATGTTTTGTTTGACCTTTTTTGTAGTCTCCAAAACCAGTATACACCAGTACTATTTATACACTGGTATCTGTGAGGGGAAGCTGAGAGAGAGAGAGAATTCTTTATTTTCCCTAGATAAGCAGTAAGACTAGCATGGATACAGGGATAATAAAAGACAGTAAAACAAAGATGACCATGGAATAAAAATTCATAAGAAAAGATTAGGTGGCTTTGTGACTTGTGGTACTAGAGCAGTGTTTCCCAAACTTCTAGTACCGTGGCACACTTTTTTCTGGATTACAATTAGCAGTACGTTTTACTCTTACACCCCAAAAGGTGTGTGTGTTTGTGTGTGTGTGTTTCAAAACATATAGCATATTCTCTTTCTCTACCAGAGGAAATCATGCCAGTGTTGTGAAAGGCTGTTGAAAATGACACCAAAATATATTATTTTTAAGGCAAAGGCCTAGACTCTACACCACTGTTTCTCAGCCTTTTAAGCCTCAAGTCCCTCTGCCCCATAACTTTTGTGAATTTTGTGGCACCCCAAATGAAAATTACTGAGATATCTAATAAAAGATATCAGGTTTACCCAAAGAGCCTTGTCTGACTGAGATAGACCTAAATTCAGAAATGATACAGAGCAGAGCCTTGAGGCTAAAGAAATTAGGAATTACTATTCTAGCTGGTGTCACTTAAGGGTGGACAGGACCTCATACCACTGCCCTTCTTTTTTGTTTGCTGTCTACCCCTTCCTCAGGGCAGCCCCTGTCACTGAGGCTGCTTCTTTAGGGTCTCATATACTGGCAACAGTACCCATGCCCCCTCCTGCTGGCCCTGGGAACATTAGGAATCAAGTAGATAGTCCTGCTGGGGGTGTGGTGGTGGGGAAGGCAGCTGCAGTGGCTAGATGCACCCCACTAGAGGCATGTGCTCCAAGAATGGCAGGGTGGGGGGAGTGTGAGGATCCGAAGGGCAATGTTCCCTCTATGGAGTAGCGGTCCATGAGAGTACAGCCCCCGGTCTGTGAGCATGCTGTCTCAGTCCGGTGTGGGACACCTATTGAAAGGGGCTGGAGGCCGGGGACTGGGGGCTGGAGGCTGTAGCTGAGAGGCTGGGGCTGGGGGCCAGAGCCAAGAGGCTGGGGCAAGGGGATGGAGGCTGAAGCTGGGGGCTGGGGGCTG
>NW_017728948.1:79438922-79442497 GCF_001723895.1 Crocodylus porosus
CCCTGCATCAGAGCTGGGGAGTGGAGCACTTCCCCAGAGCCCATGCCAGCCCCCTGCCCCAGCCTCCATCCCTGCCTTGCCTCACCTCAGGGAGGAACTGCTGCCTGCCCTGAATGAGGCTCCACTAGCTCTGGGACACACCCCCTGAGGCCATATGGGGAAGCAGAACAGGGTCCTGGAGCCAGTGGAGCATCACTTGGTGCAGGCAGCGGCTCCTCCCCCAGGTGAGGCAAGGCGCAGGGAGGGAGGCTGGAGCCGGGGGCTGGCGCGAGCTTCGCCAGGTCCAGGGAAGTGCTCCACTCCCCAGCCCTGATGCAGGGGAGCAGAGCACTTCCCCGGAGCCAGAGGAACCCATGCCAAGCTCCCACCCCCACCTATCCTGGTGCACAGCCTTGAAAAGGCTGTGTGCAGCCACACTTTTAGTTGTGCACAGCTGTACACACTCACACTTTAGAGGGAACCTTGCCAAAGGGTACTCACCTGGAACACGTCCTTGGCCAGGAGCATGAGCCTCACCCGACTGAGACATCCGCTCTGCAACAGGAACCGCCCATCCATCTGCACCTGGCTTTACCACCTTGGCAGGTGAAGCAGATTGGTGCTAATCTGCGGTCAGGGTGATATGCTGGGGCTGGGAACCGAGCAATGGGGGCAGAGAGGGAGCCAGCGGGGAGTGAAAAGGAGGAAGCCAGAGATGCGGGGAGAATGTCGAGAGCCGGATAAGCGCCTGGACAGGCTTCAAAGAGGTGGTCACACCCTCACTGTGGGAGTGAAGAGGAGGGTGGAAGGAAAGAAGAGGATGGAAGTGGGAAAGACCCAAGAGGGAGTGGAGTGGATGCCCAAGCCATCAGCTCTGTCTTTTTTTTCTCTTTACTTTCTTCATTCCCCACTATGCTGTCCCACCGACTGTTGGAAGCTGTGGGCCGGCCACTGAGAGACATTGGGCGAACTGCAGGTGGTCGCAGTGAGGAAGAGACACAGCTCACAAGTAGGAGTTCCCCCCTTTCTGTGGATGAAAGAAGAAGGATTGCACTTCCTTGGTGGCTCCCCAGCTAGATTAGGAGCAGGGAAGCTGAAGGACAGGAAGACCGGCTCTCCTGTGGGCTGCCTTAACAAGGGAGTTCTCCTCATTAAGCAATTGCATGCTGGCAATTAAGCCCAGCACAGTTACAAATTAGCAAAGGGCCTGGGAGAAGCCTGGGCAAGGAAGAAGCTGCTGACAAGCTGCAAAGGGGTGAGCAGAACCCCAGTTATACGGGACTGGATTTTTGTTTGTATCTTTGAAAAGAAAAGAAAAAAGAGAAAGAACATATAAAAGGAAAGCAGAAACCCTAAAAATAAATGAGAGAAAAATAAAGAATCATCTTGGGCTATTCCTCTCGTCATCCTTTTCTTGAGGCTTTGGGTACTGGGGCAGAACCCGGCAGTTGATCCAGGGGAAGGCGGGTAGCCACCACCTCCCTTTCATTTACATCTAATTATCATAGAAGTCATGGCAGGTGGGAATACAGGGCATCAGGCTTCACCTGGACCAACCAAAAATGGGTTGCAGACCACCCTGAGGAGACTGCTGGATGTCAGCAGGGTATAGAGGCTCACACCCGTACCCGGTAACTACCGGACAGGGAAGAGCTCTTTAATTAGAGCAGTTCTGAGAGCTGCTTTAATTAAACCACCCAGAGCATCTTGGAGATTGGCATCCCTATGCTTCAAATGGTGGCGGGGATGCTTTATCTAAAGCTCATCAAACAAGCTTTAGATAAAATGCCCCCACCACCATTTTTAAGTGCAGGAACAATGATACGTGAGACATGGTAACTGCAACACTCCAGCAGACTTAAATAATAAATAAAAAAGTGCCCTGGAATTACAGCATGTCAGAGCACCCTCCCTGCTCATGTATGGGCACCCTAAAAGACCACCTGCAGATGCCTCTGGAGTGACTGAGGAAGGCACAGAGTACTCACTCGGGGAGGAGAGAATTTACCTCCTCACACAGGGGGAATCTCACAGCACGCTTTCATCACTATCTTTGAGACACCTTTTGGGAATCACTGATAGAGGCTATATTCCATTGTGAATGCTAAGAGCTGGTGCAGGGTAGCTGAGTTTGAAAAGTGATTAGAAAGCTCTAAATTAAAGGAAACTCAGGGCTTTGCTGAGAGCTGTGAGCTGCACAAATGTTGATTGGTGTCATTGGTAACTTGGAGTTTGGAGCAGTTGCATCCTTAGTCCAAAAACCTTTTCTGACTGCCCCCCACCTGCACAGAGATTACTTCCCACTAGAAGCCTGGTGAGCAGGGGCAGGACTAGGAGCTGTAGCTGTGAGTTGCCACTAGAGGGCTGGTGAGCCAGGACAGGCTGTATCCCTGCTCTGTGGGTGAGGGTGTGAGAGATCCTGGGATACTGGAGGACTTTCATTTACAACTTCTCCCAAGTTGTTTGTCTGAGCTTCCACTTCTTGCAAGCTTCCTGTTTGTGTTTAAGCACACCGAACAGTTCTCTGCTAAGTGAAGCTGGATATTTGCCACGTGCTCTTCTTCCCGCACATCAGGATGGTTTGTTCCTGTGTCCTCACTGAGGTTTCTCTAAAATACAATCAGCCCTCTTAGACTCCTTTCCCCCTCAGACTGACCTCCTAGGATATCCTACCCATCAGTTCCCTGAGGGAGTCAAAGTCTGCTTTTCTGAAATCCAGGCTCCATATTCTGCTGCTCTCCTTTCTTCCTTTTGTCAGGATCCTGAACTCTATAATCTCATGGTCACTGCTGCCCAACTTGCCATCCACTTCTACACCTCCCCCCCCCACCAATTCTTCCCTGTTTGTGAATGGTCAAGAACAGCACAACCCTTAGTTGGCCTCTCTGACACTTGCACTAAGAAGTTGTCTCCAAGTCTCCACAATATTCCTGGATTGCCTGTGCACTGCTGTATTGCCCTCCCAGCATATGTCAGGGTGATTGAATCCCCTATGAGAACCAGGGCCTGTGATATGGAAACTTCTCCTAGTTGTCTGAAGAAAGCCTCATCTACCTTATCCTCCTTGTCTGGTGGTCTATAGCAGACACCCACCACAACATCGCCCTTATTGCTCTCCCCTCTAACCTTAACCCAGAGACTTTCAACAGGCCTATCTCCAGTTTCATAATCTGAGCAATCATGCAGCTTTTTTACATAAAGTGTAACTTCCCCTCTTCTCCCCTGCCTGCCCTTCCTGAACAGTTTGTACCCATCCATGACAGTGCTATGATCATGCAAGCTATCCCACCAAGTCTCTGTTATTCCAATCATGTCATAGTTCCTTGACTGTGTGAGGACTTCCAATTCTTCCTGCTTGTTTCCCAGGCTCCATGCATTTGAGTACAGACACCTGAGGCAACTATCTAATTGGCCTACTTTCTCAGGAAGAATGAAGGGCCTGCTACCCCCTCCTGCTCCTGCTTCCTCCTTTTGTTATGACATTATTAATTGCTGACTCATATTGAGTTAATAGATTCATAGATTCATAGATGCTAGGGTCGGAAGGGACCTCAATAGATCATCGAGTCCGACCCCCTGCATAAGCAGGAAAGAGT
>NW_017728948.1:79447649-79451441 GCF_001723895.1 Crocodylus porosus
GGGGATCAGCTGCTGCTGCCCCCGCTGCCGATTCCTCTGCTGCTGCTGCTGCCGCCGCCGCCACCGCCGCCGCCTCCGGTCAGAAGTTAGTTATGGGGCACACGTGCGTGCGGGACACACGTGTGTCTGATTCCTCTCCTTCCTGCTGCTGCTTCCCGAGTTTGCAGTTCACCCTACAATTCCAGTCTTTCTCAGCAGTGCTACTGCCAAACTAATTATCCCCTTTGCTGTATGTGGTCATCTTCCCCTAAGTATAGTACCCGTATGTTTATCTTAACTGAATTTCATTTTATTCTCTATAGGCCAGGTCACTAATTTATCAAGACTCCTTTGAATTTTAATCCTAAATCAATAGATCTATGTAACTTTTATACTAGATAAGGATATGACTCCTAGATCTGTAAGATGCTGTTATGTAAGAAAGATTTTAGATCTTCCTTGCCTAAGGCTCAACCATTATAAAACCTGAAAATTCTGAGTTAAGTCTTTAAATTACACACACACACTCCTAGCTTAAATTCCAGTTTATTACTATTTATTTCATGAACATTGCCATGACATAGATTTCACAAATTGCAGCATATTAAACTAGCACAAATTCTAATGCGTTATTAAAACCTCACACATTTATCTCCATCAGATAGGATTCTTTGCAGTTAACTCAGACTTTTGCAACATGATTCCACTCAAAAATAAGGTGAGGGTTAAAAAGAAGCCCCTTGGAGTTTTAATGTAAAGAATGGTTTTATCAAAACTTAGAACTGGCCAAATAATTAATGACAATTCATTTATTTGATAAGTTTCCATTTGCAAATTATCTCCAAGTTGATAGTGGTTTTCTCTGACTTATTGGTTGGAATGATCTGCTGCATATTTTTTGTGAAGAATGCTTATTCTGAGGTCTGATTATCTACAGATTGTTTCCAGGAGAAATCAGGCTGGTATGGGTGGATGAGCCTTATGGGTGCCTCCAGATAAGCCTGGGCATTTTGTTCCTCAGGGACAAATAACCGTGGTGCACCTTGTGCCATGGCTACTTCTCCTCTGGGAATGCCTGTGCCACATATGCTTTGGCATGTGGCAAGTTAACCTGGATAGGGTAGGGGAGTCTAGGACCAGCACTGACTAAGAGTAAGCTTAGATGTTGCCATAAGTGTAAATTTTCCCAGACGTAAGCTTATTTGCTAAGATATTTGCAAAAAGTGAATGTACAGAAGATAACATAGAAAAGACAACCTTTTAAAAAAATATGTACTATCTTATAACAGTGAAAATAACTGCACCTAAACACATGTGTAAATGCTGACCTGGATGTAAATTGCACCCAGGCAGCAGGGGGCCAGACCCCTGCCTGCTGCCTAGCCACATGGTTTTCGTCTTTGAGTACTCTTGTGCCCCAGCCAGCCCCTCCACTGCCCAGTGCTGTGACCTGGAGCCTGGGGTTGACCCAGGATCCTGCTGCCAGCCTGGGGCTGCTTCACCCTGGCTCAGACTGCCGTGGTCCTGGGACCCATTAACTCTGTTTCTGTGCCCAGAAGCCATTAACGCTGTGCCCGGAAGCCATTAATTCTGACATGAACTGTGCCAGAATTTATTTCTGCATGTTAACTACATGTGTAGATGCACCTACTGAGTACTTTGTGAAGCCAGTGCAGACGTTTAAGGCAAGGCCCTGAACCTCTCCTGAACCTCTCTGGTTACCTCTGGCCCTCCCTCAGGGAACTACTTTTCAGTTCAGCTCCAGAGAAAGGCACTTTGCCTCTTCAGAAGGGAAACAAGTTGCCCCCCAAAGTCCCAGCAGCAAAGCAGACAGACAGGTCCCCTTCAACTAATACTTTTATTTGGCAACTGCAGCACAGCAAATACAGTTCTTGCCTTCAAAGAGTTAAGCCATCCCTCTGTCTCCAGTCTAGTATACACAGCTTCCAGCACACACCCTGAAGTTAGATTGACTCTCCTCTCCCTCTCACTCCTAACATCCCTCTTCTCAGACCTTTCTCTCCATGGTTTTCCTTTCCTTATCTTACTCTCATGCTCCAGTCTCCAGGTAGAGAGACAGCATCTTTTCCAGTGTTTGTTGATTGGAATCCACTTGATGTGTCAACAAAGGCTATTCAGCTTTTGGTTGCTGGAGATGCATCCTGCTTTGTCTAGCACATAGGCAGCTCTGGGTCCTAGGACCCTATTAACTCAATGTACAAACTAGTCAGGGAAACCAAGGCATGTGAGAGACATGGGACCCTGCTTGGAAAAGGCTAGAGAATGCTGTGCCAGGGTACATGTGAGAATTGGGCAAAGTGCCGAAATGTCTATCCTTTTACATTTGTGGAAGTACATCACTGACAGGGCCTGCCTTTTGATTACTCTTGCTACGGCTGTATGATTATTTCCTAGCAAACTATCAGTGCTTTATGACTGTCTGTCATTTTGTTTTATTTTAAAACTGCAATGACACAACTGTGATAGATACAATTTAATAAATCTTGTGGATGTCCACCTTGTGAGAGTAAAATACGTGCTGTTTTTTCCAAAGGGTCTGAATGGTAACCTTGTTATGTTACCTGTCTTCCTATTTATGTCATTGCTGTTCTCTTTGGGAACTATGTTACCAGATTTACCCATCACTTTGGAGTGTGCTCATTTATTAGGGGTACGTTTCTGGGGTCTCTGTAATTTTATCAATGTGGTGCTTGTGTACTGGTGTTTCTATATGGAGCTGTATCTTTCCCTTCTGCAAGTCCTCACCCCCAGTGGAGCTATCTTGCAGGACCCGCTTTCAATGGGGCTGGATTCCTCCAACCACCAAATCAGTCAAACACATATACGCACATATACACACAGTTTAACATACCTGAGCCAGGCATACCTAGGCCAGGCCGTGTTATTCAGCATTGACAGGCTAATACCCTCATATGCCTTGAACTCAGTTAATGAGGGCAACAACAAAATGCAGTTAGACACAAGCACATGGATTAACAGCACATACGAGTCAGGCCAGGTTATTCAGCATTGACAGGCTGATACCCTCATGTGCCTTGAACTCAGTTCCTCCTTTATTTCAGCAGGACAATAATAAATGCAGTTAGACATATACAAACATGTTAACAGAGTATGTCTGAGCAGGCTGGGTCTGATCAGGACTTTCAGCTGATACCCTCATGCACTTCAAAACTCAGCGCATTCCAATCTCTTGTCACAATGGTCCTAGTAGTAACACCCTTGATGAGCAGACCCCACCACAGTTTTGGGCATTACAGTGATCTTTGGCTTAGGTAAAAGAAGTGTTGCTGCAGAGCAAATGGGGAGGTCCAAGGGAAGAAAGAGTAAGTGAAGTTCAGAGAGTATAGCAACCAGCTTGACCATAAAAGTTACTTATTGCCAGGTATATGAACTTATGATGATACCATTAATATTTAATGGATTTTATAGACATTTGGGCTGGAAGGGACCCTAGAGGATCATTGAGTGCAGCCCCCTGCCCAAGGGGCAGAAAGTCAGCAGGGATCATAGGATCCCAGCAAGAAAAGCATCCAAATGTGTCTTGAAGGTGTTCAAAGTGGGTGCTTGAACCACCTCCAGCGGCAGTCTATTCCAAACCTTGGGGGCTCGGACAGTGAAGAAGTTCTTTCTTACGTCCAGCCTGAATTGGTTGCGGTGGAGTTTGTGACCATTCAATCTTGTCATCCCTTGGGGAGCTCTGGTGAACAGTTGTTCCCCCCCGAGTTCCTGATGAGCACCCCTAATAAACTTATAGGTGGCCACCAGATCACCCCTGAGCCTGCACTTTTCCAG
>NW_017728948.1:79451541-79475126 GCF_001723895.1 Crocodylus porosus
GCTGCAGCATCACATTGAAGGCTCATGTTTATCTTGTGGTCGGTCATGTCCCCCAAGACCCTTTCATCTGTAGTGCTAACAAGCGTAGCACTGCCGAGCCTATAAGCATGGTGCAGGTTTTTCCTCCCAAGTTGGAGAATCTTGCATTTTTCAATGTTGAACAACATCAGGTTCTTGCCCGCCCATTTCATGAGCCTGTCAAGATCTGCCTGGATCATCCTCCTGTCCTCAGGTATGGATCCTTTACCCCAGAGTTTGGTGTCATTGACAAACTTGGCCAGTCCACTTCTGACACCAATGTCCACATCATTGATGAAAATGTTAAACAGTATAGGCCCTAGGACAGAGCCTTGAGTCCTACCGCGGAGCCATTTCCCCAGCCAGCAGATCATGGTGAGGTCAAGACCATAGTTAACCAGTTTAGCCAAGAGGCGATTGTGGGATACCAGATAGAAGGCTGCTTTTAAAGTCAAGATATACAAAATTGATCTCTTCCCCATTGTCAAGGTGATAAATCACCTGGTCATAAAAGGAAATGAGATTGCTCAAGCAAGACCTACTTGCAACAAACCCATGCTGGGCATCCCTCAGGATATTGCCTTCAGCTAGTCTGTTAAGGATGGCCTCCTTGATAATCTTTTCTAAGACCTTCCCCAGGACAGAGGTCAGGCTGATGGGCCTGTAGTTTTCCAGATCTACTTTCCTCCCTTTCTTGAAGATAGGCACCACATTGGCCCTCTTCCAATCATCGGGCACTTCACCAGAGTGCCAAGAGCTCTCAAAGATCCGTGCCAGGGGCTGAGCTATGATGCTTGTCAGCTCCCTGAGTAATCTTGGGTGTAACCCATCAGGGCCGGCTGACTTGAAGGTATCCAGCCTGTCAAGGTATTCCTTCATGAGGTCAGCTTTGATGGAGGGCAGGGGATCTCCCTCATCTGGGCCTCCCTGACCCATAGTGGGAGGGCCGCCCCATGGGACTGATGAAAAACTGATGCAAAGTACCCATTTAGCAAGTTTGCTTTTTCATGGGCATCGGTTGTCAGTTTCCCCATCTGGTTTAACAGGGGTCCAATGTTGCGCTTGCTTTTCCTCTGGCTCCCCACATATCTAAAAAAGGACTCTTTATTGTCCCTGATATTTGTAGCTAGCTGGAGTTCCATCGCAGCCTTGGCTTTCCTGGTTCACCCTGTGCAGGTCCAGACCAGAGCAGAGTATTCCTCCTCGGTGGTGGTTCCAGCCCTCCATCCTTTGTAGATCTTCCTTTTAAGATGCAGGAGGTCCACTAGTTCCCTGGAGAGCCAAGGGGATGACTGTGCCCTTTTGCTGCCTTTCATCTGCAGCAGGAATAGGCTTTGCGGGATAGGCTCTGCCTGCACATCCAGGATCACTCCCTTGAGGAGCAGCCACTCGTACTGACCTCCCCTCCCCTTTGGGTTATGGCCCTTTAGGGCCTCACTGATGAGCCTCCTGAGCTTGTCAAAGTCAGCTTTCCTGAAGTTGAGGACTTCTGTATTACTGACTGACTTGCCAGTTTTATGGAAGAAGGTGAAGGTGATCAGCTCATGGTCACTGTCACCCAGGTTCCCTTCAATCATTAGGTCGCTGATTAGGTCATCCCTGGTTGCTAGTACCAGGTTGAGCAGTGCTTTTCCTCTCATCATTTAAAGACATCAGCTTTTATAAAACTTTTTTGTAATTGGAGAACCCCAGAAAAGGACAACTGAGGGTTGCTCCTCTGTGCAGAGTCTAATGGGACTCTGCATGGACTCAAGGTCCTGCCAGCATGGAGCAGCTTGAAGGATCATACTCCAAACAGTACTGAAGATTAGTCTCCCAATGCACTGCAGGTATAAGTACAGCATTGTGTTCCCAGCTTTTCAGGGGATTTTCAGACCTTTGAGCTGAAGATCTTGGGTCATTTTTATAGCAAATAAGGAACTTGGCCTGAATCCAGTAATGATTTTTGCCTCCATGGTCTTACTTCAAGTAACAGCCCCATTCTCTCTTTTAATATATTCTTGTAACAGACCTAGCTGCAAAGCTATTCAATGAAACAAGTACAAAATATTCTTACCCTGCCCGTTTCATGCTCTCCTTATATTCAGTCATGAAGAATAATGAATTGGAAATGATTGCAGTGGTAAAATCCAAATGTAGATATTTGCTGTCCTTACTAATGAGAGAAAAATATAGTAGAACATTGGCCTAAAGGTTCCAGCTGTGATTCCTTTGTAACTTAGAGTGTATTAAAAAATCTTCAGTCAGCAAGATAAGTTAATTTTTTATGACCTTTATAAACTGTTTTAGCCTGGAACTCAGAAACATCTCTTTAAGATTAAATTTTTAAATCCTTTTAGCTCAAGACTGCTAAGCAGTTTGAGGACATTTTGTTTTGGAAGAAACATCCAAAATCTATAACGAAATTCTGTTTTTGACCATTATTGTGAGAATAATGATTACCTAACATGGCACTTCTATTTTTATGTTTTACTTGTTCTGTCTCAATAACACTCATCTAATAGGAATCATGTTCTCTTTATGCTTGCAATGTGCATCACTGGCAGTTTATTGCCCACCTTTGGAAATTCTTGGAGGAGCAAATTGAATTGTCACTGCTGCCATCTTCTTTGATGTGACAGGTGCTTGGCTGGCTAGGTAAAAAAGCATGTTCCTTAGTGGCAGCACTGAGAAATCATGGAACAGACATATTCATAATCACACAAGTGGCTTAAGTAAAATAGTTGGGTGTGGCTAAAGTTTAAATGTCAGTTGGCAGACAAACCATTTGTTTCTCACTCATTTTAAGGAACTTCCCTTCAATCCATTTATTGTTTCCAACTATAACTTTAAATATACTTGAGTTTCCTTAGCAATCCTGAAGGTGGGATGATTAAGATTTTATTGTAATCTGGTTGCTGTAATCTGGTTGCTATAATCTACTCTTTTATTTCAAAAGTGATTTCAATTCTATAGATAAAAAGGTTTATAGGTCCTCAAAAATACTTATCTATTTATAAGGTTTATTTTCATTGAAAATTTGTACTTTGCTTCAACTCAGTGTTGAAATTGAAATAATGCAGTCACATCGGTATAAAGATCATAAGATCATATAAAGTTCTGCTGAATCAGGCCTTAAAGGCCAGATTCTCTTTCACCTATGGCTGCTTGCAGACATTAACAACTCCCCCTCCAAAAAAACAAAACAAAACCAAAACCAAAAACCCAACAAAAAACAAACTTGCGCTTTACTGGAAGAACCAGTGCATTACTTGGACCTAGCTCTGCAGCATCTGTATAGATCAGGCACTTAAGAGCTGCTTTAGCTAAAAGTGCCTTGCCCTCTGATGTGCTTGAGTGCAGTTTTGTTTTGCCCCTTTTGAGACCCTGAAAGACAGTTAATGCAGGAAATTGGTAAAGCATCCTGCTCACTATTTTATATGACTCAGTCCAAGGGTAAGACGACAATGTGTTACAAAACTAGATTCATTCATGGATTTTCTGGACTGAACAAGGTACAATAGAACTGGACTAAGGTGCTTAAATTCACTTAGATGTCTAATAGGGAATTAGGTATCATTGAGGGGTGGCTCAAGAGAATTGTGGCCATGTCTTTTCCATGTAAAGTTAATTTTAGTGTTCATAAAGTATTGGATAATTCATTATTATTAAATTAAATAATTATTTAGTAGTTATTTTTAGAGCAATTTGATGGGTTTTAGCCAATTTTTGAGAAATTTCCCAGAAGAAATTTGAGTTTCATTTGGGTACTTAGAGTTTTATTGGTTATCACCTTGTTCTGAAAAATAGAGAGTCAGTGACCCTTTCTTGGTATCCAGTTAGTTTAGTTAGCTCAATTTAGTTAGCTTATTTGTCATTTATAATTTGAAAAAAATCTTCTTGTTTGATCATGTACCAAATTAAGAACTCTTAAAATCAGAATATAGAAAATAACACTTTTTTTTATAGATGTAGCATTTCCAAAGTTACCTGAACTAATGTATTAAAAATGTCTGAAATAGAAGAAACTTTTCTAAATAATTTATATTTCTTGTACATAAATTAAGTAATCAGGCATGCCTGCTAACACTGAAAGAAGTCCAAATAGAATCATACAGCTGCATTATTTTGTGCAGAAATCATATTTTCTGCTTGCTGTTGAACAACACTAAATGTGTTATTGATCATATGATTGGATGGAGGTTACTGGAGGGGATACCCTCTGTAAATTTCCTTTGATCCTACTAAATGTTGTTACCACTCTGCTACAGGAAATAAAAGAGTGTAATGATTTTAAAGTGGCAATGTTGTTGGCTATATCAAAGATGAAACACTGCCAGGGTTCCCTTAGCAGATTTTACTGTAGTGCCACAAAAGATCTGAAGATCATTATTTACTGGAAATAAAAGAACAAGGCAGAAATCGATTACTACAATGCTAGATATATATCTTCATTGCACTCTATATACATCTCCTATTTGTTCTAACTTCATGGAAGGATATTTAATACATAACGGAAAGAGGCTTTTGATTTATTTATTTATTTTTTTTTGGCATTCCTTGGAGAAATTCTGGGAATCAATACTTGTATGTGAGTAAGTGCATGTAGGTACTGTCAGGCAGTGGTGGCAGTTGATACAACTGTGCATTTTACAGTGACAGGGAGAGTTCTTTTAGGGTAAGTATTGTCACAGATATAAATACATTCAACAACACTGGAAAAAATTTGCATCTCTTCAACTCTTTGTTTACTTAAAAGGTTTCAGGAGGCATTGTCAGTTTTAAAAATGTAGACTGTTAAGTCTTGCTTCTGCTTATACATACATGACTTTAAGTGCAGAAATAGTCCAATTGACTTCAATAGGATATTTAAAGTTACATGTGCAAGTGTTTGTAAGGTGGAACCTTAAGTAGAGACTGAGGGATATGTTCCCATTCATTTCAGTGAGCACAGGGTTGGCCCTCTACTACTCTTATTTGTTTTATGGTGGTATTGCCAAACCTAAGCATTCAAACAATCATTAGTCAGGTTCCCAACGTTATTGGCACGGCGCGGGGCCCTAGGAGCGGCCGTGATCTCTCCAACGTCCCCTACCATGCCAAGCTGGCGATCAAGCACCCTCGTGTCTTTGATGTTATCTAATTTTATAATGGAGGCTGCCTTTTGTCCCCTTGGACATGGTGCTCTTGTTTATCCTGGCCCCTGTTCTGTTTAGAGTGACTTGGTGCACTCCAGCCTTATGGGCTACGTGTGGCTCCTACCACCCCTTATACCACACCCCAAACCTCTCAGATGTACTGGACGTTGTTGGGTCAACTATTGCCCGCGCCCTTATGGACGTCCTCTGGGCCCCCCTCTCTCTGGGCTCATGCCCTCTCCGGGGCTTCTCCCGCACAGCACTGCCCCACTGGGGCCTTGCCCGCGCTGACACCTGCACTGAGGCCTTGCCCGCGCTGACACCCGCACTGGGGCCTTGCCACAATTGGGTTCAGGAGGCCTCGGCCTTACCTAGCCCCTAGACCCCTTTTCTGGGTCCTGCGCCCCACTGAGGCTTCCCACAATTGGGCTCAGGTGGCCTTGGCCTTACCTGGCCCCTAGTCCACCGAACTCCCCTCTCAGGGTTGGGGTCGGTGCGCCCCCTGACTATTGTGCCCTCTCTGGCACCAGACTGCTGTGCCCTCTCTGGCACCAGGAACCCCCATGCTACTGCGGAGCTTGTATGAGGCCTCCTCCAACCCCTTATAGCCTCACCTGGTCCTCCGGAGTAATACCAAAGAACAAACAAAGAGAATGACATGAGCCAACCAGCTATAACTCAAACAAAGCCTCCTGGCTCAAATGCGACCCCCAAACCATCTGGTAGCTTATCCTCTCAAATCCCGGTCTCCTCACATGGAAGCTGATTCAGGCCCTCGGCTTCTATAGGCTGCAATGCTTCAACAGAGCTCTTACTCCATTGGCTGCCAGAGGAGAACTGCCTCTTTGACCTCAGCCTGGACTACATTTATATAGTTCAGGCCCTGCCCCCTTCTGGTCAGCTGACCAACTGCGGTTGCCCCGGCAACTGGCACTGTATCTCTTCATAGGAGCAAGGTACCGAAGTGCCCCTGCGACAATTATAAAAATTTTTTTTAAAATAATATCTTGAGTCGTTTTAATTTGATATCTGGTTCCAGAGCCTTGAAGGGCATACTTAAGTCACATTTTCAAGTTTTCTGTGCAGAGAGAATGAAATATAAGTGCCCTATATAATCTCACCACTTCAAGAGCTGATGTATTAGAGATAGCACCAAATACTGCAAGACTAGCAATAAAATTTCAAAATTGGGAAAACAGTTATAGTAGGTCCTTGAGGCTCTAAGCAGGAATGGGAGCTGACATTTCACTAGTGACCATGAAGACATGAAAAACAAAGACGGTCTCTGCCCCCCAAAAATGTGCCCAGTTTGTTTCTGACCAAACAGCAGCACCCAGAAAGGGTAAAAGGAAGATGAGATAAATTGCTAGTTGATGCATGGTAAAATGGTTCCAAGGAGATCTATGCGGCAGTCCTTCCCTAAAGAATGAACAGAACATGCACCTTCAGCTATTATATCTTTTATTTCAGATTTGAGAAATTATCTTACATAATAGCATTCAGAACAAAGCACATAAAACCACAACTGGGGCATCTTACACCATTTCTTACTTATCACAGCAGTGCTCAAGCCCAGTAAACAAAATTTTAAAAACAATCCACCTTACTCCCAGCTCATAAAGCAGGCAGGCAGGCAGGCAGACACCTGCTTAACTACACGCTCTTATTTTTGTAACCATCTTTTCCCTCTTCCCAAAATCAAGTCTGTGCTACAGCTTCCCTTGCCCTGTCAAGCCCATCACATCATGCTAGATCATAATTTAGGCATAGTCTATTGTAAGAGACAGGGGTTTGCTGTGCTACCTCTGGGGAGAAGATAGAATCCCTCCCTTGCCTCCTGGCATGTATGTTTGCTACTGTGCTCCTTTATGGAATACAACCTGCTGTCTTCTACTTGACTGTCTTGCTTGGTGGACCAGTGTACAGGGGAGTCACGGCTGTGACCTAGTCAACGTGCAGTAATTGCTCCCTTTGGAGCCCAACTGGGCTAAAATGTACCCAATCATTCTCATGCTGATTTTCACCAGCATACTTCCATTGACTTCAGTAGGTGAGACCAGGATCAAAACCTTTTCTTCCCATCTCAGGAAAGAAACTGATAGTTTTCAGATTTGGTTTCCAGAGATACAGCTGGCTGTATGTTTGTACTTGTGTGCCAAAGAGGTCAGAACATGATTTTATATGTCCTAAAATTTCACTAGGCCACTTAACTCCTGTTCCTTAAATGATTTTACTCCTCATGTCCTCTCTCTGTGAGGAATGTAGATCCCATTGTGTATTTCCAGTCACTTCTCATTTCTTGAGATGTTAAACCATTCAGTCAGGTAACAGATATAATAACCTGTGAAACACAGATAACCAATCAGAATGTGAATCCTGAATATGACTATTTCCATGGGGAACCCTCCAGGCTAGGAATTATTTTTGTAATAACAAAGAGCTAACACATTAAGATGTTCAATTATGTCTGTTTGAAAAGAAGAGGAGTGTTTCACCCTGATGTTTTTGTTCTTGACTGAAATTAGGGGTTTTTTTCTTTTACAAATTTGTGGTTGTAATTTCCAAGTACCTTTACAGGTAATGTGGTGGTGGGAGCCACTTGCAAGAACTGGAAGCACTGGGGGCAACCCCCAATGCTTCAGGGGATGGACCCAGGGATCCTGGCCTTATTGGAGAGGCAGGGTGTGTCATTGGGAGGGTTGCAGTAGCCAGCACTACACCGGCTTTTCAAGCAACTCTCAATTAAGTTTGGCAACACCTGGCTGATGGTGTCAGCAACAGCTGTCACTGCAGGGGGTTTAAAAATGCCAGCAGAAGCTGGCAGAGTGGGGGGGGGAAGGCAGGAGGCTTACCAGGGTGTGACCCGGTCAAGCAATAATAGTAGATAACTCTTTCCCGCAGAGAATAGGCAGGGGCAGTATCTGGGAGCCTCATGGGGGTCGTCGACCCAACACTCCACAAAAGTGAGCCTGGGATCAGCCAACAACCCCAGCTTACAGGCAGAGTTCATTCAACCCTGAGCTGGTAGAGGGCATGGCAGGTACAAGCCCTGACCTGGGGCCAAAGAGGCTGAGGTCTGTCAGCTGAAGAAGAGGAGCTGGGACTACAGCCTGGCACAGCAGGGCAAGGACTCTGATGGTTGGTGAGTGGATGGGAAGTAGGGGAGGTGGAGCCCCAAGACCAACCGCAACAAGGCAGTGAGTACCCCCCCATCTTTGGGCCCTAGGCTTGGAACACCACTGAACCCTTCCTTTCAGTTAAGATTCCATGAAGTCATGGCAGGTGAGTTGGGGAGGCCCTTCCCAGAGCGAGGAGGGATACTCATGGTGCCTACTGAATTTACGACAGGTAACTTGTTTGTAGATTGTTTGTGAACAGAAAAATAAACAAGCTTTGCAAGTTGATTATGTTGTAGATTGTTTCTTAATCTTTATTCCTAAGGAAGATAGTCAGTGATTTATGCACCATTCCCAGTCTCTGTACTTTCACAGCAAAGTGAATAAAGAAGTCAAATACTTCTCTACTTACACATGCTAGACAGAAATATGAAGAGACTTTTCCCATCCTTTCCATGGCAGACTAAAATATTTATTCCCTTTGTTCCTTGTTATTCACTACTCATGCATACAAACAGCAGATGGCCAACAGCAGTGGGGGGTTTTATTTCTGTTCATCTCTGACCACGTTACAGCTCAGTTTCTGTGTATTCTCCAGCTGTATACCTTTTAAAACACCATTACCTTGCTAAAACCTCTATCAATAACAATTTCTAGCTGATATATAGCTTTATGAAAATGATAGAATCCACTGAAGTCTAGCAATGCATCTCCACTAAGGCTTCCTGTGTAGTGCTGTGATCAATATCCTCAGTCAAGTTTATGAGGATGCCATGAAAACCCTCTAAGATGCAGTAGTATTCTTTCTAACCTTTCTTGTAGCCCATCAATAATAGACCAGTAAGGTCAGTGTGCTTGAAGTAAAAGTCTGTGTTCAGGAAAGGTTCCCTCCCCCCGCTCCAAATTCTCCTGCTGTTGCAGAAGGAAAGATATTTATTTTGGCAAAGCATCATTTCTTCATAGAAAATGTAGCCTTAAGAGCCTTGCTGGAGATGTCTGAGTGAGGAATCCTTCCTAGGCAAGCTCTGATCTCCCCAGGTCACTCCCTGGACCTCCTATCCAACACAGCAGGTTTTGTGGTAGCTTGTGTATTCTTTCTCCAGACAGGCTCATAGCCACAGGTGACCCACAGTCTGTCTTGTGATAACAGAGTGAGTAAAGCTCAAAAAGTAGATGCAGCAAGCCAGAGAAGCTTTGCAACGTGACCCACACATTCACTACCCATAGATATAGCTGTAGATTAGCTTTTCTGAAGAGCAGCTGCTTAGCTGCTAAAATAGACATCAGGAAATACATTTGTGATAATTGTTCAGGTATAGAATCTAATTATTGGAGGTTTTCCTTAAATTTGTCCCCTTTCCACTGCTACAGCAAGGAAAACAGTGGCTTGGGAGGTGGGGTCATGTGGCTCCCTTGCCCTCTGCCCCATCTTCTTTCCTCTGCAACCCTCCCCACCCTTTGCTATCAGACCCGTCTTGAACTCTGTTCCCTCCCTAAGCTTGTGGAAGTGAGGGGCAAATTTGAAACAGAGACCAAAAACACTAACTTTGAAGTAAACATTCCTGCAATAATTTGCATATAAGGCAAATTACTACAGGGACCTATAGACTTAGTTCATACAGAATTGATGCAGTTGACCTATTTGGAAACTGCTGCACGTTTCAGCACACATAATCAATAAGTGTACTTTTGAGTAACATTTTTGTTGCTACTTATACATAATATAAACTGGGTCTACACATGCACCAGACTGCGCAGTTGTGCAAACATTTAGTATTTGCTTAAGCAAGTACTGAATGACAGCCCAGTAATCAGCATTACTGCACAGTCCCATTGCCACATGGTTATTTTTAGCTGCTACTACACAGTATCTTGTTGCTACTGTGCAGTAACATCATAATCATGGTTCATACCCAGTGACACTACGTCACTGTAGCTCATTGCTATGGCAATGGAACATCTGGGGTAGATGTGCCCACTGTGTATAATATTAGTGCAAAGCCAAAAGGCTCATGATTTATCATATGGTTCTTTGGGCTGGGCCCTAGCAGAGTCAACAACATTTCAAGCCATGGTATCCCCACAGCCCAGCACTGCTCAGTATGTATGTTTGTGCATTCCATATACCCCTTTAAAGGATCCGTGTGCTAACTAGCCCCTCCACCCCAACCCATGATTGGAACTAGGTGTGCTTGTCACAAGTTCTGGGATCCTCCAAAAATGTATATGGAAATGGAGCATGGGGTTGCCTGGTGGGACAGCATCAATCATATGTAATGGGTAAAGAGAGGGAGAGACAGAGCCTTTTATCTACATAGATGTTTGCTAGACATCTAAGGCTGGTGAAGAAAAACAAATCATTGGAAATGGGACTGAAAGGTACAGCTCAGCTGTGGGAGTGACTAGGAAGCTGAAATATATTCAATGTAATGGTTCACACATTGAATAATAGTAGGGCTCTGTGAAACAGCATCGTTCTGATTCCGCTTCAGTTCTGATGATTCGATGGAACAGTGTTCTGTTTCGAGTTTTATTTAATTTTGAAACCACTGTTCAGTTTTGTTTCATTGTTTTGCTGTTTCAATGCTGTTTTGAAGTTTCTCCCATAGTTATTATGGGGAAACATAAAATGCAGCAGGCAGGCAGATTGGGGGCTTGCTGGCACCCTAGGGAGGCTGCAGAGGCTGTGCCAGAGTCCTCCCAGGGGTATGACACCCGATCTGCCTGCCAGATGAGAGAAGCCAGATGCTGTCACCTGGGACAGGTGCCAGGAAGATTAGTGCTGCCGCTGGTCCCAGGCAGCAGCACCTGGCTCCTGTCACCCAGCAGGCAGATCGGGGGTTTGCCCACACCCCTGGGAGGACTCCAGCACAGCCCCTGCAGCCCTCCTGGGGGTGCCAGCAGGCCCCCGATCTGCCTGCCAGCTGACAGGAGATGAGTGCTACTGCCTGGGGCCAGCGGTACGGGGCCAGGGCAGATCAGCTGGTGTGGGGACCCACCGCTCTGCTCCCAGGGTGGGGGAGGGTCCCCACATCAGCTGATCTGCCCCGGGCTCTGCACCCTCCTCCAGCTGGCTTCGGTATGGGCCAGGGCAGATCATCTGGTGTGAGGACCCACCGCCCTGATCCCAGGGCAGGGTCCGTGATCTGCCCCAGTCCTGTACCTGAGCCAGGTGGTGGAGGTCCCAGCTGCTTGCAGCCCAGTGCGGGGGGTGGGGCACAGCCCCAGGGCTGCATTCTGCCCTCTGCACCAGCTCAGGTCCCAGCAGCTTGTAGCCCCTTTGAACTCAGCCCGGTGGCAGGAGATGAAGTGCAGTCCCGGCTCTGCCAGCCTCCCTTTACCGGGCTGAGCTCCAGGAGACTGGCAGAACTCACCAGAGCACAGCCCAGTGGTGGGAGGTGGGGAAAGGCAGAGCTGCACTCCCTGCCCAGCTGAGCCACATGGGGCTGTGGAGTGTAGCCCCGGCTCCCCCTGCCTCCCAGCACCTGGCTGCTGCTTTGAAACTTGAAACATTTTGAAAGTTTTGAAATGTTTCAACTGGCCTCATTTCATTTCAAGGCTGTTTCAAAGCCCTCTGTTTTGTTTCAATTTCACTGTTTCAAGATTGAAACAAGTCTTCCCCTGCCCCATACTGGATCTGAGCTCAATGGCCACTGTATCTTATTCATATGGACTCCACTAACCTATCCTTGTGGTAGGCTCCCATCAGCATCTTGGCTTTTTAACTCAGAACAAGCTTTTTTGGCACCAAGAGGAGAGTGTCAGGGCAGACTCTGGCCATCTGGAGGTAACACATGCCCATTTTTTTTAAGGGCCCTTAACCAAAAAAGCAAACAACCAAACAAACCAAAAAGGTTTCCATCAGTATTTTTGCCCAAAATAGGCCATGTGTTTTACAGGCATGCTCAGTGTGGGCTGCATTCATTCATCTTCACAGCTGGTTACTGAGCATATACTGCTCCTGGCAACAGTTTAATGATAGGCAGTGTATTTCATTAGGTTTTTTGTATGGAATTATAAGATGA
Source organism: Crocodylus porosus (assembly GCF_001723895.1). Lineage (NCBI taxonomy): Eukaryota > Metazoa > Chordata > Crocodylia > Crocodylidae > Crocodylus > Crocodylus porosus. The sequence goes on from NW_017728948.1 coordinate 79,463,818, forward strand.
GGACATTTTTCCCCATGCTGATTAGGGGAAAAAATCTTGCCTGATATTCAAGTAAATATGGTAATAAGAATTCTGTTAACGTGGTTGCATTTGGTTTGCTCTTTGACATCTCAAACTTGCTCACATAGCAAAGGGTGTAGGGCTTACAACTCAGGAGCATGTCTTAGCTCCAGTGGTGTAACTGGTCCCTGAATGAAATGGACTGAAGTTACTGCAGTTTAGCTTTACTCACTGCAGGTTAGGAGCAGACAGCCTAAATAGGTCATTATTTAGATAGCTCCTCTCACTTTAAGCAGTGGCATAATTGTTTCATCTGCCCATGTTGGTTAAGACTTCCTGGAACTTCATTAGCATGAACAAGAGATTTTGTATTGCTGATGAAATACAGGTCCCACTGAAGTTACAAACCAAGATTTCAGTCTTGAAAGCTGTCCTGTGCCAGCAAACATCCCTGGATCCATGTGATTTCAGTGACACTCTACATAGGAGAACCCTTATTCCTATGTATTGTTCTGTGAAAAACAAGAGAACTCTACAGTGCTTGGCCCGGGTAGATCAAACTGCAAAAGTCAAAATTTGTTCAGGTATTTTGAGTCAGACAGCAAGTCCTAGAAGAGGCAGGAATGAACCCGAGGTCTGATTCCAGGTCTAATATTCCAACCAGACCTTAGAAAAATAAATTAGAAAGACAGCAATACCTTGAGTCATTTCATTCTACTGAAGGATTTTAAACAAATCCAGTCTGCACTAAGATAAGTGTGCATTCTTGTTTAAAACAATGTTAATAGAAAGTTGCAGGTTTTGAAAATTCTGAAAGAGATCTGGAAGTGCAGAGAATGAACAGCTTTCTATACCAGTCATAAATCTGCCTTCATATTAAGTCCCACCTTCACCTATACCTCAACACCCCCACCTAAAGTTTTCCTCTTTGTCCTAGTCCACTCAACATCGGCACATCCTGTCTGAATGCTAAGCAAAAAAATGCATATAAGCCAGTAGCTCAATGCTCCTCTGGTGCTGCATGCTGGGATGGGAAGAAGACTGCTGCAACATCCATATTGCCCTTCACAGTCCAGAGTACAGGTGAATAATGAAAACAATTATTTGCAAATGGTGGGATTTTGAAAAGCATTCAGCATTGGCCTAACTTGGCTCTCTGGAGCCTTGACGGAAGCGTTTCCACCACCGTTTTGACATTTTGACAAAGCAGTGTTTCATTTTGACTTTTGTTTTGAGTCAAAATGGCTGTTCCATTTCATTCCATCGAAATATTTTGCCATTTTGACCCTGTTTCAACATTTCGCCCATAGGATATAATGGGGAAGGTCAAAACAGGCTATAACTTTGCCATTTCTAGCCAGGTTTAGATGAAACTTGCAGAAATGGTAGCCCCTTCTAAAGTCATGATGCATACCAAGTTTCAAGAAGATAAGTGCAGGGGTTTGGGAAAACTGCACCCCAAAATCTTGAAAGCAAAACTCATGCCACATATATGTATTAAGAAGCCACAGGAGGGTCAAAACCTCAGGAGTGGTAGCCCCTGGTGAGGCCACAAAGCCTGCCAAATTTCAAGATGATAGGTGCAGGGGTTAGGGGGAAACTGCACCTCAAGCTGCTGACAGGCAAAACTCATGACATAGCTGACCCTGGGTGTGTTAAGGTGCAGCAGGCTGAAAACCGCAGGGGTGGTAGAACCCTAGCTTTAGGTAAAATGTGAACAGTGGCATAGGTAGGGTCAGCATTAGGCCTGATACTGGAAACTTATTTGGAATATAAGCGTTTTTAGAGTAAAAGCAAATACATTGTTCTGCACTAAAGGGCTATATGTTGTAAACTATAGAGAGGGTTTGTTTTTTTTTGTCTGAAAATATATAAACCAGGAATGTGCACTTAAGACAGGATTTATCTGACATGTGTCAATGGTGATTTTGTGAGAGATTTTGCGGTGTGTTAGGTAAATTCAAAGGACTTTTTCCTAATGGTTCACTCTTCTGGTGATTCACACTAATGGGTTAACTGAGAAATATTGTGACGACAACTTTTCCATTAACCATTCCAGAAATAATTGAAGCTTTTCTTGGGGTATAGAAACAGCTGTGAAGCCTCTTCTGTCTGTGATTTGCAGGGAGCCTGCTGTTACACAGTATTACCTGTGTTTTTTGCACTTTGGCTGCTTGAGTAATCTTCCTGTCTGTCTCTATTTGCCATTTTGCAGGACTAAGCCATATATGCTTAAATTCAAAACAAGCCCTTCACTGAGATAACAATAAGGACCAGGTTATAAAAGTTGCATGATGGTCCCAGACTGAGGCTACCGTGAGGCTGCATTAACATGACAGAAGCAGAGGGGCACAGATTGTGACTTGGAGGGAGATGGTACTTCTTGAAACCCCCCACCCCTCCTCTTCCAATTTTAATGGGAATACTAGTATCTCTTCTCTAGACAGCACACTCCCCTCTGTGACTGACCAGTGTGCAGGGGCTGAGGGATGGGTGTGACTTCTGCCTCTCCTCCACTCCTTTTTTGGAGTTGCTAAAACAACACAGGATTTGCAGCTGCATTAGTCCTGTGACAGTGTAGAAGGCTGCTTATGCATTCTGCTCTTGAAAAGTGTATTTGCTGTTGAACATTCAGGGTATTGAACAGCCACAGAGATTATTGTAGCTGCAGGTGACAAGACAAGGGGAAATGGTTTGAAATTGCAGCATGGGAAATTTTAGGTTGGAGATTTGGAAGAACTCTCTCACCAGGAAGGTGGTTAAGCAATGAAGCAGTCTTCCCAGAGAGGCTATGTAATTTCTCAACTTGGACATTTTTAAGAGCAGGTTAGACAGACACTTGACTGGCATGGTTTAGTCAGGGAAGGCCTGCCTAGGGCATGGGGTTGGAGGAGAAGACCTCCTGAGGTCACTTTCAATTTATAGTATTTTATGCTATGATTCTATGTAGAACAGTCTCACCATTTTGTAACCCTGACCCAAGCCATGCAACTGGATCAGGACATACAGATTAGTCTCTTACTCTGTGAGACTAGTTCTGTACCAAAAGTATTGTGAACAAAAATTCACAAGCAGAAAAATCAAGTGTTCCTCCACTTCAGCAGCTCAGAAATAGGAGTGGCCATATCAGATAGTCATTCACCCAACAAGCACCACTACAGTCCACTCTTTGGCATTTATCTTTGGCTAAAAAACCATCCAGTCAAAGAGAAGTGATGCCATGTGACGGGCAATTGACTGTGCAGTGATTGTTGAATTTCTAAGTGAACTGCTTGTGAAAGACCTGTTCTTTAAAATTACATATTGTAATTCCTTGGCAGCTAAGTAAGAATAACAAATATGTTGGTAGAAATCAGGATTAATTCACTAATCAAAAAAATAATTTATAATGAATGTTATGTGCTGTAACAGAGAACCCTAACCCTGTCACCAGAAAACAGGTCCGCTCCTTTAAGGCCAGAACTTTCTGGGCACAAAGTGCTGGTGAGGAAGGGGTTAAGTGTTAAGCCTGGCCAGCTAGTCAGCTGACCAGAAGGGGAAGGACTATAAAAACCCTGGGCAGAATGGTAGTAAGGGGGATAGCAGTTAAAGGGGAAGGAGTGTCTTTGAGTGCTCTTTAGAGAAGCTGGGTGAGCAGTCCAAAGGCAGGAATGATGGAAGCTGTGGGGAGATAGCAGCTGCACCGCAGCAAGGACTGTAGCTGAGGGAAGGGAGCTGAGGCACGAACCCAGTGCATGTAAGCTGGCCTGCTTTGTGTGATCATATTATTTGGTGACAGTTATTATTTTTTTTCTTTTTGTGGGGTTTATTGAATAAGGCTGGCAGTTTGGGTGAGGCTATTAGAGGAAGGAGGAGGCCTCATTCTGGGGACCAACTATGGAGTGGGGACTCTGGTGCCAGTGAGGGTGTGGCTTTTGGGGGCATAGACCCCAGTGCCTGAAGGTGCAATCTTAAGAAGACCAGGAAGGTCTGGTGCACCTGGGGTGCAATTTTATTTTGTTTTGGGGGGGGGAGGGGGTTGTGTTTTTGTTTTTTTGGGTTTTTTTGGATTGACAGGGTGCAAGTTTGGGGTTGTCCCCTGGTTTTGAGTTTGTGACCGCCCCCCTGGCTGCGGGGCCTGTGCCTGAGCCTATGTTGGCATGGGTCTGGAACCCAGGGGGAGAATACCACTATTGCTTACTCTGCCACCACCTGCCCTGTTCTCCTGCCACTGATTTCCTTTGCCAGTGGTGACTAAAGGCCTGGAGGTGTGTGGAGGGCCAGTGGCTTCACTGTTCACACTGTGGGTTCTAGAGCTGTGCCAATCCATTGGCTCTGGCAAACCACATGGGATCCCAGTTGGACAGCCCTGACTTAAACGTGCCAGTAGAGTTAAAACACTGCATTTCCCTAGTGCAGACAAGTCCTAGGCCTAAAAACTCTGAGGGATTTATATTAACATTGGTGCCTTTATTTTTTTTACCCTGTGCCAGCCTGCAGCCCCACCAGTTACAGCAGGACTCTAAGTGCGTGTCCCTGTCCATCTGCACAATGGCAGTGCACAGCAGGGCCTCAGAATTTCACTTTTCAACAAGCTCACATGCTTGTATGTCCATGTATACCACTCAGCACTGTTGTCCTGAACAATGCAGGATTATCAGAAACTGCTGGTACAGCATCAAACTATATACAAAGTATGGCTTCATGGTGCCTGTTATAAAAACAGAAACTACATATAATCTTCTTCCCATACATAAATGAGTTTGTGTTGGGGGGAGACTGAAGGCAATTCCCAGCGCACATGCCTAGGAGCCAAGCCCTGTGGCACTCTCCTAAACACAGAGCAAAGAGACACTTTATCTTAACTTTTAAGGAACTATTTTTACACAGCTCAGTAAAGTAGCTGTAAACTCTTCCTCTATGCCACAACAGCAAACTCCTACCTGAGTCCCATAGGCTGTTCTGTCATTTGTTAGGGATAGAGGATCATGATAAAGTACACTCACAGCCAGAAATGTGTCTGATCTTGTGAGGAATTACTTAGGATGCATGTGGTGTGATACACTGCCTTCCTTCCTTCCCTTTACTTCTCTCCTCTACCACCTTGGCCCTCCCCAACAGCCATGCATTTTGTAGGAGGAAGATGATAGCTTAAGGCTTAAAAAACATTGCCAGAAAAACACCCAGACTGGGTAAGAGTTAAATGCTGAATACATTAGACTCCAGTGATGAAGCTTCTGATTAATATAATTAAAAGCCTGATTTAATTGCATTACCTTCCATTAGCTTTCACTGTATCTTTTTTTTTTTTTTAATTCTTTCTCCTCACCGGGGCTCTCATCCCATGTTTATTCAAATGAAATTTCTGCTTTCAAAACTGCACCTTTCATCAATCTCCTATTAATTAGCTAAATGTGGTATCATATTATACATTCATACATTCTCCCCAGGCTATCAGAATGAGAGTAGGGCTTGTGATCTGTCCAGGCTGCTCTTTGAGGCTGGTCATTGGTATTCCAGGATAAGTCAGCTTACTGTAATTTGAAATTGGTCTGCCGTCCCATTAGGAATCTGCCCGATCAATACTAAGTGAATTAGAGTTTCAGTGATCTGATTAACTCCCCATTATTTTCTACCCTGGCTGATTTAGAATGCATGATGAGACAATATTCCAGTTTCTTTGCTGTATCCCAGTTTAAATGAAATATAGACATCTGAGGAAGCAGTGGCTGTGCATTTGATTTGGCTCTTCTCTAATAAAGTCAAACACGATAAGTGTCTGCCTCATCGTGACAGCTGTGACTGAGGGCTACCTCACTGCACATGGAGTGAGAGACAGCAAGTAAAGAGAAGGAAGAAGAGAAAGGGCAGGGCTTTTCCAATATTAACGGACTGCACCAATGCTATATTTTTCACATATTCAACCAATCTTGCCTTATCCAGTAGAAAACTCTTGCAGATAACTGGATAAGACTTAGGTGGTCACCTGGGTATATTAATCAGTAACCTACTATGTTATGGCATTGACACCATGTATGGAGTAGTATGTGAATGTTCATTTGAATGTTTATTTTGGGGGAGGAAATGGACAGAGGAGTTTGTATTCAGATTTAATTCTGAGTTTGAGTTAGAGGCTTGAAGAGGGCTCAGGTTCAGACTTGAAGGCCTCATGGGGTACATCTGTATGGCACAAGGCAGCTCTGTGCAGAGAGACTCCTCACACACTCTGTGCGTATTATCTTCCAAATTAGAAGCACAGTAGGCCAGTTCTTAGTGCCCTGATCACATTCTCATTGACCAATAAACTGAAGTAAGATTGTCACAAGGGGCATCCCCATACACACCTAATACCCATAGCCATTGCAGAACAGTATGTGTGTGCAGAGAAAGAAGCATCTCCATAGTTCCTGTGAAAAGTTATTGTGCGTCACAAATGATCATATCTCAGAAGGGGCCAATGGGTTGTCATTTAATAATCAGAAGTTTATAGCAACAGTAACTGGCAAACATAAGCAGAACCCCTGATGAATAACACCACATACTTTGTGTTTGATATGGGTTTTGAGATGGATGGATAATTAATAATAATTCTCATTATAGCCATACTACAAAAGGCTGGTAAAACTTATAGCGGAGATCAATCTGATATTCACTGAGACAGTGGGTCCCTTTCTGATGTCAGACAATAGTAATAAGTTGCCTGCTGGAATAAGCTTATCCTCTGCAGGGAACAGGAAGGAGTTCTCTGTACAACTTCTACCCAAATACATTACCCCCTGCCAGTCAACCAAGACTGCAGGGACAGAGAGGCAGGCTGTGGAAATGTTCTATTAGAGGAGCCTTTCACCTGCCATAAAGGAATTGCTCTATACATAAACTGAAGTAGGGCTATGGAATTAATAGTGCATCACTATGAAGGTGCAGGGTCCAAACTGTCTTCCTATGGGAGCATAATTCCTACAGAACTTCTGGAGGGAAGAGGGCAAGGGACAGAGAGCTTCACTAGCACTCAGATAGTTCCTCCATACAACGCTATTTTAGCCAGTATCTTGAGATAAGTGAAATCTGGTTGGTTTGCAGATACCTTTGAAATGTTGCCCATGATTCTTTAATATATGTAGCAACAGCCAATACCTGATGTTTCAATAGAAAGGTGAAAAGTATCTAAGAATTCTGGTTTGGACCTAACTCCTTAAATGTAGTGAAGTGCCTATGGATTTTTTTAAAAACTCCTAGTGTTGCCCTGAGGGGTTAGGCCAACGCTCAGGATCTCAGTATTGCACTGTTAGATAGGAGGGTGTGGTGTACAATTGCACATATACAAACACACAAATCAATTAGGTGCATACACACACACACACACACACACACACACACTACCAGCTCAGGCACATGCACATCCAAACCAGCCTAGGCACATGCATACCTGTCACCAATTCAAGCACATACACTATACACCCCCAAAGTTAGACACAGGTTACTAATTCACATACTATGCATGCGTGCGCGCACACACACACACACACACACGCGCGCACACACACACACAAACACACACTCAAAATAACCAGTCTAGGTTCATGCACACCTATCACCAATTTAAGATCATACACGCTACACATACCAAATTTAGACAGAATCAATTACCAACACCTGCACATCCAATACACATACGTAGTTTACTAATTCATATGCCACACACACACAATGATATCTATATATGTGTATTTACTAATTCACACACATACCATCCACCTACGCATACACACAGGTGAGTTCCTAAGTTGGGTGTTGTGATGTGTGTGTGTGTGTATGTATGTGCTTGGTGTACTTGGGATACCTGGGGAAAGGTTAAGGTAAGAAAGTAGAAGTATAGGGAGTGAAAGCTGCTAGGAGTGAACGTCATCAGGACTGGGATTAGAACCGGTAGACTAGGGGGGCCTGGGATAAAGAACTGAGGCTCAGGGGTAACTTTAGGTTAATTGATCTTAATTGATTAAAAGACAGTGCCCAAAGCCTGCAGAACAGTGGAGCAATGCCAGCACAGAGGCTGGGTCCGGAGCCAGAGCTACAGGGGAGCTGAAAAGGTAGGTGGGGAGAGGGAAAATGGGACTAAGGGAAAGTGTGGGTGTTAAAGAGGGGCTCTGGGTGTGGGGAGCCAGAGTATGGCTCCAGGGCAGCTAGAGAAGTAGTAGGGAGTGGCAGTAGGTGCTGGGAGCTGGAGAAAGGCTCCAGCTGCTGGAAAAAACTGCAGGACAGCCACAAGGAGCTGGGAAGCTGCAGGGGGGGATGACTACAGAAAGTTCAGGGGAAGCTTGAAAACAGAGAGATGGACAGCAGGAAAATCACAGGAAAAGCAGCAGGAGAGACTGAAAGGTGGCAGGGCAGCAGGAAAGCAGAGAAAGGCAGCAGAAAGTCATAGAGAAAAGTCAGTAGATGGCACGGAAGGCTGAAAGGCAGCAGGGACAGCATGAAAGGAAGGAGAGGCTGAGAGGTGGCAGAAAAGGGGAGATAGAATTGGGAGGAGATTGGGAAACTAGTAGTGGGGGGGCAGGAACTAAGAGAGAGAGAGAAAACGAAGCTGGAATTTAAGATAGGGAAGGGACTGGGATTCAGTAAAACAACCCAACTTGGGGTTGCAAATGACAGTGGTTTCATTGAACAGGGGAGATGGTGACACAATGTCTTATTGGTTCCCTTGCACCTACACATCCACACACACACAATGGCAGCAGGGGTTAGAGAGGCTTGGTGCAGAGGCTGAAGTCCACTGAAGTCCAGGAGGGGAGAGAGAGAGAGAGAGAGTCCAAATTGTAGGAGGAGGAGTAGTGCAGGTAATATCTACCTATCCCAGGCTGGAAAGGGATCCTTGTCCAGTAAGTGTTGAACAGAAGAGGGTTGCCAGCAGGGCCTCTGGTTGGATAGGTGGTGTGGCATGGTGCTGGTCCAGATAGAAAGGGTGTCCCACTGGGTCTGTCTTCACTGTTCCTTTTTATAGGGGCAGGCCTTGTGTGACTGTAGTGACAGGAGGCATGCCCAGGCAAGGGGCAGCCCCCGGCCTACTGAGCATGTATGCTCCGTGCAGAGATGTGCAGTTTTGGGTGTCTGTAATGGTGGGGTACAATGGTAGAATTGCTGGTTCTGCAGGGTCTTTTGTCTTTCAAATGCTGGGTTCTTGTCTCTGTTTCTGGGTGAGGTCCATGGTTCCTGGACAAATCAATGCGAGGTGATGGCCCAGTCATTACAGGCCATTCAGTAGAGGCCTGCTACCATTGTATTTCAATCATTTCCAATCGCACTCATTCATCTGGGAACCAGTTTACATGGGAGGGATACATGACTCATACAATTGTGACACAGGGGGTGCCTGGGCAGAGGACACAAGATGGAGACTTGACATATAAAATAGAAATTTGACATGACTTTGGTTCACTTACAAACACAGGCCTAAACCATACAATATCCATATGAAACAATAAAAATCAATACAAAAATGATAATAATACAATATACAACAGTAAAAATTGATACAAAAATGATAATTATACACTATAAAACTGGATATCCAAAACCAAAAACTCGCTACCAAAATAAAAATGTTAAAGCTTATCCTAGGCCTGAGCTCACTTATACTTCTCTATAGGGAATAGAGAGGGAGAGAAAAAGTCAGAAGTGGTTGGGGAAGGGGAGGGAGTGCATTTTAAAATAAATAAAAAGAAAAACTGGGGGTTTTGCTACACTATTATACTCCCATCAACATTTTTAGACATCTAAATAAGTTTAAAAATCTAACCACTAGGTCAATTAAAACATTTAAAAAAGAGTAAGATAGAAGAAGGCTACATTAAATGTAGTTGTAACTTTCCTATGGAATATCATAGAGAAGAAGGGCTGGAAGGGACCTCCAGAAGTCATCTAGTTCAGCAGCCTACCTGAGGCAGGATCACACCTACCCAAACCATTCTATGGAAATCCATAATCTAACGTTTTGTTATGTAACCCATGCCAGCACATTAGCCTGGGTGATGTGTCAGATTTCAAATCCTCAGGGTGCAAGTAGCCCTAGGAGCCCACCTCAGGCAGATCTGCTGAATGAGGGGTCCCATGGACAGGTGTGTTCCTCACCCTCACCACCCAGGTATTTACTCCAAACCTAATGAACCTATTGGTTTCTTTATTATGTCCAACTATATACAGAAAAGAAATGAATAAGCAAAAGAAGAAAAAATATGTACGATAACAATAGTTAATAAGAAAACCAACAATCTGAATAAAATTTACAACTGCAACAGTAGGTGAATAATTCCATCACACTGGGTGGTCCCACTTGCATCAAACAACAATAACTACATTCACCTAGTTATAACCCTTTAAAACAATTTCCCCCTATAACCCAGGTTGATTTCCCTCTTGTCACAATCCCTTTCCCATAACAATAAATGGCAACACAGCTTTAACTATGATCCACCGCTAGATGGCAGAAGTGAGGCTGCTGCTGCTCTCCAGAAAGTGGAGTTCTTAGTCTTTCTTGGTAACTCAGCAAAACAAGTCTCCAATCAGCCACTGCAGGTGATAGGCTTCTTTTCTTTAGTTTCCTTCTGAAAGAGATGATTCCTGCAAACACTAGGGATTAAATGTTCCCTCACTCATCCATGCAGATATGGGATTTTCATAGCCTGCTCCCTCTTCAGGCTGTCTCTCTCCCCCAGCACCTCCACATGCAGACAGTAGATTCCCTCTGTAGGTCTCTGACTTCTGACTTTTTCTCTCCCTCTCTATTCCCTATAGATAAGTATAAGTGAGCCTTTCCAGCTCAAACAGAGAACTTCCTTCTACAGGTCTCTGACCAGGCAGCTTCTCCCAGTCAATTTACCAACCCCTCCCCACTCCTTCCCTGGGTACCTGTGTCCCTGATTGCACAGCTCTGACCCAGGTGGCCAATCAGCTTCTCCTGGGATGACTCAGGCTCTCCATCCTGATGTCTGCTCCTCAGCAAGTCACAGCTCTGTACCCTGTGCTGGGGGGGGGGAGGGGCTGAGTCTCTGTCCCTCTCTCCAGGCTGGTGTCACTCTCCTCTGGCTTTTCTGTTCTTCTTTTCCCTTCCTCAGCTTTTTATGGCTCAATAGCAGCCAGTTAGAACCCTCAGTTTGCAATGGGGACAAACTGATCACAGTTTAAATTCTAATATAGGAAAGGGCTTAGTTGGTCTGTCCATAACACATTTGGAGCACTCTGACTGGTTACTGAAACAACCAATCGGAGTGCTCCAAATGTGTTGCGGATCGGAGGCAGTAGCGGCATGTTAGAGTGCCACCATGATGGTGGGGACA